>NW_008239283.1:11034110-11100263 GCF_000691975.1 Corvus brachyrhynchos
GATTTGTTTTTTTGAAAGATTATCACTTTTGTAGTTTTGCATACTCCTCTGATTTTGTTGAATGGTAGCCAGCTTTGCTCTGAATGCTGAGAATCTTCAAACATCCTAACATGCATGCATTCTCACCCTCATCCTCCAGAGAGATATCAAATTCTCTCTGTTTTCTTATTTTTACAGCTATTCATTTTTCTTCTTCATCCATTTAAACTGTGCTCAAAGGCCAACTAGACCTAAATGAGATATTCCCTCCCTTTCTCACCCACACTCTTCTCTATTTACCTTTTCCACCTCTCTGCAAGCAGAAGGCTCTAAATCTCATAAAATATTTTAGGGATAATTGTGGGAGGTTAATGAATGATTTGATCTCTCTTCAGGATTTAAATTATATGAATGTAGGAAGAATCCACAGTGTAGTAAAAGCCTTTGAAATCTGTTCCACTAAAACTGACCACTGTGCAACCTGGCCAAAATGTTTAATACCTGCTCCAATACAAACTGAAAACAAACGTGCACATTTGTACACTAAGTGTCTCAGTGAGATTTTGATTCATGGAAAAATTCTCATTGATATAATAAATACTCTAAGCCACTCTAAAATGGGAATTCAGATTTGGGTCACCAAGACTGGCTGCAAGGTTTTATGGACTAATGTTTCTGAAGCCACCTAAAAGGGAAAGGTTTATAGAAAACAAATGCAAATCTGGGTAATAATAAGAATTCTGGATGCAGTTTTAATGGCAAAGCAGTGATTTATTTGCATATATAAAATTTGCAGAAATGTAAAGATTTTGTCAACATTTCCATGAGTAAGTTATGCAAAATCTTCTGCACGATATGAAATATGCCATATTAATAAGGCAAGAAAGGGGTGCTCAGATGTATATTATGCGTCAATGGAGAAAAGGTGAAATTGTTTGCAGCTATGTGAAAGGAGAACAAACCCCTTCTCAAAAACACTCTGTATTTTCTTCACAATAAGTTGTCAAAAATATTATTCAGCTGCTCATTTGGGATAAAAAGGCCCTTTGCAATGCCAGCTTTTTCAGGGGACAAAGCTGAATAATTTTGCCCATTACTCTGGCAAAGTGCTAGTGGAATTTCTCTCTCACATTAAAACAAAGCTGTTTGCCTCCATCTATGGCTCTGAGGTCCCTTGTGGTAAAGTTGCTAGGAAAATGGTAAGTCATATATATGAAAAATTACATAAATTCCACATATACCCCCCCACACCTGACATTTTTCTCCTTTCCTGCTATTTGTTCAGCCACAATAAATGCCTAGCCTTTGTTGTCTGATGGAGTGGCTGGTTATGGGACATTTAACTTACTAGACCTCTGCAGTGCAGAAACAGCATGAAAAAAATCCAAGCTAACTTGAAAGCCTTTCAGCACTACGGCACTGGTGGCAGAGCTTTGGAGAAAGTGTGGGGACTAGGTCATCAAAGGCAGCAGACTTTTACTACCTTTCCCTTAAAGCAGGCAACACAGAGAAGTAGAAAACACTTCCTGTAGCAGGCACTTCCCTGGCAGTCACCACAGTGTCACCCCATGTGTCTTGTTGCAGGGTAGCTGTAATCCCTTCAAAGCACAGGGAGGAGGTACAGCTGCTTCAGCATTGATTCCCACCACCATCAATAGTCCTAATTTAATGCTCTTGTGCTGTTGCCACTCTCTAAAGACCATCTTCTGCTCATGCTGCCTTTCCTTTGCAGAGCTTTCCTGCAGAAGCTGGTGGGGATGCCTTGACCAGAAAAGGAGGAAACACCACTGTGAGGATGGGAAGCTTCAGGGGAGGTCCTGTTATCCAGGTCAATCTTCCTCTTTCTGAACTCCAAAGACAAACATCGCCAGTCTTCCAAGAGCCATCAGGGGATCTCTCTATTGGGAGGGAAATACAGTGAGTCATGTATTTCGAGGGTATATTGAAAAAAAAAAAAAAAAGTGTGCCTTTCTCTCTTTTGTAAGAAATTACAGGTCACCGTGCTACTATGGTCTAACTTTAAGATAGTCATGTCTCAACTGTTACCCTTTATCGACTGGAGGCTGAAATAAATCACCTTTCCCTGGAGTGTGCAGATTGCACATTCCCAAGCGCCATCTACTGGTAATCCGCCTGGAAGCCGCTTCCCAGCACACGAGTATCCTTCGTTCTGGCGTCTGGCAGGGCGCGGGTTCAACAAATTTGTGTTCCTACGAATTTCAAGAAAGCACAGAGACGTGTAAGACAGGAAAAGAGAGCTCTTGCTCTGCCGCCTAGGGATAGACAGCTGCTAGAACCAGCTCCGGGAAAAGCTTCAGCCTTGGTTTCATTAGATGAGAGCAGATAATCCAATCAGAGCACCCAAAGCCAGGCAAAACTGGACCTTATTCGTTCTTCTCCTTGTGAAATTTCCTGCTTCAATTTCTTCACCCATGTAAAGAAAGTCTTGAAAGAATTCAGTATTCAGTAAACCCAGATCTCCTCGAGCATATGACTAAATCCCCAGAGCTTTCAAGAAGATTTTCTACAGAAGTTCTCTAAACATTGTATTTTTCTCAGACAGTGGAGCAAAAGACTTTTTTTAGTTGACTCTCTAACTCTCTATCATTTTCATTAGAAAAACTAATTAAAAACATATTTTATTCAGTTTTACTAAGCACTGTTTATTTAGCATTTTTTCTTTCCTAATTATCTTCCCTCTTTTTATAGTTAGTTTTAGAAAATAATCTTTTATTCTTTTCTGTCAAAACTTTGTTGAATTTCAAACAAATTTGCTAAAATGTTTGATACCTAAGCAAAGGATAACTGCTTACTAGGAAAAGTATGGACTTAAAAATATCTTCAAGGGAACTTTGAATATTCTCCGTTCTGAAGAAGGTCTTTGAAGTTATCATCCCAGCTCTCTCACCTGGAGGCTTTCATACCCTGAAGTAGCTCAGAGCATCTACTAAAGTATTCAGAGCCTCAGTGGCAGGTGCCTTAGAAGTCATTATGGTAATGCATTCCTGATTCCTGTGGACTAACTGTTCTTACCCGGTAGGACTGACCTGTAGGGAATGTGTTTTTGACCACCACTGCCAACTCATAATTGCCCTTAGTAGGCGGGCAACATTCAGGATGTTTCGTACACCCACTGCTCCCACATATGAATCAGGACTCTGGTTTCTCCAGAGCACCAAAATTATTACACATTTCCATCTCCCCTCAGTTATAATAGACTTGGAAGTAGTTTAAAACGTGAGGGCATAACCCCTGCCCAGTAGTCAAAATATCTACAGGTATTGTCTGCAAAATATGGTTTGAACATTCCTTTGTATATTCATACACAACAAGCCAGACCCTTACCAAAAAGATGGAGTGTTTTTCAAATCATGTTAAAGAAATTAGGACTTGAAATAAACATGTTGCTACATTCTTTGCTACAAACGCCCCAATTTTGGTGAGCTTTCTAGGCAGAAGCCTACCCCTACTCAAGAAGTCAAATATCTGCAAAAACATCTGTATGAATCTCAAAAGAGGATTTTTGCACTTGTAAAGGCCCTGATCTGTAACAAATTGATGTAATTTCCCATGAAGAAAAAGAATAAATTGCAAATCAGGAAAAAGTGCCTTACATAACAGACTCAGGAACCAATCTCCCCATCAAGGAAACAGACCTCAATGCAAGTCACCACTGAAGGTTGAGCAGCAGACCTCTCCTGCACCCTGCCCAAATCCAAGCTCCCATGTGCTTTTTACTTGTGAGAAATTACAGCAAATAGTAAAAAAAAAAAAAAAAAAAAAAAAAAGCCCAACATAATCTAGCAATGTGGCCTTTAGCCCCTTGAAATAAATGCTAATCCTCTCTTACACCATGAGCCAGAGGAGGGTTGGCCTAAACTGTCCAGTTTAGGATTCTAGACAGACTGGGTCGTGGCCCAGGCTTATCAGAAGTGTGGCATCTTTCTGCAGACAGATTAGATTTTCTAGCATTTGGTTTAGCCTTTGTAAAGCATTTTATGGCTGTTCCACCTTGATCCATCTACTGAGGGCAGAAGATTGGTTTTCTATTGTGCAAAGATGGCGCCACTTGTAGAGGTCCTAATCTTGTATTGCAATTCAATATAATAAGTCACCATTTCAAAGGAACTTCCTGTAATATTTTTGTGCTACTCAAACTGGCTGCTCTCTGTTCCCCAGGCCCCATACAAAAATAGTTGCCACAGCATTCCTCAATGCCCCAGTAATTCTCTCATATATTAATTAAAATGAAAATGACCTTTTAATATTGATAATCTGCATCTTTGTTCAGACACATTTCCTTACACACTGGAGGTTAATAAGATGCAAACAAAAGAGCTAGATGAAGGTTAATTTACTTCTGTTTACTCGTTGATCCTGTAATCCAGGACTTAAGAAAAAGGAAAGGATAATTTCAAATGCAACCATTCTGCTGAGAACTCAAAGGATACTTTTCTTTTTTAATTATTATTAATGCTTTCCCCTCCCTATAGAAATGTAGTGCAGACAAGTTATCACCAATGAAGAATCACAAAAACACACCTGTGCAACAAAGGTCAGATAAGATTAAAAGAGCTAGTTCTATCTAAGTGTTCTGTAATACAAGATTCTGGGTCTCAGGGAAGCCAGGATGGAACTGGCGAGCCTCAGAGACCTCATACTTCAGCTTACCTAAAAATACCAGGAAGAAGCCAAGACCTTTGCAAGTCATCAGGGATTTGTTTTCTTTCTCAGCTGACTACTGGAGGCAACTTCCTCTAGAATAATCAATGCACTCTACCCCTAGCAGAATGTGTAGCAGGCAGCAGTCAAATATGCTTAAATCACGGTCAACACCTGAAGTAAATGTCATTGGTTCCCCCGGGATCTGAGAGTTCAAGTCTTTAATACAGGTAGTTTAGTACTTTTATGCAAAGCAAGCCCATTCCTTTATCTAAAACCAGCCAAGCCATCTCTCACAGAGAACCTTAAAACCAGCAGCCACTCCTCAGAGAGGAAGCCAATAGCAAACACCCTGTGTAAAGGCCTAATTTAAGACTGAATTATCTGTATGTATATGAGGAATGCAGTCTTTTCTAATTAAATCCTCTATTAAGAAAAAGTTATCTTTGCTGCTGTTAGGCCTGGTTTTGCTCAATTTTGCTTTTGCCTAATTGCCATTTTCACCTATGCTTCTAGCTAGATTAGGTTTTCCTATTCCCAGCCACCCTCACATTACCCTGTATCATTCACATTTGGAAGAACAGAAATTACATGTATTACCTTCCTCCTGCCAATGCAGGCATCTTCTGCTGCCTTACAAAAATAGTGGCCACCTTACAGCAGAATACAAATTCTATTGGATACTTCAGCCACAGCATCTGTGTGGCTGAACCCAATTTTTGAAACATTTATTAACTTATAGGCATTAACTAGTTGGGTCTGTTTGAAACAATAGGGAAACAGGTTTGTTTAATTTGGTTTGGTTTAGGGGTTTTGTTTGCTTATTTTACCTGGCCTGGAGATAATTGCAGTTGACAGTTTGGACATTAAGAGAGCTGTTTGGGAATGCTGTAGTGTACCAGAGTGTGGTATGGAGCACAGGCTCAGCAGTTAACTAAAACATGGCACGCATTTTACCTAAATATATATAATATATATTCTGCAGTAACAGAGTTCAGTGTATTGCAGCAATTCCTATCTTCACACAGAATCATAGAATCCATTAGGTTGGAAAAGATCTCTGAGATCATCAAATCCAACCTATGACCAAACACCACCCTGTCAACCACACCATGGCACTGAGTGCCATGTCCAGTCTTTCCTTAAGTGCCTCCAGGGACAGTGACTCCACCACCTCCCTGGACAGCCCATTCCAATGTCTAATCACCCTTTCTGTGAAGAATTTCCTCCTGATGTCCCACCCAAACTTCCCCTGGTGCAGCTTGAGGCTGTGTCCTCTCATCTTGTTCTTGGTTGCCTGGAAGAAGAGCCCTACCTCCACAAGCTACAATCTCCCTTCATATAGTTGTAGAGAGTGATAAGGTCTCCCCTGAGCCTCCTTTTCTCCAGGCTGAACACCCCCAGCTCCCTCAGCTGCTCCTCACAGGACGTGTGCTCCACACCTTTCACCAGCCTTGTTTCCCTTCTCTGGACACACTCCAGCATCTCAACATTCTTCCTAAACTGGAGTGGCTGAGACCTGGACACAGGACTCAAGGTGCAGCCTAACCAGTGCCGAGCAGAGGGGAAGAATCATTTTCCTAGTCCTGCTGGCCACACTCTTCCCCAAAAGCCTTGGCTTCCTGACTTTTCTGACAGACACAAATGGTTATGATTAGCTGCACTACTGGCCCTGTTGTGCTTGGCCTCCATACAAAGGTTTTCTCTCCAACAAGTCTCACAGCACTCAGCCATTGCAGGACACAGTTAACGCCATTCACCCTTCTTTCATCAGAGGAAAACCTACCCTATGTTTTCACAACATGCTGGCCATTCCATAAAAGCAGCTCTGGAGTAGCTGATGTCTGTAACTCCTTGCCCTCACTTGTGATATTTTGCTCGTGTCCCCATACACCTTTTCAGATCCAGCCTCTGTGTTAGCTCATGTGCCAATGAAGTCCCTCTTTAAAATTCTGAGCAATGCTCAACTAATGTTCCTGTTCGTTTACCCCTGAAAGCCTTAATGAGCTTAACTTCTACTTGTCCTTATTCATTTAATACATAGACTATCGCCAGTTTTCAGGACAGTCTGGACATTTGTTAGTGTTTTTTAATTAGCAGCAGCTAATTGAAAGGACAGTTTCTGGATAAAAAAAGAAAGTGACTGTTAAAGCAAATACATGGGAATGCTGTGTTGTACCAAGTTAACAGAAATGGAAAAAATTACAGTGGCCTGGTGAGAATGCAGTGCTTTTAAAAGCTATATAAAGCTATATAAATATAACTGTCTGTATATATGTATACCTAAACCAGCTGACATAATTCAGCCACCTGTGTCAGCTGGGCAGGAGGGAAATGCTCTCTTCCCTGTAGACCACATACCTCACCTTCATCCAAGTGCCCATGAACATTTTATGAACACAAATGTTGCCCAAGGCTGATTTCAGCCACCACAGAGATGAATCCAGTCACCTTTGGGGCAGAAGAAAACTGTCACTTGGTTTTCACTAGCATATAATAAATATTTTGAAGGTCAAAAAAACAACACAAAACCAAAACTAAATGCAGCATTTAAATGAAGATGTGGGAAGATGGGACAAGTAGATGGCCTGTGGACAAGTGATCTAATCTAGCTGTCAGCATGGACAAGACACAGTGCTAAGGTCTATGGCTAGACAGCATTTGGTGACATTCACTGGATCCCTCAGGAACCATCAGACAGTAACTGAAAGATTTCTTCATTTTTAACAAGTAACTTCTATCCAGGTGCTGGCCATGGCTCAATCCCATTTCTTCTCACAATTTCAATAAACAGCTGAGTGTTCCCGGATGTGGGGAACTGCAATTGGTATACTGACAGATAGGTTTCAGTCAAAAATGAAAACTACTTTATACTTATAATTCCAGTATTGTTTTTCTTAATTGCTATAAATGCCATTGTGGGTAGAAGACTATATCCAGATTCTCAAAATTATTTAAAAGTCTAATGCCAATTCAAGTCCCTAATCCACACGGATTTCCCTGGGAATTAGAAAGTAAAATACCTTTAAGAAGTTGGGCTCTAGTTCTTGTAGGAAAATTAACATATACCCTCAAGAAAGATTATCAATTATTTGAAATGATATATTCAAAAGTCAATGGCTTTAGAATGCATTATGTTTTATAAGTGACTCATTTGTTTCAATATCTTGAAAACTTTTAAAGCAAGACAAAATTTCTGAAGACATTATCTAATTATTTCTTAGCCAGCTTCAGAGATCAGAACACACACAGGAAGATACACACATACAAAAATGTAAACATCTGTTAACACTACTTTGTATTTCAAGAGAAGTTTTAAAAAGTATGTACCAGGACTAAACTCAGATGTAAGACTAAGCTCAGATGTTCCTTAGCTGTGAGCATTAACTCTGGTAAACAGCATTTTTAGTATTAACTCCAGATCCTATACTACATTCTTTCAGTTCAAAATAACTCTGATCCTGTTGAATACATTCAATACAAAATCTGTTCATTTTAAGCAATAGACCAAAACATGTCATTTCAACATGATCGTGGAAAAAAACCCCATCCTCTAGAACTATCAAACTAGGCAAAAAGGTGGGCTTTTTTCCTCTTCTTGAAGAAAAAAAATCCATTTTCTCTAAAGTTTTCGATAGAAAAAGAAAGAAAATAACATAACCCCCAAAGTTTGGCATATGTTGTGTGAGCAGCAACTGATTGAGGCTTTTTGTGCACAGAATAACTTAGTGTTTCAATTACAGAACTCCTCAAGTTTTAAAAGCAGCTAAGTATCTACTTCTACCAGCTGGGAAATAGCCTTCTGTGTGAAACGTGAGTGGGAAAATTGACTGTGCTGTGTTAACTCAAGCAAAGGGAACAGGCTCCCAAAGGGGGTCACATTCCCTTGTTGCTGGAAATTAAAGGTGGACAGGTTAGAAAAATGTCGAGTATTGAGTTATTTCTTTCTGTGGTCAGATTAGCTGGTTTTCTGCTGATTGCTTTTCTGGTATGAAGCCCAGAAGACAGAGGGAAGAGAAAGATCAAAGCTAACCCACAGAAAGTTGAAATTCTTGCATTGACTTCCAGGCTTTGGGACAGTCTCTGCCCTGTGCTGCCTTTGACTGGGAATATGTAATAAAAACAATTTTAAAAAATTAATCTTAAACTGATAATCTTTGATAACTGACTCCAACCAGGATGCTAAACCTTCCTGAAACAGCTACCCAGTGGAAAGCAGAGCAGTCACCAGTTGTGCCATGGGGGTTGACAACTTTTCCCAAGTATTATGTTCCCTGCTGTCTTTCCTGGATGACATACATTTCCTTCCTTGGGCTTCCTGAGAACAAGTTTGCAGTGCTTCAGCAGAGAATATGGTTTTCTCTGCTCTTTGTCTTCATCTCCGTTCCTGAAGATGTCTAAAGAGGAATGAAGCTGGGGAAGGCTCTGGAGCACAAGTCCTATGAAGAGCGGCTGAGGGAGCTGGGGGTGTTTAGTGTGGAGAAAAGGAGGCTCAGGGGGAACCTTATCACTCTCTACAACTCCCTGAAAGGAGACTGTAGCCAGCTGAGGGTTGATTACTTCTCCCCAGTAAGCAACAGGACAAGAGGAAACAGCCTCAAGTTGCACCGGGGGAGATTTAGATTGGATATTGGGAAAAATTTCTTCACTGAGAGGGTTTTCAAGCATCAGAACAGGCTGCCCAGGAAAGCAGCTGAGTCACCAATCCTGGATACTTCCCAGTAGGGGATACTTACTCTCTTCATTCAGGGAAAAATCTCTGCTATTCAGAATCCAAAGCTCCAAAGTGAGGTGTGGTAAATCAGACCATGTCTTCATCTCAGTCACAAAACTTTCACATTGATATCCTTTTTGTCTGGGCTGAGTACTAAATGACAACCCTCTTTTGCAAAGCTAGCAATTTGATGATCTCGATTTTCATTAAAAAACAAGAAATCCTTTGTTTTCCTGAGTAGCTGTCATTCAGCATTTATTACATAGATCTGTCAGAAATGTTTCTCTGCTCTTTTTCCTTACTAATGGACTTCAGGGCATTAAGTTTGACGAAAATTATGTAGGAGATAAAAATTGTTACATGTATGTTCAGAACACTCAAGGACCATTATGTCAGTTAAAATACAAAACCTTGTTTTGAGAAACAAAATTACATATTTGAAAGCTTTGTCAGAAGGCTATGAAACAGGCTTAATTTCCATTTGGAAAAAACCTTCTACATTGATTTTTTTATCTAAACTATTGCAACCTTCCAATTACTGAAACATACTAAAAATACAATTTTAATTAAAGCTTAGTATTTCAAAACTTAAAATTAATTTGGTGATGTCAATATATATATCTGACACATCTTTTTGTCTTGAAAGCATGCTTTTCAACCAGAAGATTATTTTCTTTTCTTTTCATTGAATTATGCAAGTTTCATTAAATTGCAGCAAAGAGCAGGGCCCATAGTTTCTTGTTTCCTTCTAAGAGTATAGAAGGTCAGTGTCTGACTTCATCTTAGACTGATTACCAAATGCATTACTGAGCTTCTGCTTTAAGCATTTTCTCAGTATTCTGGCTAAATTTCATGTATTTTTAAGTGTCTTTCTTCACAAAGCCCCAACAAATACAAAGCTCTCGTGCCCACAGCATTCTTTATGTGAAATAACAGCAGACAGGTTGGAAGCATATAACCCAAAGCTGGAATTTGAATTCATTGTGAAACCTGCCCTAAACTCTAAATGTCTGAGGTTACTCATTTGGGCATGTCCCTCCATCAGAAATGTGGCTCACATGGACCCAGTCAAGGGGGTCAAAATTGTTGGAACCAGTGCTCTTGTTCCTTGCAAACTTTTTGGAGGAGCAGGTTGACCAGCTGAGACTCCTCATGTAAGAGAGCAGAGATGACCTTGAAAACTCTGGTAACTAAAGACCTCATCCAGTCAGATGTCCACGATAAATTCCATCTTGAGTTGAACAGGTGTGAAGCTCCCATCCATCATCAGCTGGAATATGTCAGCTATTAAATATGTTGCTCTCACCTCTTTTGTCTCACTGAGCAGCAAGAATTAGGTCTTAGGAATTAGGTTAAGAATCTAACTACTAGCTTATTTATTTTATCTGCCTGAGATTAGAAAATTCTGGGTAATGGCAGTCCAAACTAATTTTGACTGATAAAAAGCAGTTCCAAAGAGGTGGTTAATGAGGGATGGACATGCAGGGCCAGGAGTTGGATTCAGTGATCCTTTTGGATCCCTTTCAGCTCAGCATATTCTGTGATTCTGATACTTGTGTTGCTTCACTGAGTCATATATTTGAATATATTCAAATATTTGAAGCTACTTTGATATCTTCCAGTAGAAGACAGCAGCTAAACATATTAGAAAGCATAATTTTCATTTAACTACAAAGATAAGTACTGACCTATCAGAATTTGCAGATCATGTTTATGCCATTCAGTTGCATGAATTTTCTGAAGAGAACATATTTTTCCATTCAGAGTCACAGTTCATACAAACTCTATTGCCTACCAACTAATTTACGGATATGAAGCTTTCAAGTGTTTAATTGGAAATATCTTCTCTTCTGCTGTCATTATATTACACTGATAGAGGAGCTTCATACCAAATGCTTTCCATGAAAACAATTTCTAAATCAAATTATTTTTAATGTTGTGAGTTTTTTGCACATGAATAAGTACCTCAATTGAGATGTATAAAACCAATTAGACCTCTATTTATCTCTGCTTAGCAACTTGGCTCCACTAATTTCTTTGGTCACTGTGTTTCACTTCGGAGCTTACTCTGTTCATATATTCTGATGATTGAATTACTCAACATTGATTTTAGAACACATTTATTTAGTGGTGCCCTTTCCAAACCACTTCCTTTTTATCTGATCCTGAAAGTCCTGCAATATTCCTTCACAAATCTTGGAGAGTGTCATAAAAAAGATGCATTAGTTACCATCTATTGTGCTTGCATAACAAAAATTCTGAGCAATAAACAACCAGAATTGACAGGAAGAAGAATATTTCTTAGTTTTTACCTACTGTCATATTAAAACCTATGTTGAGTGGAACATTTAATTACTAGCTCAAATACCCCTGGCTATTTGGCTTTTTCCTGCCCCCCTGCCCCTTGTCCCAGAAGCGGTGACCATTTTCAACTTTAATTTCACTTTCATAACGCACTGTTACTTAAGCTTATGTGGTCTTTTATATCATATGGATAAATCCTACAATGACTCACTCTCTGCAGGGGAGAATGGCATGTTCTTCATTAGATAGCCCCTTTAAATACATAAATCCAAAGAAGCAATATGCCCTTTCAGTGCTGCACCTCTTCAGTTAAACACATTACTGATGTCCAGAGTTTAAAAGTTTGGAAGGATATAGTATCATAAGGCTGGCAGGATGCTGAAAGGCAATCTTAAGGATAAAATGTATCTATATCATGACCAGCAGATGTCATGATGTCATGCTCTTTTTTGGCAACATAAATTATTTTGATCCATACGATCCATAAGCATAATTGTTAGAACTTTTCCTAAGGTCTAACCTATCAAGCTGCATTTTGAGCCAATTACTTCTTGAGCTACTTCTCAAGGAAGATGGACAATGGGTTATTTTGATTTTCACATACATTTTATATCTGTATCTATGGCTATCTATCTATATATGTGCATATATATATATATATGTATGTGTATATATATGTTTACATATATATGCAAATATTCTGCTTTGCATAGATTATATGCATATATTTTATAAGCATAAATGTATTGAACAGGCATCTATAAATCTAGTACCTATCAAACATATATTACTTATACATATATAGTACATATATATTATTTTTATATACCACATTATTATATACTATGCAATTTACATGTACATCATTTATTAATTATTTTCATTTTATTTACTCAAATTTCTTTATATCTTTCCCTCCATCTTCTGTGTTGACCAATGTTATTCATTGTCACTGGAACCATGAACAATCAGAAACAAAACACTGTCTACAGTTTTTATGAATTACAGTTCAGCTGAGAAGTCAACACAACTATGCATCATGGATTCATACCTCACTTATTTCGTACAAAGATGTCCTGTTGGATGTCTAATTTGTCACCTTAATCTTGCAGGTCAGTTGCTCTTATCTTCTTACCTCAGCCTGAATATCACATTCTGCTGCTGAGCATATTTCAAAGATATCCAATCTTGTTGCTCTCATGGTACAGTGGGCATGATGATGAGGCGTGAAGAGGATAAAAATATCAGAAGGAACATTAATCTCCTCTTAATTTTCCAGTCAGTATTTTCCAGATGTTGTAAAGAACGTTAATGTTTGATACCACATTGTGAATCATCATTATTGAACTACAGAATAGGTCTGTGGAAAAAAAAACAAAAAAAACCCAAGATATTTTCTCCTCCTTGGTGAAGTAAAGTATATACAGTGTCAGTGACAATGAGCTTCCAGGGAGGGCTTACATGGCATAGGTACTGCTTCCTTTAACTCCAAACCTGCAGTATTACCAGCTCTCAATAATTCATTGTGAATCTTGCAGTATTTGTAGCATCTCAGTTCATAGAAATGCTCACCTTTGGTCTCTGAAATAAAAGTGCCTTCACATTTGAGGCTGTTGGTTTGTTTAGCATTTTGTTCTTTTTTTTTTTTTTTTTTTTCTTTCATGAAGTCTTATAAATTCCCTAGATCTTGACTTCCATTGCCTGAGTCAGTTGTTCTACATTTTTGGCTGGCAAGAATCTCTTACAGTGATGCCTCTCCAGTGGGTGCAATTACCTTTTGGGCCTTTGATCAACCCAGGAACCCAGCACCGTGGGCAGGTCCCTCACTACCAGCACAGCACTATGAACACAGAGACTATTCTCATGTGAGTCTTAGCTACACCTCATCCCCTCTATTGTGCTAAGGTAGGTCTCCTAAATAATTTGAGTTTTTCCTGTTTTTCCTGTGAGATATTTCTCCCTCCCCCCCGCCAAAAAAAAAAAGTCAGGTTATTTACATCTTTTTTCCTGTTTCTCTGTTAGCATATTGTACTATTTTCTAATGCTGATATATCTGGGTTAGAAAAACTTTAAAAATAATTGCTATCAAAATTAATAGAAAATTAATTTTTTTCTATTACTTTGTTAATTTGGGATTTTTAAGTGCTCTACAGAATTCTATTCCAGAGGGAGGATATTTTTAAGTTGTCTAATTGGTTAATATCAATAAAAACAAATATTCCTGCCTTTGACCAAGATCTGTGAAAATCCCCACAGGAGGCTATTCTGTCTGTTTCAGATCTCCATTTTGAGCTATTAAGCTCTATTAAGAAATTAAGCCTTTTTTTTTGGAAATCTGGGCACACGTTGCCTTGCAGACTTGATGCCAAAAACCCTTGCAAGTGCCACCTGGGAAAAAGCATATTCCACTTCTACATGAACAAACTGAAAGATGCCAAATCATCTCAAAACAAACATCCAGGAATTATTGCAGTTAAGTTTGTGCTTTTTTGCATAGTGAATTCTCCCTTGGCTTTAATAAAAAAGGGAACACAAATACTGCTTTTGGAAACTGTTAGGAAAAAAGAGAATAACAGTACTAAGGACAGCTTAATCGACTAATTATATTTCTACCTGAAGGACACTTTCTAGCAAAGTGTCAATTATTTATATCACAGCACTGATAAGAAAGATCAAGACAGACTCAGCTATCCTTGAGGTTGAACTTCAGGGAGAGTTTATCACAACTCTACCTTTGTTTTCACAAACCCTGCACCTATTTTATCTTGTCTTACATTTAATTAATAAGATATTTAGTGTCAGAAGAGCATTGTTTGTATAGCACGCAGCATAGCAGGTCCAGGTAAATCCTTCGGATTCCTGTTTTCTGTGGCAGTAATGTTTTCTATTTGTCAATTCACTTCTTGCCTAATAAATCCTAAGGTTTGGAATCACTGTACTGCTTAGTTCATTAATAATAATAATAATTATGAAAACAGTTGAAATCATACACTGTTTGAGACTAAAAGATCTTTGGGCAAGGAGTATTTCCTTAGGAAATACAACAGAGCAAAACAGAATTCTGGATTATGGAGAGCACCTACTACTATAGCAAAAATAATACTTCTAGGGATATCTGGACCTAAGAAAGCTGTACATTAAAAACAACTCCTTTTCTATGGACTTCTAGATATCACCTTTTAGAGGCAGAAAAGCCACTGGTGTGTAGCTAATACTACTGAATTAAATGGAAATGAACCAAAGCAGTACAACTGCATTTGAAGCCAGAATCATGTATTACTACAGTATTTTTTGTTGTGGTTCTGTAATAAGGGAAAGTGTATCTTGGAGCCACACAGAGAAAAGCAAATTTACTATAACTGCCAGAGACAAGTGGGCATGAAAAATGATCAGTTCCTAAAAGCTTTTAAAGCAGCAATGTTTGTCCTTCTTGGCTTTATGAAGGTCATAAGTCTCTCTTGCTATGATCTAAGAAATGCTATAACAAGGCTCACATAAATGCAGCTGTGTCCTGAAACTGTGCTCAGAGAGACGAAATTCCTTTACAGAAATAGCCACTCAACTTTTATCTGCAGAAGACAATATTCTGCAGAGGACTTTTTCAGAGATGCGGCCAACTCCAGACCACAGTCCAGTGACAGAATGATCTATAGGACTTTTCCTGCCAGGAAAGCACTGTCCAAAACTTACAAAAACTTAATTTATTACTGACTTGGCTTACACATCTCTTTACTGTGGCTTCTCTAGGTATACATAGTGTATACATAGATACACACACCAATATATTTCTGTATTTGTATGTAGACATATGTATGTAATATATATACATATATACATGCATACACACACACATATTTATAGACACATATATGTGTGTATATATATTTATATGAACATTCTTAATTGATTTTAGATATTATCTAAGGCACCATACAGTCTGGTCCAAGCAAATGAGCAGACAAATTTTTGCAACTCCCAATAGAAAGGAATGACCAAGTTAAAGATGACTTCTCCATCAGGGAACCCAACTGCCCCTGGTCTTCCTCTGCCACAGCTAGGTCCTGTGGCAGCAGTAACTTAGCTGTGCTGGACACAACATGAGGAAAAGGAGGAACTGAGGCTCTATCCAGACCCAGCTGCATGGCTGGAGGAATTTGCAGCGCTCTGGGTGCCCAGGTTCCTTCTTGCTGGACATTCAGTGCTGTTCATCCCTGTGATTCAGAGACACAAAACCTGTCTTCTGTAAAGCCTAATAAAAAAACCTGGCAACTGAGAGGAGTGACTTTCCCTGATGGCTTCTTCTCTGTATCCTGTGTAATTGCCTTCTACCAGGTGAGCAGCAGTAGAGCAGACACCCTGTACAGTGACTGATGATCCTGTTCAGTGCTATTAGGAATAGACTGTGGAGTCACCCTTTGCAATACTATATTATTCCACAGGAACAGCTGCCATCAAATATTTCCCAAATTTTGGAATTGGTACCAATAAGAATAACATAAATTTGAAGAAAAGAATGGACCTGGTTATTAACCTGATGTTATTTTGCCTCAAGCTGTGTTTGGAGTCAATTAAAAAAAAATTATCCCCCTTTAGGAAGGAACTCAGCTTTGTCTGTACTCTACTGCTCCTTCCCAACAAAGCGTTTTCCTTCCTGATGGATGTTTCTCTTCCCTTTTCTCCAAAATGCTCAATGATGGAACATTCACAGCCTTTCTAAACAATCTGTTCCAGGGCATTTTCAGAATCACTGCTCCTTATTATCCTTACTTTTTAAAACATTTGTATTGCAGTCAATACAAGATGAAATCTGGAAGGTGGCTTTGTCCAGCCGAGTCCTTGTGCTCAGAAGACACAAGTCTGTACACAATGTTAGAGAAAAATGAAAACAAATAGGCAACAGCAACACTTCTTCTATCTAACTCTGACATAACATTTTTCCCTCGATAGATTTCCAAGGACTTTATAAAAAAAAGATCTGTCTTATAACTCCTTTCTGATAGATGGGGTAGGGTGGGCAACAATCAGAGTAATTTGCACAATTCCTCCATCACTTCACCAGAGGGGAGGAGAAGAGAACACAAGCATTTGTTCAAACACCATCCGTTTTTATACTTAATTCTTTTGTGAGAATTTTGAAAACACTGCTCTAAACGACCAAGGAAAAGTGAATTACAGTCATCCCAGGTAAAGAATATTATCCAAAGAACATGTATATCAAGATACACATTTCCATCTACTTTAGTGGGAGTCAAGTGAGACCCATAAGCCTTAAAAGGAGTATTTATAGTGCTCTTAGTATCCTGGAATAAAAACCTATTTACTCAATCATGAATAATGATATGAGCTCAACCTTTCAAAAAAATATGAAAAACAACTCTTTTTATCACCCACCATATTTATGCTAATACTTCAGTAAAGTTATGGAGTTTTAAAGTACATTATATAGACCCAAACTGAAGTTTAACAATTAACTTTTCAAAGGAGTTCTGTAACAAGAAGCTTCAGAAAAATGTAATGGTAGCAATTTAATTATGAGTTCCTCAGTCTGGATAGCTTGGGATAGAAAAAACAAAAATCCAGTTTAACTCATCAATGCCAAAGGAGCAACTGTTATTTCACTATTGCCTTTGCTTTAAAAGTAGTGATTCCTTATCATCACACACTTGCTGAAAGAAGGGATGGATTCATAATAAGATGTCATTTTTAGAGTGAGATATGAAACAAATCATCAGCATGTTGTCTCTTAGAAGATAGATTATTTCAATTTTAGACCAAAGGAAACTGTAATAGTGAAGATCCTCTGTCAGCTCAGAAACCAGTGTTGTATCTGCTGGACTCTGCCTAGCAGGCTGCAGCTCCCTGAGAGCTCAGCGGGGGTTACCCAGGGCTGTGCCATCAGTCGCACCCCCGAGTCCATTTCGGACAGCCCCGCGATCTGGCTCCAGCAGCCAGCAGCGTTACAGGGCAGTGGTGATGAAGGAGGCAGAGAAGGGTCTCCCATGAGGGTGGGAAGATGGCTTTATTCACATCTTGTCCCGGCGCCCTTGGAGGCAGAGAGGGAGCAAGGTGGGGGGTGTTTTTGTCAGGGGCCCAGGGGCGGTCCCGGGGCGGGGTTGGGGTACAGGAGCCAATAGGGAGAGTCTGAGGGAGTGGCCAAGGCCAGGGAACAGGGGCAACATGGCATCACAGAGTCAGGGGGTTCACAGGCTACCACAAACCGGAACAGAATTTCTGGCTTCTTTACATCCCATACTTAGAGATCTAAACTGAGCCTAGGATTGCCAGGTAGAATACAGTGTATAAATATAATTTCTTTACTGATAAAGATAAACCGTTTTTCCTAAGGTCCCATATCTGATCATTACCCATTCTGTACAACCCTTAGTTTCCCCCATAACAGCTCACCACCCGAAATGTAGAGACTTCTTTAAGTTCCATGTCTGAGGGAGATTTAAGCCTGGCACTTAGCCGAGTTTCACTTTTTCTACAAGATTTTTCATATTTGTAGAGAAATAAAGGCATCAAGCAGAGGAAGCGTGTGGGAAATAATCGCTAAATTCCTGTTCCTGAATTTCAGCTTTCATCCATCTCTCCCTCATTCCTCTTTATCTTCTGTAAGCACAAAGGTGTATTATGGTGTGGAGAACAAAGGGTACGTCCCAGCATGCAGCTCAGTGAGAGAAGAGCTGTTCCATGGGCTTGGTTACAGAGCAGATGAACTCTCCTACACACTCACCTTTCAATCCATGCTCACCAAATGAAGTGCACAATTGCAATGGTTAGTGTGGGGTTAAAAGACATAAATCAGGAAGAAAAGCCGTGTGTGTAGACCAGGCTAGAAAGCCACCTCAAACTACAAGACTCACAGACATCATAAACCACCTTTTCCTCTTTTTTTTTTTTTTTTTTTTTTTAAATCCACACTCTGTATCAAAGATATAAAATCTCAGTTGGAACCTGAAACCAAATCCAAAACACAATAACAATCACAGTTAGCTCAGGGGAAGTGTGAGAAACAAGAACAAAATCACACCTTCTGATGAGTATGGATTCACAAATCAATGGAGACAGGAAAGGAAACAACATCAGGCTTGCTTTGTAAGGCTGTGCTCAGGTTTGACAACAGGGAGGCTGGATCACCATTTAGGCATTCCTCCAGCTAGAGTAAACTTTGAAGGATTGCACATATGAAATGCCACTGCAGCAGTATTTTCTTTAAAAAAACCCCCACAAAATACCCCAACAACAACGACAAAACTCCATAATTTTCTGGTTGTTAATGTAATAGAAAGGAATTCCCAGCAGCTCTGACTAAGGAAGCACTGGGCAGCTAATCACAGGTCTTCCCCAGCATACAGACACTTTCAAAAGGATCAGCTTGAAAAATTGCTTTGGAGACCCTGACAACGCAGAAGGAGAGCTGAGCTGTGAAGAAAAGCTGAAAAAATAGTTCAACTGTTGGCCCCTCAATATTGCTTCTGAGCATGTTTGCAAGGAAGGTCACAACCTTTGGTTCCAGTGAGTCCCTTGTTGTCCAAAGGAAGCTGTCCAATGCAGATGTAATGGGGACAGGACACCTTTCTGATAAACTCATTCTAGAATCACCATCCTCAAATCTGCAGGTAAAATCTCCTTTTGCTATTCAAAGACATTAGAGCTTTGCCAGGCTTTTCCACAGATCTCAGCCTGTGCACATGAAGCAAAGGTGGCAAGCTGCCCTTCTCTTGCCTCAGAAGAACAAGACAAATCAAATTTACAGATATGAATATACTTTACTTTTGCTGCATAACTACCCTCAGCCATAAGGAAGGCCGTGGAGCTCAGGCTCCTGGCAGACTTGCCTCTACAGAGAGAAGAAAAAATACATTTCTTTGGCTTCTTTAATATTTTCCTGATATTGGTGCATGAAGTGACTAAGAGGAAATGCAGTCATCATTCTGTAAACATGGAGTACAGCTAAAATACCTCCATGCATTTTCTGAATAACAGAAAAACATGATGTTACACAATATTATTTGCAATTGCACAGTTGAAAGTTCTTTAGGAGAATCTAATGGCTAAATTTAAGACTGCAGGGACCTTTATAGGTTCTTCTTTTTACATAATTGCCATAGTTTCTGAGTACTTATTCAGAGAAACACAGCCTCAAATTTCATTGAATTTCAAAAGCATTTGGGTGCTTCACACTTACCACTCCTTTCCAAAAGTACAAACCAAAGAGAAAGAAAGAGGCAATTTGTCTAAATTTATATCAATCTATCCGCACTAACACCCTGATTTTATTACTGGCAAAATATCTAAAGTTTCATGATTGATGAGTAACTGAGACAAACATCAAATGCCAGTGATAGGAAGTGTACTCACAAGAAAACTGCAAAAATGTCTTAAGCTTATCTTTTAATCTTTGACATACTCAGGTGTTGAGATAGAGTTGTAAGTAGTATGGCCACTTCTTTCTTTTCCCTAAACAGAAGAGCAATAAATTTAATTATGTCTATAATGTACTCCAAATACCTCAGAGATGAGCAAACCTGCAGTTACAACAGCAATAATAAAGAAACAAAAAAGATTCTGATTCTCTCTCTTGAGGCCAGAAGAGTTGGGCAGTAGACAACAATTTACTCCTGTAAAAAGAATTTTATGACAAGGATGATAAACTAAATAAATGCCTAATTTATACAAGTCACAAACCAATAGGTGCTCACCCTTGCATACTTGTACATAAACACAGAGACACGCTGAGTACTGCTTAAGATCTGAGGAAGTTAAAAGAAAAAAGAAAAAGTAAAATATATAGTTTCTTTTCACGTAGCTCCCCCTTCCCTGTTGTTGAGATAAACAAGAACTAGTGCCCAAGTTCAGGTTTCGGAGCTCCACAGTGAGCTCTGAAGCAGCAGCTTGCAGGAGAAACAGCCCATCGTGCGACCTCGCCAAGAATTATCTCGGTGTGGGAATAAAGAGAAACATTGACACAAGAAAAATGTGCACTGCTTTGCTTTAGAACTCACATAGCAGTTTACAGCAGCAGAAGGCCAAATGCTTAGAATTCCAGGCACCAGCACTGTGCCTGATGAAATGAAAATTTCATGTTGCATAAGTGCTCAAGTGAGATAACTTGGTTTTATGTCTACTTTCTAAAGTGTGCAGTGAGAGATGGCTGATGCCCTCAGTGCAAGCTGTCACCAAAAATCAGCACATTAGGAAAATTTACCCTGGCATTGAGCTATTTCCCCAGATTAGAACAGGAAATCTGCTGGACCTGTAGCAATGGTAACCACTGTGGAGCAGACGAGCAGGTTGGGTTGTGATCACAGTGTGTGTTGGAACTCTATCACTTTACACGTGTTAAGAATACTTGTTTCCTTACTGTAGAAACCACTTCCTTTTTTTTTTTTTTCTTTTTCCCTTCTGGCTGTTTGACACACACCCGAAGAAACAGCTTTACTGACTGAGAAGGGAAGATCCCTGACTTCCAGCAGAGATCCCTGAAACCCAGTGTTAATGCTTTGAGTTGCCTTACACATTTCAAAAGAGTTTTGACTGACAGAATACACACAGCTGTTAAAATCTGCCTCCTGAAAAGGCTTAGAGTATATCAAAGCTATCTTCTTCAGGGTTTTGTATATAAATAAATATCTCATGAACATGGGGAGACAGTTAACCCTCACACTTGGTTCAGTTGATCAGAAAAGCTCTTTTATCTCTTAGATGTATTCTAAATGCTTTTATCATCAAGAAATGATTGCAGTAGATACTTTGGTGAAAGCCTGTCACCTGCTCCTTCCACACTTTGTTGCTTCAATTATAAATACAAATTAACACCCAGACGCATGCAAAGCTATTAATGATATTGACATTCCAAATACTGTGGCTCATTTTACCTACATGAATCTTCTGTTTGAGTGTGGTAGCTATTATTTCTTTTTTCCTTCACTACGCGCTGCCACACGTACATTATATAACATATTGCTGGAATCTGGCTAATTTGAAAGGCTACAGTAGGATAAACTTCAGGATGGCCTGAAGATAAGACATCCTACATGTTGAGCTATTGTCAATATTCACAACTGAACCCCTCTGGCTACCTAGTATTTAATAGCTCTTTTAGCATCCCACAGTCATCCATTCATTTTTCTCCAAAATGTTCCCCGTGAGGTAAGTCATGTTCCTCAGACAGTAAAAGGAAATTACTAAGCTGTTTAGACAGAGTACTTTTGAAAAGGGATCCGTATTCTCTTAAAACAAGTCAGGTCTTTTATACATTGTTCAGCTATTTAAAGGGACTTCTGGAGGTCAGAAACTATCATCCAGTCTCTATTATAGCCAGTTTATGCCCATTTTTAATGATATTAACATGCCTGGTTTTCCACTGCCTTTGGGCCTTCTGAGTCTGCACTCTTTTTTTTGCCAACCTCAATAAACTAAGCATGATTGGTCTCTGTGAGGAAATAGCCATTTCCTCTTCTTGATGTCCTGGTCTCAGGGAACTCCACTATTTTTGGTACCTTGTTTGAGTTTGCAGAGACAACACATGGAGCCAGCTGTACTCACACTGAGGCTTGCTCATCCCACTTTTGGGATGCTCCAGACTGGAGCCACACTGTAGTGGTCCGACTTATGACCAGTGAGGCACAGCACCTGTACTAACATGTTCACACAGACCTTACCTGGAAGAGGAACTGAACAACCAGCCAGAGCTGCTGCTGGTAATTTGTGGCAAAACAAACCTACAGCAGTAGGTCCTAACTACACTGGTTAATTTCTGTGTTTTATAACCCTAAAGTTAGACTATATATGTTTATGGTTTATAATTGAACTTCAAACATTCTTTTGTTTTGTTTGGTTTTTTTTTTTTTAATGAAGATATGACTAGAACTTGTTTCTGTGTGTTAAGACCAAATCAAACCTATACTTGTGCCCAGCAGCAGCATTACAAAAAGATAGAAACCACAGCCAGGTGAGACACAACACAGTCAAAAGAACCCAACCTTACACGCTTAAGCTGGGTAAGGCAGTGGAGTGACATTTAGTGTGGTCTCATTGAGATCTCAACTCTGCAGACAGTATGTGCATGTCCTTGGGTAGGTCACCCACACAAGACTTCACAAGGATTTAAGTACCTAATTCCCAAGAAAGCCCCAGGGCATCTAACTTTCTGTGAGGATCTGGAATTAAATTTAAATGTGTGTAAATCCTCCAGGTGCTAAAAATAAAGTAAATATATTTTTTTCTAGTGTTTTCCATTGCTTTCCTCTCCTCTCATACCCTAACATTTTTAGGACTAGGAAGTCTTGCTCCTGCATGTGGATGGAGTCTTACAGGAGAATCAGACTTTATGTCTGTTTCCTAAGGCCTTATCTCTACTTCGTAAGATCTGTGGATATTGCCTGCAAAAATTATTAATGTCAGTGTTTTACTGAGGAATGTGGGTTGCTGTGCCTTACCTGCAATGTGTTCTGGCAGCACATCCTTCTCTGCACTGTTGCATAGTTAAGAAATAACTATTCTTTGCCAGTTCTTCTCTAGCCTTATTTCTCAAGACATAGAAGTTCCTGTGATCATCTGACATTTGTGTGCCCATCTGCCTTGACTGGCCATTTACAGCAAAATTGGTCACAGACTTGAAGGTACAATGTTCCTACAAGCTTAATGATAATATAAATGAGGAAGACTAAAAAAAATTCTGCCTTCTTTCTGAAATGAATTTATCATGAACATTTTCTCAATCATGTGTCAGGAATCTTAGACACACACCAGATTTCTAGTCAGGAAACCTCATTATGATAGATACTCTACAGAAACATAAAAATGCCCCAGGCATTTTGCAATGTAAATGACACCAGTCTCACCTTCATGGTATCAGAATGTCTCAATCTATTCTATTTTTAGTTAGAACCACAACTTGCAGATCCTGCAGTTCAAGAACAAACAGAGTGAAACAAACATAAAAATTCTATGAAGAGATCTGGAGGAAAACAACCAACATCATTAAATTCAGGGGGTTTGAAACAAAAGAAAACCAAAATAGGCTAGGTGAGAAAACCATTTATCTAGACCAGTCCAATCTTGCTAGAAAGGAAAGGTCCAAAAGACATTAATTCCACTTCTGTGTTACTATCCCCAAAATGCATCACTGCAATTTGGACATATAAAATGTCTTCAACAAGCTTGGAGAGTAAAATGTTGACAAAGAAATATGTGTTATTAGTTGCACCTGTGGGACAGCAATACAAACAACCTGGCTAATATAGCCAAAAAATAAGCGAGTGGTTCAGGCTGTAGTCAGGGCTGGAGAGGAGAAAAGGATCACTAATGAAATGAGGAAGGACAGAAAATGAATACCAGGTTGAGAAGCAGCATGTTGGTGGAATAGGTGTGTCAAGAGGGATAGCTGCATAGTTCATCTAAATGACAATATGAATGTTCTCTCCTCAGGCTCTGTGTCTTTCTGTCTTGTATGTTTATTTTTTTGTTGTTGTTGTTCTTGCTTACAGCAAGTAGCTGGAAGGGAAACAGTGTGAACTAATGATTACTATCTCACTGGTCTTTTAAGTCTTCAGACTTGTCTCCTTTCCAGAGGCAACCTAGAAAGAAACAAATAATCAGTTTAGGGAATGTGGAAGCATGATAGAGAGGAAAAATAAAAAAGCAGCACAGGGATGAATGTTGTTTTAATTCAAGCCTTGTTATTAGATTGTTTACAAATTGAAATGTGTTATCTGTGGGGCTGCAGGTGAGCTCCAGCCACTCCCACTTGACTACTGTTTTTTGCTATTTCTCAGTGACCTGACACCTGCCTAAGGAATCATACATATCTTATTTTAGCTCCACCAAACTTTGCTGTAATGGTTTTTTAGCCAGAGCTGTGACAACAAGAAGTAAACCTGAGAAGAATATTGCAGGAAATCTTTTGTTGGTTCCACTCAAGAGAAAAGCATGCAGAAACATGGAAATACCAGGATCCACCAGGACTGGAAGGAGCCTAGAAGACATGCTGGGAAAGTAAAGGTGTGCCTCAAACACTGATGTGTCTTGAAAGTGCCCTGTCCTCAGCAGCTTCACAAGTCAGTACCCAGAGCAGTCCTTTGGTGGTTTCAGAACTACAGATCTACAATAATTTCAGTGAATCCCTGCAGGAGCTGAGGACATGGTTGAAAGTACTACCACTTCCAGAATCATAGTCCTAGGGAAACATGGGCTGAAAGGAATCTCTGGAGATATCTAGCTCAGCCTACAACTCCAGAAAAGTTGTCTTCAAAACTGTGGGCGCTACAACTGGCTCAGTCTACATGTTTAGCTCAAGGAGAGCAATTGCAGCTGCAGTTTGTCAGGGTCAGGAAACACTGTGATATGTGCTGGACTCAGACCTGCTTTGCACATGATGATGCATGGATACAGCACATGCTGATGGTTCCCATGTGTTCCTCAAAGAAAGTCAGGTCAGTGTTTGTAAGGTTTTATTTTCCTCTTGTTCAAGCTGATCAAATTCGGGTTTTTTGAATGTAGCTTCTTTTCTACTGTTCCACTATCAGAGTTAAACACAACAAAGGTAGGGATCTGCAATTATAGCAGTGATGGATTTATTAGGTTAATGTTACCCCAAAAGCTGATCACACAAAAGGACCCTTGGGGGAATGAGACAGTTGACTGTAAAAAGGTTCATCAGTGATCCAAGATGCTGCAAAAACAAGGGATTCCCTGATAGATTTTCAAATATTACAAAATTAGGCTGCATACTAGCCCGAAGGAACATGTGATTTCAGGAAAATTTATCTTTGCAGGGTTGCAAAGGTACTGCAGGGTATTTTCTTTTGATAAAGAACTGAAGATTCAGCTTATAAAACCAGAGAGCAAAATCCTAGGATATTCAAAATGTGCTGAATGCTGACTGAACACTATTATCACTTAAATAGAAAGAGCAGATTGACTTCTTTTGAAAATCTCATCCACAAATCCAACCAGAGTGTTTAATCTACCCCTCAAGTCCAATACAAATTCACATTCCAATGGAATGGAATTATTATTATTATACTGTCCAATTTTAATTGACCCAGAGTGTAAAATTTGATATTCCTGAGTAGTTTTAGCAATTTTCTTCTTAGAAACATTTTCATCACCTTCAGCTCATTTCTATCGGTTCTCCACCCACTTCTAACTATTTTTTGTTGTCTGCAAACAAGAGGCATTTGAAAATTCTCAACAGGATTTCTCAGAAGACATTAAGTACTATCACAAAAACAAGCTGCACACTGTGCTGGAAAAAGCTGAGATCAAAACAAATACTTTCCTTTCAACATGATACAATGAAAAGAGGTAAAATGTCTAGAGGGAGTGATGACATAAAATTACAAAATTTATCCATACTTGGAAGTTCCATTTCTTTATATCCTCTCTGATTAGTTAGAAGTAGCTTATAGAAATCTTGCCTAGTAACTTCAGAAGGCAAGGTGAGGTTTGACAAATGTTTCTCTCAGGTTCTTAGATTTGCTCTTTTTTTTCTTTTTGGTGTTTTGTCTTTCCCTTTCTCCCACAACAAGGCAAAAATCTAAGATCTGAGTTGATTCACAATGCCTGCATTACCTGCCTGCTGGGAAGTAGTAGCCACACATTGGCAAGATTGCATTTACAACTTGGAAACAACAAAAAAAAAAGCTGTGCTTTTTTTTTGTTGTTGTTGGCTTAGGAATATTGGGGAGGAGAGAAAAGAAAAGGTCTTTAAAACTGAAATTGCTCACCTGCTGCTGCCTGACAGCCTCAAGCTCTAACGGTGATGACTGCACAAATCCAACAGCAGCAACATGCTGCAAAAGCCTCTGCTAAAAACAGGGAATGTACAGCAAGACATCCCATCCTGTCATTTATTTCCAAGGACTTGTTGGAACTGGAAAAATTTCAGAGAGGAGCAGCAATGCTTAGCAAATATAGAGAAATCCCTGTGGGTGAGGAAAGACCTTGGAAATATGAAGACTGTGGAGAGTATGGAGAGTTAGGATTGGAACTGATTGTTCATCTCTTCATGAGTACAAGATATAGGATATGCTATGTGAAGCTTCTCTTTGGCAAGTTCCAAACAAATAGGAAAAAAAGGAATTTTCTACCCCACAGGGTGTAGGAGACTTGTAGAACATGAAGCTAAAGGATGTTGTAGATGCTAATAGTTGATATGCATTGAACAATAAAGTGATTGAGTTCCTAACAGGGAACCCATCAACTGTTCTTATTGACATGGCATTTCAGAGTGTCCTGGAGGAAGTGTCATAATGCTTGTGCTGTTCTTAATCTGCTCTAGACAATTGCTTGTGACCACAGCTAGAGACTTGGCTAGAGGGAATTTTTTCTTTTTAGTCTGACCCACTGTGTCTATTCTTACCTTCATGGAGGGTGGCCATAACTAAGGTAGTACTGGCATTTATCTTCTCTGTGAAAAAATGCCATCAGTGGAACAAAACACTGCACCGAGAAGCTAACAAATACTGAGATTAAACGCCCCTCTTCCGCCCCACTGAGCTCAACCTAGAGTGAATCTGGTGAGGTTTTTCTCATCACTGGCAAAGCAAGTTCAGAGATTTCTTGCTGTCATGTTTCTGAGTTGGCATGCAATCTCTCTGCTCCCTTTCAAATGACTTTTAAAAACATTTTTGCTGCTCTTGTTTCCAGCCACTTGGCAACAGGGAACACCAGGGCTGGAGTGAGAAGCTTCAAATGGATGGGGAAGCATGGTTCTTACTGAGATTGCTGGAGAAAGATTTTTTCCCTCTCTTTTTAGGGTTTTGTTCAGGGTTTTTTTCATGTTGTTGATAGAAAACAGTGTCTGTAGTAATTCTGGGCCTAATTTGATTTTCAAGCTGTTAGAGACCTGGCACAAGCAGGGCAGGTTTTGTCAGAGCTGAGGGATTTTCATTTGAGAGACTAAATTAACTCTGTCTTTGCTTCTGCACTTTCCTGAATGATATTGGAAAATGTGGAGCAAAAGCAAACAAAAACAAAGCCAAAAAAATCTCAAACACTTGACCATGTTGGAGGACACTTAGATTTTCAGTTTAACCTGACCATGGGATCCTTAGGGTGAGACACAAACAGAGGTACCTGAAACAAAAGGCATTTACTTCAGGTTTTTGCTGAACTCTTCATTATCTGATGCTCACAAAGAATTCACCTGGAACAGAAAATATGAGGTCACCTCTCTTAATAAGCCATTGCTTAGTGAACATTAAAAAATACATAAACCCATGCATTTCAAGTTCTGCTACTTCTAAGACCCAGATACCAAAACTCAGAGCCTTGTAGGTAGCTATATTTCAGTACCATATAAAAAGTGATGTATTCACAGGCATTAATCAAAGAGATATATTGCACCTTTGGGTAACCAAATAAACTGAAGGTATTTCATTAGTGATGTCAGACATGCTGCACAGGAGGGCAAGTGCCATGGGAAATCCTGGTTTTTGCTTAATATCTTGGTCAGGGCTGAGTTCTGCTCAGAGCTTGCTGAACACCAAATGCTGCTTTGAAGTTGCTGCAGTGACTGCTGCATAAACACTGCCAGACTGGTGGGGTTAAAGACAAGCTGCAATGAAAGCATTTCAGTCATTAGCTGCAACTGTAGTCCATAACAGATAGTGAGTAGCTCAATAAAGCCTAGGAGGATGTATGCAGAAGGAGAAATAGAAATAAAAGCAGTGTCCTGAGACTGAAAAGACCTGGTTTCAGATCCTAGTGCTTCTAAAGGACTTCTGCCCGACCACAGACAGGAGGCCTTGTCACCATTTAGCTTTCCTTAGGGTTAGAGGATCCAAGCCCAGGGTGACCCAGGGAGCTCAGGCATGCCCAGTTTGTGCTAATGTGTTCTCACTGCACCTCTCTGTGACTCAGTTTAAAAAAAGGACTGAGAGTTGTTTCTACTTGCCTAAGTGGCTTGTAAATCACCTTGAAGACTTTGAAAATAGCAACAGCAGCAATTTGGATCCTGAACCTTCACAGTTCATCATCCTTGTTGTTCACTGGTGGTCTGGATTTCCTGGAAGATGCTGGATTTTGGGACCCACATACAGTGCGATGCTGAGAAAGCAGAAGATTGAGTGGCGGAGTCTTTGTTTAACATGCAGGGCCTCTAATTGTTATAGAAAACAAGCTTCTGAACAGCTTGACATTTTCACTCCATGAACACCTGTGGATGTGTATTTTGCTTACCTCATTCTGTTTCCAGGAACTGCCTACAGGAAGGGGGAAGACAAGGCCCTTTTTCAGAGCTCTGACCTTCAGAGAGAAATGGAAAGGGGAAGATGGATCCCCGTGCACCTGCTTAAAGGAGATAAAGTAAATCTTCTACCGCAGTGGGAGCACACATGGGGGTCCTCTGTACACTGGGAAGAAGAGGTTGAGAGAAAATCACTTCTGGGCATTTACCTTTTGGCAGCCTAATGATGGCATCTTCAGGAAATATAAAGTGCACATGAATTTATCTACAGTGAACTTTATTTTCTCCCTCCCTCAATCATTTCTGAATGGAAAGGCAAGGAAAGGGAGTATCTGCAGCATGGACTAAATTTGTGACTGGTTTTGTAGAGTCCAAGTCACTACTGAATTAAACATTCACTTTCTAGTTTAAGCCACGTGAAAATCAGTAACTTCTTTAATACAGTCCTGACCCAGGAGTGGCTTCCTGAGGAGAAGACTTTTTAACTTGTCTGGTGTTGCACTTGGCAAAGCAGAGGGTGCAGCATCCTCCTTCCTCATCCCCAGATATTTTCTGGCCACAGCTCTTTGCCAAGGGAAGACATTCCACTGATTGCTCAAAATCAGACTCCCTACACCTAAATATAGTATACCAGATATGGTGTGAGGGAAGTGAAATCTAGAATTTCCTGCACTGGGACATGAGCAGATTCCCGTTCATTCAAAACTGTGCTAAATTCAAAAGGCAGTTTTGTGGCCTTCATAGTTCAGGAAGGTTGTAATGCATACAGAGTGCTTGGGAATCAGAGTAATTGCTTGAAAAAATAATTAATTATCAATTTAAAGTCAAATTATTAATATATGTGACAAGATAAATCCCAATGCAGTCCAAAACCTCCAACAAAAGCAATGTGCACACTGAAAGAAAGAGGCAGCCACATGCAGAGGCAGGTGGGCAACAAGCTACACTTGTCTGCACTGAACCAGAAGGACAAAAAGAGCCAGGAATCAACATCCATGCCCTCCCCACTGTAACACACAAGCTAGAGGAAAATAAATCATATGACGATTAATAAAAAAAATTGGCCTTCTAAAGAAAAGACTGATTTTCCCCCATATAATTGATTTGGCTTTCACTTTTCTTTCTACTTCCTCTCTTTGAATGAAGTGCCAGAGGCAGTAAACGAGGTGCTTTAATACGAAAATTACTCTGAAAAGTAAGTTTAATCACATACCTCAAGGTTTTCAGAAAAAAGGAGTATATAGAGTATTTTGTCACTTGCAAGGAAGAAAGTTCTTGAGTTGGAAAGGCTGAATTTTTTTTGTTAAAAACATCCTTTTTTATTTTTGCAATTTTATTTTACTTTTGAGGTAGGCTCTCCTTCCTGTGGTATGACTTCCCACAGAAGAGTTTAAGGCTAGGGTAGCACTGCAGTTTAGGCCTCAGTCACAAGGTGATGCAGGGAGTGGGATGATGAGATGACCCCTGAGTGGTGCCACATTTTGCCTTGCTCTCCCCAAAGTTCATTTGCTCCCACAGGCAGCGAGTGGGAATCCTGCTGGGCACAGAGCACAACCCACTGCTGACACAGTGCAACAGCACAGCCCTGGCTTCTGAGCCCCACTTCAATCCATTCTTCAGTCCCACGCTTCTGAGACCTTGAGTAGCTGTGTTCAAGATAAAGACAAGGAAGAGGAAACTCAGCTGCCCTTCCAGCTTTCAAAAAGCACTCGAGGACCCAGCTGATGGTAAAAATAAAAATAAAAGCAAACCAGCAGAAAAAAGCATAACTCAGAGTTTTGATAGCAGGCAGGAAAGAGCAGTGCAGAGTGCTGATTGCAAAGTGATAGACAGAGGTTTCCATTTCACACATTTCCATTCTAATCTTGCAATTCCAGTCCCACAATGTCAGGACAGATCCCTCATGCAAAGGGGAATGTAAAAGGGACAAAAGAGGAGACGTAACTACAAAGCCCAGGGTACAAAAAATGGAAAAGGAAAGGGGGGGCTTAAGTGTTCAGCAATTTGCAGCACAGAGAATTTCCACTTTACTAACTGATGTAGAGGCAAAAAGGCAAGATAAATCAGTGGGTTTTGGCATAGTTTGAGGAAAAGCTCCGTGTGAAGGTATAATTGACACCATTTAAACTCCAAAAGCACAAATGCCAAGAAACTCACAGGACTGTCAGACAATCAGATGATCCTCTTATGACTCACCCTAATCCTCTGAGATAGCTGCCTGTATCTTGTGAAGAGCTGGGGTCCTTCAGTGAAGAGAATGATGACATAATGTAAACCTTTGTAGCTCTGCTTTTAGGAGCTTTCATAAGAATGCACAGAATGGGACAATTTAAATTTTAGACTATCCACAGAGACAATATTGAGAACACGCAAGAGCTGAAATCCTGCAAAAAAAGGCAGTGAGAGCCTCACCATGAACAGAAGCAAAAGCCTATTGAAGGAGCAGGTGTCATGGAGAGCTGTTGGTGGCTGAAAAACAAAATCAAGCACAAGGCATGAGGGAAGGCCTGGATCTCTAATTTTCCATAGAAGAAAGAGACAATAAAGTGAGAGGTAGAAAGGGATGTAATGCAAAGAACTGAGCCAGTAGAAGTACAAGGAAAAGTTACACCCTAATGTTAAGATCTTTCCCAATGCTTCCTTGTATTTGTAACTATTTGTAAAAAAAGTGAAAAATACGGAATATACAAGACATAGAGAGGCTAAAACCAAAGATAGCAATGCAGATATCAAAAATGATGAAACATGAAAGAGAACAGGTAACAGGACAGTGGGCACAACCACACGTCGTTCGAATTGTGATTTCTCCTCATCTCCAGCAGAAGGTACAGCACACGTGTATCTTACTTTGAAAAAGCACCACAGACTCTTTGTTGTTATAGTCTTTAAAAATTAATCTTTAAACTGATGATAATCTTATCCGGACTTATTATCATTTCAAGACATCAACTGAACTGGAATGGAAAGCCTGCATTTGCTTAGCAAAACTTTGCACCTCATAAAGGTTTTATCTGTTGCTATGGCAAAGGCTTTACCCAAAGGAGTTACTTGTAGAACACCACGAGAAGGGAGAATTTTTCAGTTCTTTTCACATGCATGTTTTTATACCCCAGACATTTTAATTTAATCATATTTTCCTTTCATCCTCCAGACAGTTTCTTTTATACCTGAGTAAGATGCATGTCTACATCAGCAGAATGGAAGAATCCATTCTTATCATCTCCTCCACTGTGAATCAAAATTTACTTTTAATTATAGAATATCATCTATTTCTCTTTGACGACATTCAAGTGCCTATTCCAAATTGAAAGAGCAATAGAATAACTGCCATGGTATTTTCATATGTCGACTGATGACCTTTTTAATATGATTTCATGGAAACAATGGAGTTACATTCATCAGGTTATATAGAAACTCGCTGCTCCTTATTTTTTTCAGACATTCCATTTTCAATTCACAATGACATTTGATAGGAGACATAAAAATGCCAGCAGATCAGTGTTTTTTTCAGCCACCTCATCCAACAAGAATTCCCCCTCCCCTCCGCCCCATTTCTTCTTACAGTACTATGTTTTTCATTCATTTGGGACTACTTCAATTTGCTTATTAAATATGTAAGATCTTCATTATACAGCCAGGAGCTGAATCATGTAAGATTAACACAAAGCCCTTGTGAGAGGATTTTTTTTAAGCTTTATTATTAATAGTATGGGCAGCTCACGTAATTTTGTACTTTCCAAACCCAAATGTCAATACAGTGGATAAATTGTACTTTTCTTGCCTGCCTTCTTAGCCTTCTTTGAAGAAAGGATGACATTCAACTTAAATAAATACAAAGCTTTGCACATTTCCAGCTATGTTCTATTTTTACATCCCAAAGAGTCAGGGACTCTCTTGCCTGGCCATTGATAAAAGGGGAACCTGAGGAAACAGGTAAGAAGCCTAAGGATTTTATTCTTTATGATGACTTATGCAGCGTCATAAAGCACACAGTTCTTAATCAAGTAAAAGAGTTCACTAATGACCTAACGAGAAGTGCAATAATAGCTAAAGAGTGGGAACCTGGATTTGAACCCTTGCACAGAACTGAAGGAAAATTCAGATGCTCAGGTTGTATCCAAAGCAGGCAGCAGCTGAGGAAGAGCATCTTACACCTAACCAGTAGGCAAAAGGAGAGAAGAAAAAACCATCTTTTATCTCCCTTCCTGTCAGACAGAAGCCTCAAAAATGCTCTTGATATCTTGGCTTGCAGGATCTTTATTTCAAAGATCTTAGCACACCTCAGTCCTTTCTTTCCACACTTAACTGGAAGAGGAAGTATCACATACTTGCCCTGGATACACAGAGACTTAACAGATGCGGGTTCACCCAAGAAGTGGTTTCTATTCTCTGCTGTATCTGACAGGACTCCATTTCATGTCTCAGAGAAATTCTACAGTGGAACATTTTGACAATTTCCGTGTCATTGTATTGTCACTTCCCCACGTCTCCACTTCTGACTTTTGCTGCTGCGTTTTTCTCCTGCTTGCCCCGACTGCAGCAGGACTGTCTGCTGCTGGAAAGCAGTGCCAGCACTTCACCAGCCTTGGGCTGTGCCCCCCATAGGAGACTGTCCTGAGGGTACATTATTGGAGTATTTGTTTGAAAACATACAAACAACCCTGTTGCCACTCTTAAAAAGGATCCTTCTACTCCCTTCACCAGGATTGTTACTTCTTTTACTAGCAGCTAAAATACTGCACCACTTGTTACAGCACCTTCTAAAAGCAGGCCCCTTTCTCACAAAATGAGAGAAAAAAATTTTGCCTGTTAATTGTCAGGCAAAATTTGTCTCTCCTCTCACCTCCTGTTTCACAATCAAGGAATATAAATATTTTCCTCTACACAGAGACAGTTTCAACAGGGAACTACCAACCTACAGTCTGCTACGTGTGTCACTCTAGGAAGAGAATATGGAAAAGCAACACATGGAGACAGAAAGAATCTGAGTCTTCTGCTTATTTCAAGTTTTCTATAAAAGAGAGAAAATCATCTACAACTTAAAAGGAACCCATGATATTATTCTAATTTCTGGAGGGCACATCCCATGTTCACAAGCTATTCTGTGTGACTTCCAGGAAAATCCATAAACATTCAAATACATATTTTAGAACCACAGCCCAGCAAGAGAGAATGAAAATTCACTATGATCTGGTTGGATGCATGGCACTGAAGTTGTAAAAGGATAAAAATACTTTGCACTATTATAGAGCTAATCTCAAACCCATTATATAGGTCGGGATGAGACAACTCTCTTTATTCATATGGATACCAAGTGACAGCTTTTGCATAGTTTCTACAATGAGAAATGAGCACAGTGATTGTTTATTCACTCATGTTCTTTAACACACAATTCTCCCAAGTTTAATATTTTTAAATATTGGAGGTTTTCTCCTTCCTTCTTTCTTTATTTTCTACATATTTTCTGCAAATGTTAAAACAAAAAAAAAAATTACAAAAAAATTGCGTCAAGAAAAACAATAACATGCCTGGAAGAAAAACACACTGGAGTTGCAAGGAAGGAGCTTATCCACATTATAATTTCAGTCTCATTCCTCTGGCTGAAGACACTTAAATTTTTGAGGCACTGATGTAAAGCAAAACAGATTTAAAAATTTATTTCTCTCAATCATACACAGTGAAATGGAGTTTGAAAGTTGTAACCCATTGGGACACTTCCTGATTCAGGGTGGTTGCAGCTTTAGCTTGGCATCAGTAAACAATGAACAGCTCTCTCTTCTGTGGTGCCTATAAAAACCTTACATTTGCATACACAAGTAAATTAAACTGTGTTCTGGGAATGACTCAAAGAAAATGAAATCAATCACATTTATAAGCATCTTGTAACCTTTACCCGTTTCTCTGGAAGAGAAATAAAATGAAGACAATTGTACCTTGGTTTCCCCAGTGTTGTCTGGGTGTTTGATAGGAATCTGACTGGGAAATGATACCGACAGCAAGATAACAAGAAAACCCATTTATCACTGTGACAGGTGCTCGGTTTTATATGAGTTTAAATTACCAGTGATGGAGTAGGGTTGTCTTTCTCTCATCTCAACCTCATAACCACTGTTTAGACTCAACTAAAGTTTCCATTTCGTAGTAATCAAGTTACATGGAGTGAAATTGTTATTCATGAATTCAAGGAGGTTAAGACTTGAGATTCATTAATGTGATGTTGTCAGCCACAGCGAGCAGGTCCATGGCCTAGAACAGTGTGGTAATTGGTAAATCTGAATGCTGGGTGGTTAATGGCTGTTTATTAGCCTCTAATACATTCTGTATTATTTAGTCTTACAAGATTTGACACCAGATATTTCTAGTGAGTCACAACACTCTGACAGTTCACCTTTCTTGTATATCAGTGGACATATACCATAGCTGAACTATGCTATTGAGGAAAAGAAGTACAAATCACCACTACTTTCTGCTGTGCACAGTGATCTTCCCCCTTTGGATACCTAAAGACTTAAGGAGCTGTTCTGAAACCCAAGGCACCATATATAGACAATGCCAGCTGTGCCATTTCCATGACTTAATTTTTTTTTTCCCTTTTTCCTTAAGAATACTCTTCTTCCTTGACTGTTTTTCTAAGGAGAAATCAAAACCAAAAGAAAAAAAACCATGCTTATGATTTCTTTAGAACTTGCTCCAACAAGAGCAATCTTTTCTGTTTGCTTCAGAAGCACAAAATTTTACAAGGCAACAGTCTGTAGTAGAAATATCCCTTTTCACATCTTATTTTGATGGTAGGATGCATTGTTAAATATGAAAGTTTGCAAGAGAAAGTCACATTCACAGCATGACACTTGGCTGGGGAGAGAGGCTTGTGTAAGACTAGGCAGGATTCAGCTGAATCACCAGGCACTTCACAGGCTATCAAAGTCCTGTCAATGTGTGGAGCCTCATATAATTCCTGCCCTTAATGTAGTGTGCTGATCTGTACTTACATAGGCAGGTTTCTCATCATTTGATAGAGGATACCAAATCACACCTCTGAAAATATGCGGGGTTTTTATATAATTCCAACATAATTAATTTATATGTACTTTATTCTTTTTCCACCTTGCCCTTAATCTGATACTCATCCTTCAGGTTCCCACTCTTGAGAAAATTAGAGAGAGCAGACATAGGCTTGAGTTTATGAGGTTAAAAAAGCAAAAAAACCTTTCATTCTCCTGTATAATATCTCCAATTCCTTTAGTTTTCTCTGCACCGGTTTCAGTTTCAAATCATTCTCTTACACAAGTGAGTAGAAAAATATATAAGAAATTATGGTATGCTGGCTGTGGCTGGACACAGGATACCCACTAAAGCCACTCTACCACTGCCCTCCTTAGCTGAACAGGGGAGAGAAAATAAAACTAAAAGCTGGAGGCTTGAGATAGGGCGGACTTTGGCCATCAGCAGGTCCACCTTGGAGCCATCTGGCATTGACTCCAACAGCATCAGGGAAGACTAAAGCAGTTTCTCACAGAAATGGTAGCCCCTACTACCAAAGTCTTGCCACACAACCCCAGTACAGGAATAAAATTAAGAACTGTGCAGGCTTTGCATAGCATTGCTAATACTTTGCTGTTTCTGTTGTAAACACTTTCACTGAGACACAGTAGAATGACATTTTCCTTTTTCCACAAGTGCGTCATACCATGACTGAGCAAAACATGAAATGTATTTTCCTTCCCTCCTAGTGCTAAATACTGCCCAAAATTTTTTATTAGTTCTGGCATGTATGACCTTCTCTTCCCATTACTTTAGGACCTCAAGATCAGTAATCAAATTTTGTATAGTACCTGGATCCTTACTGTTTATTGGTATCCTTTCTACCTTTGAAATATTAGCATGTTTCAAAAGTGTTGTATATCACACTGGTCACAATGAAAAGTGTGATGGGCACATCAAGCAAGATGAGGTTTCAGTATCTCAGTTACAAAGCTCCCTTCAGCCCAATATTTTCCATAGTTGTATTCCAGTTCCTCGTGCATCTTTCCAGACTTCTAGTAGTTCTGTTCCTTTTAATCTTAGTCAATCATTTTTTCTTACATCAAAATATGAAAAGCTTCACAGAAATCTAAATAGGCTAGATCTATGGAAACTGGACTGATGAGGAGTTTTCATGGTGTAATGCTATTTAGGTGCTCTTCTCCAAACTCATAGGAATATTTAAAATGAAACAGAAACCAATAGGAAACTCTAGCCTTTTTCTTTATACCATACTTTGGATTCCTTCTAGTTTCTCAAAAGGACATAAATATACATTAGGGTTGAGGTTTTGGCAGCATTCACAGCACAACAAGGCTTTGAGGAAAAAGAAGCAAATCCAGGCAGTTCCAATTCAAATTGCTTTTTACTTGGAGCCAGGGCTGTTCAGAGGCAAACACAAGTCACAGGTCTATGGGTGTGTATCCTCAGCCAGCCTTAACTGAAGGTCTTTTAAGGAAACTCTACAGTGTCTATCATAAATCTCAAAAATCCAAATGTGTGAAAATTAGTTCCTGTGTATATTATAAACCCAACTGCTCTTTATGAAGCATATGTAACAAAGGTATTATGCATATAAATTAACATTTCAAAAACATGTTCTCATCTTGGAAATATGAACTGAGACTGAGCCTCTGAAAAGACACTCAGATCTTATTGATGGGGGTGGTTTTGCTTTTAAATGGCATTCTATCAAAAGAACAACAACAACAACAATAAAATAAACAAGCCAGGCTTGATAGGTTTCATATTGTGATGCAGTGTCATGCATATTAATCACCATAATGAAAATTATTCCAAGTAATTCACGTGCTGCATAAACAGCTTTGTAAAGTGATGCATTTTAATTGTTGGCAAGAATATATTGCTCAAATCTGTGACAATTAGAGAAAAAATTGTGCCTTTATACCATTTTTGGTCTGACTAGTTTTGTTCTTTCCAAATAATTTTAATAAAATCTAAAGATAGACCCTTATGAAAATTCTTCTTTTCTTAGCAAGAAATGGACTTGGAGAAGAATGGTGCAACACAACCAAAAGCTCACATACCTGATGGGTTAAGCCTCTCACACATGGTGGGTTATCAGGTCACCAAAATTATTGCAGCAGTCCCTATTAATTTGTGTACACTGGTGGTACAGATGATGAAAGCAACACAGTTGCTTTCATTATTAACTTCATTATATGATCTGTAACATTATTAGCAGCAAGACAGCAAGTACAGAAGGCAAGCTGATAATGTAATCAAGCACAAGACACTGAAAAATTGTGAATAATATGCTATTTGCATAAAAAAAACTTCTTATTAAAGTCACAGCCAGGGCAAAGAACTTAAAAGTAAACCCAAAAGGTTTTCGGTAGGAACTACAAAAAATTGTACAAATCTGGAATAGAAAAGGTGTTTTTCAGAGGTATTTTGGTTGATATGTGATACTAATTAATGAGACTTAGTAGTGTTCTTGTTGTCATTCATATTGCAATTGCTTCAAGTAGCCCCAATCAAGAATCAGAATCCTGCTCAGGTGATATTTTTACCCAAGTATAAAACCCTGTGGATGGTGAGCTAACTTTAATGGGACAAATGCTGAAACTGTTTGCTGAATGGCAATTGATTTTAATCTGTGCTTAAAGTTAGTGTGAACTAAATGGTCTTTCTCATATTGGACTTTTGTTTCCCTCCACCCCTGGTGGTTTATCCCCAACTGAAAACTAATTACCATGCAGCCACTTGTTCACTCCCTTCTCCTTGGTGGGGTGGTGGGGAGAATTGCAAAAAAAGTAAGACTTGTGGATTGAGATAAGAACAACTTAATAATAGAAGCAATACAAAATAAAGAATAACAACAGTAATAATGACAATTATTAAAATAATTGTAATGAAAAGGAAAGAAATAAAACCCAAGGAAAAGAATACAATCACTCGCTATCCCTCGACTGATGCCCAGCCAGTCCCCAGGCAGCTATTGGTGCCACCCCACCAAATTTCCCCAGTTTATACACTGAACATGATGTTCTGTGGTATGGGACATCCCTTTGGCCAGTTTAGATCAGCTGTCCTGACCCTGCTCCCTCCCAGATTTTTGTGCACCTCCTCACTGGCAGATCATGAGACACTGAAAAGTTCTTGAGTTAGAGATGCACTATTTAGCAACCCTGAAAACATCAGTGTGGTATCAACATTATTCTCATACTAAATACAAACACAGCACTGTACCAGCTACTAAGAAGAAAACTAACACCATCCCAGCCAAAACCAGGACTCCACCTAAGTTTTTTTTTGTGTTATAGACGTTTCTGGAAATTGTATATTCTAATTGAATTATACACAGTATTTAGAAAGATGATACCATGTGCATGGTTGGAGATTTTAAAAACTAATATAGTATAAATACCAAGACTGCAGTGTGGATTGGTTCAGTCAAATTATTTATGTAAAATGGATCTGTAAAACAAGATATCCATAAAAGTCAGGTCTTTGCCTTTTGGGTTTTAAACAATTCTTCTTGAAATTCACAAGGAAAGGATTAAAAAAGGTTTCATTACATGTGACAGCACAGTCTGAAGCTAAAACTTGAACTATGACAAATCTGAGACCAAAAAACCCACAACTATTCTTCTCTGTCTTACTGCTTGGTTTTCTAGTCCAGCTTTTTTCCAAGAGGATAGTTGTGTTCTTTTAATTGCCACGGGTCACTCTTACATCCAGACTTATCCTGACCTTCAAGCGCGATGAGTCCTTGTAGTTACAGCAATGCAATAACCATACTCCATGAGTTCTGCCAGCAACCAATTACTCCAAAGGCAAAAGACCACTGAGAGCCAATATCCACAAAGGTGTTCAGGTTTTCAACCTCTGTGAAATGGACCTAGACAACTCTGTTCCCTTCCTGGCATAACTTGCTGCAGCTGTCAGGTATTTGCTGTGTTTGTAAACGAGTGGTTTTAATCACAGTACAGATTCCATCTCAGTCATCAAAGATAAATGCTTTAACAATGCACATGTCTAATTCTATCTATAACATCATCAGGAGCTAAGTTAGAGTCCTTGAGCATGTGATGACAGTTAATTAACTGCGGTCATGGGTGGGTTAATTTTACTGAGAAATCTCAAGCACTGAAGGCCTCTGTAATTTGCTGTATCCCTTGTTCCTCAGGAGAACTGATTCTGAGCTAAACTTCAAAAAATTAATCATAAAAATATTACCATAAAACAAGATAAGAAACACAAATCCCTCTTCAAGAAAATAAATAAAACATCAGGTTTTATCAGTCTCCTCTAATTAACATGGCAACCGTTCTATTCCTTCCTGGAGCCTCCAGGGCAAATGATGTCAGGTGGTGACACGATGCAAACATCCCGGTGAAAAAGGGAAGCAGCTGGTGTGTGTTTGAAGGGGGAGTTATTTTCTAGCAATGCAAACTCCTCTGGAACTCATCTCACACCTTTTGCAGATAAATAACTTACACATGCTGACAATATGTCACCTTTGGAGAAATTACAGTATGTATGTTATGCAAATGATATACAGTCACTGTGCATTTTGATTTCTTCCCATTTGTAGAAATGGAAAAGATATACAAGAACATAAAAAGAAGCACAGAGGACTGGGTAGCCACAGGCAGAGAAAGCCTTCATTAGTAAGTGAAGTTCCTCTGTGACAGGGGAAGACACCCACATCTGATGTTTTGATAATACAGTTACAGATGCGAGACTGTGTTACACTCCTCTTATCCCAAATCCACATCTGTGCAGCTTAAGAAATAGCTGATAAACACGCATGATAAACAAATGGGTGACTACATGACCTACATTATAAGAAGGGTTAAATAATGGGATCAAAACATCATCTTTGGTCCTTAAAATCTGTGATACTCTTTTCTGCCTCTTAATGTGATAATGTCTGTCACACACGCTGGATACGGGGTGTCACACACCCCACAATATGGGTCTTTCCATCCATTTTCTACTAAATGGCTGAAGTCTATCCCAGGACTTCTCTAAAACAAGTTCAACAGCCTGCATTTTGTTCCTGTTGAAGATCATCTACAGATGACAGCAGCAAGTGATTTGGAATATGCTTTGCCCACAGAAAAACTCTGGTCTTTATTTATACAGATGAAGATCTTCTTCAGCAGAGATCTAATCCAAATGTTAATGCAACAGGATTCCTTCCCTTGACTTCAATTCTATCAGGATCACAGGAATTTTCCTAAACTGCTTTGACATCTTTGCCACATCATTGGCCAGGGTATATAGTAAACAGACCAGAAGGTGGTCCACACTGTCTGGTAAGACTCCTCTGAAGCTTTGAAAAGCTGGAGCATATGTAGATTGTAAACCCTGAAGCAGTTGTACAAAGCAGTGACAGCTACCCATGTGCAGTGTTCCCTCACTGATAACAATATTTTGAGGAGATGGACAGCTGGTGACCCAAGTCAGAGGGCAGCAGATGACTACAGAGCATTCACCACTCAAAGCTGGTCAAAGGAGAAAAAAATTCTGAATATAAAGATCCTTCTTTGTTTGCTTTCCCACACATTTTGCCATTAGACAATAGGAAGTCATAGGATTTGTCAAGATAGGAATGCACTAACAAGTGAGGGCTTAAGCCCTGTAGTTCAGGCACACCGCTACCAACACACCCAGAGGAAGCACACCGTGAGGACGGACTGAGCCCAGGCCTGGCTGTGCAGGCAGATCCTGCCACACAGGCTGGGGCAACCTGTGTAGATTAATAACAATGACTGTGCAAAATGACTGCCCTTTTTTAGCCTATGCCCTTGTTTACTTGAGAACCATTGCAAGAGGTAAGGGATTATAATTACCAAACAAGAGTTAATGAAAACAGTGGAAAGGAAAAGAGAGCTGATTTCTGGTCATTAGAAATGGCAAACTTTGGCTTGCTGTGCCCATTACCAGGAGACAAGCAATGAGATGATAAAAATTCCTTTAAAGTCACTGGTGGGTTTAAATTTCTGCCTTTATAAAAGAAATTCAAAGAGAAAGGTTAACAACAGGTGAAAGCACAGTTGGATTAGGGGAATGAGTGCAGCTGTAGTGGGGGAAGATTTTCGAATGTGCAACAGACATAACAAAACACCAAAATACATCTTTGGTGCTGAGAAAGATCTAGCCTGAAAGCACATAGCAGAAACTGCTGATTCAGTGAGGATTTTTCCAAAAGGCCAGAAGTTTACAACTGTGTCACAAATTGTACACAACTGTTGAGGCACCAATAACAACAAAGAACAAAAGAAAAACAACCCACAATGAAATAATTGACAGCTCATGACTGAATCCAATACAAAATATAATAAATTAAGGTCTTTGAGATGGTAGGCAAGTCTGTTTATCCAATTACAAAGGCAGTCCCAGAGAATTTGTTATTCATTTAGCATCATGGAGTACCTTAGCACAGCATCTTGCCAAATGTTTAATTTAAAAGACATTACTCCAGAGTATGTTATGACATGCTTTACAGATTAAAGAAACATCTCTTAAAATGGAACTTGTTACAGAATCTGTGCTTTCTTCTGATTTCTTCAAAATTGTCAGACTCTGCATGAAAGGTTGATTTTTGAGAAAAACAGCAGCAGCAGCAAACAACAACTCATATTAGCATTCTGACTTTGATGGACTATTTAAGGAGCATATGGTCCTGATTGCCAAAATGCTTGTTTGAAAATACCTAAAATATTATATTCAGTTGCACAGCACAGACAGTAGAAGGATGAATATTCTTCTTTTTTTAATTTTCTTTTTTTTTCTTCAAAGAAAGCAACTCTGGAGCAGATTATAAATTACACTGGAACTTAATTCATATCCAAAAACTTGTAGTTTGCTGCAAGATATACCATCACAAGTCATATTGACTCTTTGCTGTTCTGCCACAGTGCAGATTACTGCCTGAACTGATGCAGAATTAGCAAGCCAGTGTGCTATCAGCCTAATAAACTGCAGCTTATAGCTACAGCTGGCTGTGCTAGCTGTGAATCTCCCAGTGACAGAAAGACTAATCCCAGTTCTTCAAGTACTTAGGGCGAACTGCAAACCATTCTTTTCATCCTTTTGCCCAAAAAAAAGTGAGTTCAGTGGTCCTTCTTCTTCAGGTTCAGAGCAGTAATTCTTCAAGCTTTTCCTGTAATGTCAGCGTAGTCCCTTCACATATTTGCATACAAGAAGAGGAGTGTAGCCTATGTGCAAAACATTTTTTTGTGTGGAATTAAGCAGGCTATTTTATTAACAATGGTGTTTTCAGGGTACATTTAATGATCTGGGCATCTTTACTTTGAAGAGGGATCTACAAATGGACTTCTTTAAATGGAGCAAGCCAAATGAGAAAACAGACCAATCACTCAACCAGCATGGGGAAAAAGAAATAAAAAAATTAATTACCAAAAATAGGAAAGAAGGATTTTAAAAATCACACAAAATTACTCTTCTTTTTCCCCACTCTCATTTCTCTAAAAGTAGAAGAAATATCCTTGACTTATTCTAGCATTGTTTAACAATTTAAGAATAATTCTGAAACTTCCAAATGAGACTACTTTGACAACAACAGCACCAGGGACCAAGAGACACAGACTGAAAGCAAGTCCATTAGATTCACTACCTACTTACACTCCTGGACTGTAACTTAACAAATAACAATCTTTGTGAAATTACAACATTGGAAACCTGCAACATCATTGCAAGTGCAACAAAGAACATGCTGGAATAAAACAACTATAAAGGAAAATAAGAGATCGATAAGTTTTTAGAAGGATGATAGAAGAGCAAATAAAATAATTTGGGCAGAATGATATAAGACACATTAAAATAGCCTTATTGATGCCTGTCTAGGTGCCAATACTGTCATTTAAGGTGCACCTAACTTCAAGCATTCTGATTCTGATCAATACGCTCTCCTTTCTGAAAAAGAGATTAACCACCAGTGATAGATGACTACTTTTTATCCATGTTCAGTATAATAGCTGATCCACCATTTTCAATCAGCATTTCCAAGGACATGATAGAGGTCCCTATTTAATCTTTTGTCAGACTCTGGAAGGCCCCAGAGGACAGTCAATAAATACTTGTCGATGAATACTCTAGAGGCTGGGCTAGAATTACATTTAATTTCCCACTGGAAGAACTGCTTTTTCATGTCTTGTCCTGAAATGACAGAGTGAAGTGTGTAGGCTTCCAGATGTTTGTACATAAATCAAGCACTGGACACTGTATACAGAAGATGTCTTCAGAGCACCTGTAGGTGGGTCTGGCTGCAAAACCCCATGGTTCAAACCCTTCCTGGAATGAGAGATGAACTCTGGCCACCTCACAGCTCTTGGTTGCAATCTACAAGATGTTCTGAACTATTTGTCTCTGATCTCAGCTCAAGAATTTGCCATCACAGGAGAACTAAATAAAACCATCTGGTTTTCAAAGAAATGAAAGAGTTGCACACCAACCACTTGCTTGCTGTATTGACTTATGCTTCTCATTGCTCCTCGCAGCAGTTTCTAAGTGTCTTCACACAATGCAAATGAAACATGTTTGTGAACTCCTCAGGCTACTCAAGCAAATGGAACCAACCAAAATCCCGCTGCTATCACACAGAACAGCAAGCATTCTTCTAAGTTTCCCATCCCTGAAAATATCTGATGGAACAAGCGTGTCTTACATAAAATCAAAGCAGACCTGTGTATGCATCTGGCGTGATAGGAAACTTCAAGGTACACGAGGTCCTTGCCACAGGGAATGTGTGCTGCCAGTACTTGTGCTGGTGTCTGACTGTGGACAGGAATTGTTTTGCTCAGTATTTCTTTAATGCTTTATATGGCATGCAGCTGCTGAGTGCACTGAGCCTTCCACTGCTATCAGTGTTCAAGAAGTTCTAGAAAAATTCTTAGAGAACTGTTCTTCTCACATGAGCTTTTTACTTGTGGAATGCTTTATGTTAGCAAAAGCCAGGGCTCGTATGAGACAGCAAATGAGTACAGCTGGCACCTGGAGCATGCTGGAACACCTATGTTAGCATTTTGATGTGCTCAAGAAGCCCCTTCTGGGTATAGATTTGCCCATGTTTATAGTAGAAGGCCCAAGATATTGTCTCAAGGGCACGGTGTGTGCTCAAGCAGCTTCCCGTGGCCAAAGCTTTGGGCCAGTTGCCATCGAGAGTGTCCCACTGGTGAGGTGGGTGCACCTCACCTGCCAGGCAGAGATGGGGGCTGGTGACCTGCATGAGCCTCTTTTCTGGTACACCTGCCATGCAGACATGCAATCTGAGATCTCTAATGGATTGCATCCAACCAGCTCCCAAATCTTTTTTTTGTTTGTTTTGTGGAGTTCTTTTTTTCTTTTTGTTGTTGTTGGTGGTGGTTTTTTTGTTTTGTTATGTTTTGTTTTGTGTGCGTGGATTTTTTGGGTTACTTTGGTTTGGGGTTTTTTGTTGTTGTTGGTGGTGGTTTTTTTGTTTTGTTATGTTGTGTTTTGTGTGCGTGGATTTTTTGGGTTACTTTGGTTTGGGGGTTTTTTGTTGTTGTTGGTGGTGGTTTTTTTGTTTTGTTATGTTGTGTTTTGTGTGCGTGGATTTTTTGGGTTACTTTGGTTTGGGGGTTTTTTGTTGTTGTTGGTGGTGGTTTTTTTGTTTTGTTATGTTGTGTTTTGTGTGCGTGGATTTTTTGGGTTACTTTGGTTTGGGGGTTTTTTGTTGTTGTTGGTGGTGGTTTTTTTGTTTTGTTATGTTGTGTTTTGTGTGCGTGGATTTTTTGGGTTACTTTGGTTTGGGGTTTTTTGTTGTTGTTGTTGTTTGGTTGTCTTTTTTTATTTTTTTGCATTGCACTGGTTGGTAATATGAAAAACCTGGCAATCCTACCTTTGATTGATGCAGTAATCACCGGCAAGGCTTGTGCCCAAATGCCAGTGGATAATGCACCTAACACGTGTGACCCTTCAGAAAGCAGCCTGAGTTTAACTGCTGCTTATCTCTGAGATTTCCCAGTGGCATCTTTATACAGTAAGTGTTATCAGTACTTGCTAGGGACCACACAAATGTGTCACTTCTTAGCAAGGATCACAGGAGCCCAGAAAGAGTTTGAAGGAAAGATGATACTGCCATCATTTCTGTTTTATCTAGAAACCATTGTGATTTTCAGTTCCCTTTCCCTTAGGATGCAGCACGCAACTGGTTGTGGGATATTTTTGGGAGTGACACAGTATGATTTAACACAAGAATAACTGAAAGAGGCTTCTGTGGAGGACTGTTTTACCCAGTAATTCTGTTTGGGTGGCAGTTGGTGGTAGCTACAATTATAATTATACAATTATACAGTAAGTTCATTCTGCAGAACAAATAATAATGCTGAAAACGAACATCAATACATCTCAGCTTCAGGCACTGGGAAAAAAGAAGTGGCAGGATGTTTTAGAGTAAGTTTATAAAGAGACAAATCTTTCAAGGTCAGTCACAGCAGTGCTGTTCCTAAGAAAATGGATTTTAAAATTCACTTCTAAAATTAGGATATATTTTACTCTGGAATTTGAATTCCAGTAGAGTTGAAAGGATCACCCTACAAGGTCAGTATGTCTGTTTCCTATGCCTAGAGTCAATAAAGGACATAACTATGGTATTTTGAAATCCTCAAGTTATTACTTTGCTTAAGTCACACATTTTCCTTTGGTTGCTTGGTCTGTGATACATCCCAAATTCTCTCATGTAAAAAATGCTTTTCAAAGGATTTTTAAGTGACTTAGTGACAGGTCCCAGAGTACTATGAGTTGGGTAGAATTTATTGTATTTAACACAAACAGCAATTTTGGCAGTATCTGTCAAAAGAGTACGGATGATGGCCTGTTATGAAAAAATACATGGAGTGAAGGAAGTGTGGAGTTGCAGAGCACTGCTTCTCCAGGGAAATGACCTGCCTGCCCATATTTTGGCTCATTTGTCTATGGTGGTCTCTCCTTCTGGGTCGGCATGTTTAGGTAATCTCATATGAAAACATGTCACTACTGGTCTGGGTTCTTAGTAGGGGTAAATTGGATTTCAACCTCTGAAATATCATATCAGGAATCAGAAAAATTCGGTTGTTACTTATTTTTATTTTAAAGAACGAATTCCCATAAGCTATGAGCACGTTTTCAATTAAATAAAACAAATAAAAATTGATTTGTTATTTATTTATGATTATAAGACATCACCAGGACACGGAAAGGAAGAAAGAAAATAGAGAGAAAGCTGTACCATAAAGAAAAGGCCAATATAAAAGTATTCTAGACAATAGTCTGATACTTAATATGTTAATAAAGTGAAATCATGATGTAAAGTAGCAATTCAGACACCACTTTCAAAGACTGAAGTGTCAGCTGATAATTTCCTCCAGCATCCTCCATATTACAGGCTAAATTACTTTGACTCATTTTTTTACTCTTGATTTTGAGTTTGTGCTTTGGATGATATGAGTCAACTATTGTCTGCATTTCTGCATCAAAGCTGTAATTCTGATTTTATCTACTTTTCAAAAGGTTTCCAGTCTTTGATTTCCAGGTATGGAGAATTCAACATAGCTCTAGATTAATTGCTCCAACCATTAAACTATCTTTTGTCTCAAATAGGCATCGTGACCTTAGTATTAAAGAGTCAAAAGTCTTCAACTTCTTTCCATCTGAACAGTTTTCTGACGCAGATCAGCAGTCTGCTTTCAGGTGTCTTTTTGCTTTGCCAGTATTTGTTGACCTTAGCCAAGTCATATCTTTTCCAACCCCCAAAATTGTCCTGATTCTCCTTCTCAGGTCACATTTGCTGTACATAGAAACCTTTCTGTAGGTCAGTTTTGACCCTACCTAGTATCAGTGGAACTCCCCCACACAAAAGCCACGTCCCTCCTAAATAAAAATGGAGCGTGCACCAAGACCTTTTTAGTCAGCTATAGCATGTCAAGCTTTGAACTAACAGACATGTTGGTTAAGTATCAGATCACACCTCCACAGAGAGTGTGTTTCCCAGCAGTCAGTATTCCTTCTCTGAACCAGTGCTTGGTGGTACGTGCACTGCCTTCTGAAGAGCTGTCACATTAATAAACTGAAATGGAAAAATGGCTGCTTCTTCATCTTTGGCATTCCTTTTCCATTTTTTTTACTGTCAAATAAAAATAGTAAGTTCTTTGACCCCTGTACTGAATTAAGACCTAGTAGCAGATCTGAATTATGTAATCCTGTCTCCAGTCACAGTTTCTCGGACTTCCCTCAGCAGTGAGCCAGTGCTGGGGACTTGACTCTGAGACCAGAACTCCCATTTTCAAGGCAGATGAGATCATATGGTGATCTCATCTGAGAGCTTGGAAAACCTCTGGAAATTACCCTGTATGAGAAAAATAATTTCCAACCAAAAGAGGATGTGTAAGATGTCTTCCATACTTAGGTTTTAACACTGGCATCAAGTTTACACATACAAAAATGCCCAAAAACAACAATAAAAAAGAAAATGTCTGAAACATAGGGATGCTTAATTTTAAATTCAATATTTATGTATCAGAATGGTCTAGTTCATTACCAGGGCTTAATATACATACTTAGAGAAGCTCTAAATAATATGTTTGAAGACTCATTACCCACTTTTATGCTTAACTTTGAAATTTTGCCAAAAGCTAAGAACAAATTATTTAAAAACCTGTTTAAAAGAACTTGTCATGAGGATATAGTTTCAGGTCAATAAAGACCCTAACTTTGCCTAACTTACTACTGCTTTTGAATTTTTGCTTTGGAAGATCTGAGACAATTTTCTACCTAAAGCACTAAAACATGAATTCAGATCAATTCATACACATGATGGATTTAAAACACTTAGCAATATGTAAGATAATGAAAAAAAAATTAATTTTGCTATCTTACCACTGTGATAATTTGATGCATTAAGCACAGCTCATTCTTGTTAGGAAACATTGGATACTATAATAAATTTGAGCTTGCAAGAGGCAATAGTTTGGAAAAAATACACATTGGTTGATAATAGTTTCAAGACCACATTTTTTCCCTTTTTTCCCCCCCTTTCTTAAAGAGGATTAATCTTACTTTGTCTGGTGCTTAGTAGCTAAAGAAAATAATGTGTATAAAATTAAATGGGAATTACTTTAGAATTTTAGATGAAAATTGTTTTGGGAATAAACTGATAAAAATAAGGTCAACTGTCTGCATTGAACAGCAATACAAGCAAATCCAGAACCAACAAGCAGTAACCTCAGCAAGACAAAGATCATTTTACAAAATTACTATTTTTCCAAATTTTCAGGTTGAATACTTAATAAAAAGAAGATAAACGGATTAAAAAAAAATTAAAAATCACTGATTTAATGATGATTTGGATCACCAGCAATACACAGACAGTCAGAAAATTGAGTGTAGGAGATGAACATAATAAAAACAAATTAAATCTTGTTTAAAATTTGGGGTTTGGGCAGGTGGTAGGTAATTGCTCCAAGGAGAACTATGTTGCAAGACAACAGATATAACTAGTTTCATTTAAGAGATAAGAGAGGTAACACAGGAGAAAGACTGGCTCTACCCAACTCTCCTGACAGCCATTTTCTAACTTTATTGGATCCTATGCATCCCTTGGCAATCCCTGACTGCTTCCCAACTCCCACTACTAGAAATCTTTCCTCAGCATCTAACCTGCACATAGTTCAATTCAGTACAAGTCTGTGGCTTCCCAACCTATCCTCAGGAATAAGTTTAGTCTCTTTGTCTTTTCAGTGATATTTTTCACATTTGGGGAACACCTCAGCAACTTCCTATGCATTTTCTTTTTCTGAACTGAAAGTCTCCAATTTCTCTCTCATCTTTCCTTATTTTATAGCTTTGTACATCCCTGTCCTCTTCTGGATTCTCCTCATTATGTACCTACTATATATAAGAATATCTTGAATAAGGAAAAAAAAGTATTATCCTTTTTCCCATTTTACTGACATATTAAATGCTTTGCTTCAAAGAGTGCTGAGGTGGAAACAAGCCAAATTTGAATGTGAAAGAGAACTGAGAGAACTGAGCTTTTTTAAAAACACTACTCTTTTAGACAGTAATGCCTGTCCTAGGATTTACCCAAGAAAGTTTAACTTTTTAAGAGAAATTGCCACTCCCCCTTCAGTGCTCACTCCAAATTATTCAACATCCACAGAATTTATTAAAATCTTTCAATTGATTTTGAGGGGCTTTAGAATACTTCCTTCACTCCCTCTCCCAGTAGCTGATGGTTGTCGTGAGTGATTAGGGAAGAAGTACTAATGAAACTCTTCTGTTTATATAGCTCTTCCATTCCACATGAAGGAATCAGAAATTTTTGTGCTTGCATAAGATGAAGACCGTTTGAAATATATTTGTGATTTGTACAAAGCCCTCTTTCCCATTGAAATTGCCTCAAACTGCACTGTTTTCAACATCTACATTATCCTTTTATGGACTACACTCACTGCAAAACTGTGAGAAAACTCTTTGACCTAAATATATATACCGAGTAATGTATCTTCCTAAATAACACAGTGATGTGCTATACAAGTCTCCAAAACTAGTTCATATCTGGCTGTGCATGATAACTACAGGTTTGACACAGGGCATGAAATGAGGAAATACAAAAGCTCCAAATGTTGCATCACTATTTTACAGGGAGGAATTTCTCAGAGACATTTTTCCTTGTAGGCATAACTAGAAATGTCCTGTTTTCACTTAGGAATTTTTTTTAGCTGTCCTATCCAGCTTTTAGTGACATTAGTGGCAGTTTTTGTACTTGCTTCTGTGGGACCTGGATATTCATTTCACTGTTAATCCCCATGAACACATCCATCCTACATCCTACATATCTCAGGTAAGCCCTTTAGCTCTTAGAAATGCAACTCTAATCCAAATTTTGGGCCTGACAAGGGGCTCACAGAAGTCACAGTAAAAGTAATTACTGGGGGATCCAATTCTTTGTTCATGAAGGAAGTGTCAGACAGCTGGTAATCTGTGTTTGACTTGTCTTGATGGAAGAAAATGCAACCTCACATAGCAGCTGGAATGAACATCCTGTTGCTCATATATTCTGCCAGTAGACACACAGGGTCTCAGCCACAGATGATCACAACAGGATAAAAGCAAATCGTTCTTATCTCACCTCAAGCATCATGGTTTTGTTACTCACTTTTGATTTTTTTTCCCCCCAAGTCACAACTATTAATTTCCATAAAACTGATCGTAAAAGGAATAATTAATTTTGGTAATTTTTAAAAACTTTTTTTGCCCTTTTGTAAACCATGACAATATAATAACCAAAAGATCAACAAAAGATCAATATGCTGTGGAGGGAAGCCTCTTACCTCTGCTACACACAGAGACATCAGCTGAACAGTGATCAAAGATGCACACGCACACTGAATATCGCAATTATCACAAGAACAGAAAGAAAAGTCTGCAGGTGAAGGGTAGACAATGTGATAGTCAAGTTGACTGGGAGGGATATTTTATGATCTGAAACAAATTATTTAAAATTATTAAAAACTGACATTCCTCTTATTTCTGTATTTTGTAGCCAAGAAGGACAGGATTCAAGATTCAGCTTTCGAAAGGTTCAAGTTTAAGAAAATGCATGGCTCTGTCACAGTGCTTCCTAAACCACAGCTTTGTAAGTGTTTGAGTCTTGATATTATCAGTATTTGCAAAAAGGGAAAAGCAACATACTGCAGTTGTGTAGGAAGAGAAACTGAGGAGTGCAGTCACACAGTGGTTGGCATGAGTTCTTTGGGTTGTCCTTCCATATTGCTCTGCCATATTTTTTCTGTTCCCCCTCAAATTTCATGCATATTGCTATTTTTACTACACAAGAATGTTCTTTTCAGCTGAAATATAACTGTGAAAAAAATTATCACCTTGGCTCACAAACAAGCAAACACGGAAATCTAGAATGTTTTTGTTGCAAAGTTAGAGAGTTAGTCAGCCACATAGGGACTAAAAAAAAAAAAAAAATCCAAACCAAAAAATCAAAATTAAAAAGCAAACACCTTTTTGTTTATTTCCTCTGACTAAATGCTATTTTTTTTTGCAGATTGACAGTTACCCAGATATATATTAAAAAAATAATTTTCCAAAGTGTAATGCAGTCAAAATAATGAGAGAGAGGCCAGGAAAACAGTCACAAAACACCCTTACTTCTCTTATAGCACCTTCCCTCTTGGAAGCACAAACAAGACATACATCTTTTCATTTTGCAGAGTCACAAATCAGATGAATGAAAAAGGATTAAAAAACACTGTGTACCTAGAAACATATATATCTGCACTCCAACTATACTGGCTTGGGAACTATGGGAAATTGAGACTATTGTCATAGCAAAGAAAAATCTTCAGATGCACTGGGATTAGTCCAACAAGCAGTGAATGAGAAGTGGGAATGGATAAGGCAAAGCTTTAAATAAAAACAGTAACAAGCTAGATTTGTGTCTGTGGAGGCATCTCTCTGGTTCCTGTGTTAAATGCTAACTCCAGCTAAGAGTGAGAGCGGACTCTGGATAAGAGGGCACATGGACAGTCACAGAGATCTCTACGGATAATGAAGGCTATGAAGGGTTTTGGAAGGGTCACACATTGCATGGCTCACAGGAAGAGGCAGGACTGATAAAACATGCTGATGGCTTACTTAGTGAGTTTACAATCTGCATAACTTCACATATTGCTGTTTTTCCTACTTGAAAGAGATTACATTAAAAGTTTAGTGTATTTGTTTATGTATACTCATACCATACAAAGTAATTCAAACTGCACCATATCGCTGGAGCCCCATATTTGTTATTATGTTAGTGTGGCAGAGATGGTGCTGCAGAACAGAATTTTTTTGAGCATAACACTATAATGATTACACTGATTGGATGTAACAGCCCACAAATCTGAAGTCTGAGAACATCAAATTACCCAGCTCTGCTTTCTTTAATGCAGATCTGGACCAGAGTGACTCTGCTGTTAGACTTTAAAGGGTACTGCATGCTTGTAGAGCTCAGGTTCTTCTGAGACCTCTTGAAATTTACTCCAAATGTCAGATGTAAATCTGCTATACAATAAAGGCTTGAAGTTAGAAAGCTGAAAAAGTAAAAGGTTTAGAGACACTGCAAGGGCTTTTTTTCTTTTTCTACGTAAATCAATACTCTGAATTCAACATCTTTTAGAGAGATATAAATGCAATGGATTACCTAAAGGTGTTTCTTCTTGACAGCTCTTCAATTTTAAAAGTCACAAAGTTGAAAACACTTTCAGTAATGGAAAATAAGATTTTGTTTTAAAATCCCCAATTTATATGAATGTGATACATTTTTTCCTCTACTTTAAGAAACAATGAAATTTCCTCTGCACTCACAGAATTTTATTATATTATTTGATTGGAGATTAACTTCTGAGTAAAAGTATTTTAAAACCACTTCTCTCCATTCTTAGATATATTTTTTTATTAAAAATAAGACATCTAAAACCACTGAAATCTAAATGTACTGGACAAACATGTTCTGTAAAAAAAGGCTACTGTGTCCACAGAGATGTTTTGACAGAAAAATGTTTAATCACAGCTTTATGATCAGTGTCTTTAGTCTTTAGTATTTCATTTCCAGACTCCTTTGTTTCTTTATCTCTTTATATTTCCGACATATTTTGAGATTCATATGGTTAAATAATTTTAATGAAAACAACTCTGCTCGTCTGCAATTTGGATATCTTGAAGTAAGCAGAATCCAACAACAAGCTCAGTTCTGCCTGATGTATGAAGTCATGTTTCTCACCTCATGCACACCCTCCAAACACTTTGAGATGAGAAAATTCAGCCTCTTCCTCCTCTTTTCTTTCCCCCTTCCAACACTCTCCTCCCTGAAGGTTCCTGCTGTAACGAGTCACATAAACATCACTGCAAGTCAGAGAAAACTTTGATGAACATGGAATAGTTTACACTGACTGGGAATGGCCAGCCAAGACCTATCAGGTTCACCAGAAGGTTAGAGAAGAATGACAAACTCTTGGCTGGTTTCTGTCTGTTTGTGCAGGTATCTGCCTATGATAACTTCCTACCACATGAGCTTCATTGCCTCTCCAGAGAGCAGTTTGCTGCACCCAGCCAACTTTTCTTAGGCTGAAAAGGTCTATGGTTGAAGAGGTCAAAAAAATGTACCTGACATGCTGGTAGGGAGCAAGCTGGGAACAAATCATTATTTTGCTTTTCAGGGTGGAAATTTTCTTGGGATTCCTCTATGAAAAATACATTTTTTTTTAAGTTTTACTCAAATTTCAGATTTTTTTTCTCTGTTCTCACTGCCAGACTATCATAACATTTTTGATTCATTTTTATTTCTAAGCTTTTCTGTAAATCTCTCTCTGAAATTAAATTTGAACTTTGATCATGTGAGAGGAACATCTGCATAGTTACCCCTCTCAATTTAACTGTATTTGAAAAATGAGTTAGAAATATGGTATTTATGAGCATATTTTGGGACATATTTCCCAAACAAATAACTGTAGATGCGACCCCTTTCGTATTGTTTTGTTTGTTTGTTTGTTTTTCTTATCAGATTATTCATTTTGCTTAAAACAAATGCATGGAAATATATATGATCCCAGTCATAAAATTATCCCTGCCACCCACCAGTACCATCCCATTTACTGTCAGGGCACCATGCAGCAGTTACACAGCTGTGCAGCATGGGGAAGAGGGCAGAATCCAGCCCTTCTGTAACAAACAAATCCCAGGAATACTGCAGAATCACTGTGGAAAACAGAAAGAAGAGCAAATCAAGCCTTAAAGCTAGTGGAGGCTATGGATTCTTCCAACATATAAAATCCTCCTTTTGCTCAGAATCTTTTCAGTGCCTCACCTTTTAAATGAGTTTGCAAATAGCATTTGATTTCAGTATTATTTCTGTTTGTTCACACTTGTAATAGTCTTAAGAAGGCTTTCAGGGGATTGATAAATAAAGTTTCCAGTTTAGAGTTGAAATTTCCATACATATTAAATGCTTTTCTCTGCCTTTTAGTAGCTAAATGCGGAAGTCAAGATATGTAGCCTTTTATTACCATATTCAGCCTAAATTTTCTATGTTTATTCATATCCTGTAGTTCTGGAGAAGACTGATATAACAACCTGAACCTCACAAGCTGTTTTGATCCAGTTGCATGAGCTATAAATCATAAAGCTTGTACAGAAGATTGACTGTGTGTCAAGGGCAGGGACACAGAAACAAACCCAAAAGCAAACCAAAACAAACTTAAATGTATAGAAAGAGTTTTGAAGTCTAAAATTATGTGTCTTTTTGTTATACTGTTAAAAGAAAGATTGAGATGTGTTCATCAGAACAAAAGATGGCTGCAATAAGGGTTTCTAGCAACAGAAATCAGAAGTCCTAGTATGGAAAAGCATGTCTTCTTTACCACAGCCTAATTGTTCCCTGGTGCTTATATGTGGTTATTTGACAAAGTGAGTAATTTTAAAGGTTCTTTCAAGTTAAACAATATTATTTCATAAAAAGAGTATATATATAAAAAAAAAGAAAAGAGAAGAAATAACCACATGCAAATAGAATAATAATGGTTAATTGCTATTCACTATTTCTTTCCTGAGTGATTGGGTTGGTTTTTTTTTAATTAACAATCATTTTTATTTTTTAAATAAACTATTTGTTGGTAAATAGGATTTCTTTTTTTTTCCCCAAACAAAGGGAACAGCATCACATTTCTGGCTTTCAAAATATTTGATGTTTTAAGCTCAATGACATTAAACCAGTTAACACTTCTGCCTTGGTTTTCGTTCTCTTGCTTCTTCACTGTTTTTCAAGTAGATTTCATTCCTTGCAATTTTGGGGAAAAGACAGAAAATGTGACATAAATGCAAATTGAAGACTGAAGTGATAAAAAAAAAATCAATAAAAATCAAACTAGACTTTTATTGCTGTTAAAAGAACCCTCACATTTCTCTGATTTCTCAAAATCTCTTGGGATCCGGAAACACTTACAACATTTTCGGGTAGACACTACACCTGCTTTTTAATACATTTTTTTTTAAGAAGCCTTGATATATGTAGAGACACACAGCCAAAACCTTGTATAGCAGAAGATCAACAGCTTGAATAATACTTATTTTAACTGAGGTTTTAGTCAGTAGAAGAACTACAGTGCCAGGGAATGGGAAAGACCTTCTATTTCCAGGTGTCTGCATTAAATAAATCTCCCTGTTCACCTAGCAGGCAGTCTGAGAGGTTGCTGCCGGCGGTAGGAGAGTGTGCAGGAGGTTTCTGATATAAAATAACATGTTTGAACTGGTGAGAAATGGAGACACGTTAATGCTGTTGTACCCGCTGCACTCAGCCTAGCAGGCTGCAGCTCCCTGAGAGCTCAGCGGGGGTTACCCAGGGCTGTGCCATCAGTCGCATCCCGGAGTCCATTTCGGACAGCCCCGCGATCTGGATCCGGCAGCCAGCAACGTTACAGGGCAGTGGATGGTAAAGAAGGTAGAGAAGGGTGTCTCATGAGGGTTTGAGATGTCTTTAATCACAGCTTGCCTCCGCAATGTTCAGAGGTACAGAGACCTCGTGGTCTGGGTGCGGGGTGGTTTTGTCAGGGGCCCAGGGGCGGTCCCTGGGCGGGGTTGGGGTACAGGAGCCAATAAGGAGAAACCGAGGGAGTGGCCAAGGCCAGGGCAGGGAACAGGGGGAGCGTACAGAATCACGGGGTTAACAGGCTGTCTTGGGGTGGCTTTATGCTGTGTATCCCATATCGCTGCCCTATGCCCAGAAATTAATTCTTGTGCCTTTCTATGCCTCTAAACTGAGCCTGAGAGGAGAAAGGAAAAACTGAGCAAAACTTTTTCAAAGCAGTTTGTAGCTTGTTCAAGGTCACACAGAGATAGTGACTTTTTTTCCAGCTGCAGTGGGGGCGCGAGGAAGCACCCAGCTTCCAGGGGCTTTTTTCCAGTCAGCTTTCAGCCACTTTTTCAGTTTCTTTTTCTCCAAAGAGAGACTGAGAGTTGAACTTTTTTTCCTACCCTGGAATTTCGGATTTTCTCCCTTTTCTGCTGGACTGCTTCAATATCAGAACAGATTGGGAGGACTTTCCACCAAGCACAGAGGGCCTGGTCCTGGGCCAAGCCCCAGCTCTGAGGAGACCAAAGGGAGGACTCTAACACTTTCCCAGGTTCTTTTCTTCACAGCAAAAGATTTTATTATTTAGCATTATTTTCCTTTTCCCATGTGTTTGTTAAATAAATAGTTTTTATCTCTTTCACTTTCCTTCGAGGAAAATTTATTTTTCTGGAACCTGGTGGGGGAGGGGTGGTGACCTGCCTCCTCTCAGAGAATATATCTCTAAATTTGACCAAACCAGAACACAGGCCACGACAGATGCCTTGTTCTCTTTGGTCTTTTGAAAATGAATATTTTAATTCAGAATCTTCCTACTTAATCACAACCAATTTCTTTCTCCTTTTTTTTAATGTTTACTTTTAAATTGCTGAATTTTAACGTTTTTTAACGTTATTTTCTACAATAGAGAAGAAATTACTTAATGCATAAAATCCTACAGATTATTAAAATTCCAAAGCAGGATTAGAGAGCACTTGAGTGATACACTGATACACACTTCCCTCTGATACCTGTCAGATATATAAAGATTACTAGGGAGCTTCCCTCCCACTCCCCTTAACAGGCCCTTAAGAACCTGGATTTATTGTGACATGCTTCTATCATCTTTTCTTCTTAATGCTCTGTGATTCAACTCTTGTTCTTCTGTGCAAAACCTTCATGCTTTAGACCTTGAAGTCACTGAGCTCATTGAATACTGCCAAAGAAAGGTGAGATAGGAAGGATTTCTACCTCTTTACTATGTGGAATACTGGATGGTAAAATATTCTTTTAAAACCCATGCTTAATGTAATCACAAATTTACTCAAAATCACTTGAAACTAATTTAAGTGAGAGATGTCACAAGCTGAAATGTCATTTGTCACAAGTCAATGCTGTGCTGTTTCTGGAGAAAACAAATTTAGTAAATAGCCTGATTAAAAAGGATTTGTGAGAATGTAAATAAATGAAGTTCAAAGAAATCAACGCTGTGTTTTATATACAGGCAGTGAGATTTCTCTAGGGCAGGAAGAAAAAGTACCAGCCACATGAAGAACAAAACCAGAGCAGATATTCGGTGTTTGCAGCCCTGTTTCCAAGCTGGCTACCAGGCCAAGAGATTGCAGAGAATCCTCCTAACAACCTCAAGACACGAATCACACTGTGTATGGTGCCAGCTGACAGAAAAAAACCATTCTTTTCAGCCTGTTCAAAGGAAGTTTTCTTCAAGCAAAGGAAGAGTATGAGGTAGACCTGAAAAGACTAATTTATTCTCTAGATCTGCTCTTTTCAGAACAAATCTACACTTCATATATCTGTAGAAATGGCCAGCAAATCTCATGGGAACCATGTTAGCAAAATCCCAAGTGTAAAGAGTCAGCAAAGGAGCTCCAGAGGCTGCCTTTCCTCACAGCCAAATAAATCAAAATTAAGTTTTCTCAGGGGGATGGACTACATCTGAGAATCAGGTTGTTTAAGGATAAATAGTTTTTTGAACTTTTTTACTTCTACAGAACCTTTCTTCTTAGTAGACACACCAACTTTCACTGAACAATTTTTGTTTCCTAAGATTTCTGTAAAGAAAAAGGATGAAAAATAATCAGGGATAAGTCAACAAAAACCTAATTCTCATTTTCTTATGCTCCTCTCATGGGAAGAAAAAAAATCATCTCGTTTTAACTGAAAGTTGTAATCCTGTTATTCCTGTTGTGAAGAACCCAAGTTTCTTGCAGCTGCAGTAAAAATTCCACTCAAAGGTACTGATCAAGTGCTTGCATTAGCAAGTAGCAGAATTTCACTAACTCTAGCTGGTACAAACTGGCAATGTTCTTATGGTAGCAATGGAATTGGCAAGTTTAAATTATTTCTATGAAAGTTGCTTTATGGATCTGCAGGGGGAAGAAATCTGCCCACATCACTTCCCACAGAACAGATTTCAATGAATTCCCAATAGTGTGTCTGATAAATTTCACCTTTTATTTTTGCTTATCTCTGGGGAGGATAGAGTTCCTCAAACATATCCATTATTCAGAGGTCTACATTGATTTTTTTTTGTTTCAGATATTAAGCCCACAGATTATTATGAGCCATTTGAGCTATGCTATCACTTTGTTCCAAGGGTCAGGCGAATCACATAGTACTGTTTCCACACTCCTTCTTGGGACATTAGTTTAAAATCCACCACCACGTGCGTGGCTCTGAAATTCTCTTTTTGTGATTGATCATGCTAGCAAAACTTGCACAGTGTGGTGTTACTAGAAGGTGAGGTGTTCCTACGAGGTGAAGTTCCTGTAGGTAGGAGCAGGATGATGTCCTTAAGTACTTAAGGCATATTTTGTCTCTAGAAGAAACACACATGGTCCCTTTCTTCAAGTATTTAGAAACATGGGTCATATTTTGTCCTCTGCTGAGTTTAGGTCATGCAGCACCATAGCCTAGGTATATACAATCACATCTGCAACAATTAGTAGAGAGATATTCATGTTTTAACTCAAATGATGAATGTGTATGGATTTTTCTTCACCCAGCTTTTTTTCTGTCACAGTCAGTAAGTTCTCAAGTACACAATCATCACAAGATAAAATTCTCAGACCACAGCAACAGTGATGCTAATAATTACTTCCATTTAGTAGGCATGCAGCTCCATCTTGGAGCAGAAGGAAATGCTGCAACACTCCTTACCCTGCCGTTGGGTGAAAGCTGGTTTTGTTGCTGCTTCTGTCACAGAAAGATGAAAGAAAGGCAGAGAATGACTACAAGGGAGTATCTGGTTGCTGGCTTCCTTCACTGGAAAGATACCAAGGCCTATTACATTAAGTGAGTATTGTATAGAGTGTTGATCTTCAGAGCAGGCCCAAAGATACACTGTTATGTAATAATAATAATAATTACCAAGCAACAACAAAAAATTCCACTAAATTACAAAAATCCACAAAAGTTGTTGCCACGGGAAGCTGGAGGCAGCAAGAAATACCAACATCTTCAAAATAAATAAAACATCTTCAAAATAAATAAAATAAATCATGGCAAACCAGTCTGCACAGACACTGAAGGGAATAGGCAAGGATGTGCCACCTCACACTGCTAATCCTGTGACTGCAGATGCAGGGAAGCACGAGGAGAACTACTCACAGGCAGCACCCGGGCTCACACAGTCACCCTGACCCCTTTGGTGACAGTCCCAGGCAGGGCAGCCCCTTGGTCTGACTCACCCCACCATTTATGCTATCAGCAGGGCTGGGCCCTTTCCCAATTCCTTGGCAGATATGCACCTCCTGTTGAGAAGTCTCCTGGTCTGAAACCAGCTTGTCAGGTGGACACAGGGATTTCCTGGTGCGTGGTGCAGGCTGTGGGTCCCAGAGGCAGCCCTGGGCATGGATGTGTGGCACAGCAGCTGCCCGTGGGTGCATGGGGAGGAACTCGCTGAGCTGCTCTGCGTTTGCTGCCGGGAGCAGCAGCGCTCCAGCACTGACCGTGGCATTGCTCGCTCTGCATTCCTACCCCTGCTTACCCCAGATTAATCAGTTCTGCAGCTGACATCCTTGGGCTGCTGCACTGGATAGGAAAGCTATTTGCTTTTTTCTATTTCCTCACAAAAAGCTCCATCAACGTGGTGTTGCCTAGGGTGCCTACCTACAGCATAACTGATTCCTCCCTGCCTTGTGAATTACCCCTGTATGTTTATGCCACTAGCAAATTTTAGAAATTATGTATATGATGCTGATGTTCTTTCCCTTGGATAGAAGTTGGGTGAGATTTCCCAGCTCCTGCGCTCCTGGTGGAGGCAGGGAAGTGACAGGTATGATTCCTTTCCCTCCGAGACACTCTGCCCCATGGGACAGGTAGAGTGCACTTCTAAATATCCCAGCATATACTGGGAAACATAGGGTATCCTGGTGGGACACAAGGAAATCTGAGCATCAGATAAATTAAAGTCACATCACCTTGCCCATCATATTAATCTGACCACTGTGTAATATTCTCTGATTTTAGCAATTAAAGGGACACTGGTTTGAAACATCTTTTTTCAGTGGCACGTTGCTCCCAGCCCTGCACACAGCTGCCTGCACTTCCCACTCTTATGCAAAAAAGGACCTGGATGTGTCAGTGAAAGATGGCTGGTGATCACAGCACTCAAGCTAGACATAACAGGATTGATATTCTAAGCTGCCCTGGCATCTGAATACCTCAAAATACAGAAAAAACAAGGACTGGAACAGGTTGCAAAGGGAGGTTATGGATTCTCCATCCCTGATGACTATTAGAAAAAACTTACATGGCTGTGGACAATCTGCCCTAGTTGTCCCTACTTTGATCATGGGGTTTGAATTAGATAATCTGCAGAGACATCTTCCAACCTCAGCAATGTTGTGATTCTATAAAAATATGCTTAAGGTCATTCCAGAGATGTAGGATGTGCTCAGTGACATCCAGCTGCTCCTTTAGAGGGATTCTGGTACCCTACAGGTCCTGTTTCCCCTCAGCTCACTGCCCACAGACCCCTGGTATCCTGAAGAAGCCCAAATGATCCAAATGACCAAATGACACCCCTGTGTGTGGAGGGCTCAGTTGCACACCCTGCCCAGCCTCCCCCAGTCAGCTTTGGAAGGAGATTTCTAAAGAATCCCACAGGAACTTGATGGAGCTCTGAGTGCAAAAACTCACTTGAGAAAGGATGTGAGGGTTATGGAGGCAGCACAGACTGCCTCTCCCAGCTCCATAGCTCTTGTCAAATAGATTTGACAAATCTAATTACTGATACTACTACTAATAGCAGACTGACTCTTGGTAGTTTTTGGATTTGTTTCCTCAGCAACTGAAATTTGCAGAAACATTTATTTAATGAATAAACTGGGGATTAGCCTCAAAAAAAAACCCCAAAAAACAGTTCTTTATATTTTTCAGGAAAGATTTAAATAAGTTTCTTAAGATATATTCATAAACCTTCTAAGTCATATCACCCAAGTCTCACAAATTCATGTGGGCTTAAACTTTTACTCAAAATGCCATTGCAAGCAAATATTTCAGACTTAATGTAGAGAGCAATTATTTTTGAAAAAAAGCTTCACTATGCTGATTCCTGATTCCTTACAATTCAAACAAGAGAAACAAAGCCTTGAAGTTAGAGAATTGAATGCAAAGAGCTTGGATGTTGAATCTCAGTGCTCAGTAAATATCATCCCTAAAGAAGCGATATACAGCCAGTGAATCATCCTTCCTTTTCCATTTTCCCTCAAACTTCATGCTTCGATGTCCCTAATTATTTTCACACTGAATAACTTTGAGAAAACGTTGATCTGTTCACCAGAAGTCCACAAATAGAAGGGAAAATAAAGTCTCATTTTCAAAAAAAAAGTGTTATACATTGTACACAGCTCTGCAAGATTGCTGATACCAAATGCAGCAGAGAGAATTCAAGCTTCTGTGGAACAATAGGGAAATGGGGATAAAACTATATTTAACTATATTTATATTCACAGCCTCCTACAACGTGGGAGAAATAATCACCTATGATCAGGAGAGTAGGCACCAATATCATAGCCTTTTGTTTTCCTGCTCCAGGTAAGATAAATAGCAGGCACTGAACACAGCTTGGGCAGGCATAATTTTAGTGCTGCAGACAATGAACTACAACCTAATCTTAGACACAGTCCTGCAAACCCCGGCCCCACTGCTGGGCTGGGGAGCAGGTGCCCTATGTGTTTGCAACAGCTTTCTGTTGGGAAAGCTGCACACACAGTTCCCACACTTCTCCATTAGCCCATGATTAAGAGTAAATGGCTATAAGTACCCCATAAGTTTACAATATATCAAATTTTCTAAATTCTCTGTGGTTAGGCATGAGTGGGATTCTATTAATATTTTAAATCATGCAGGAAAGCATAAAACAGACTTATAAACACACACCCTCTTTAAAACTGAGGGCTCCGGGGATAGAGGGGTCATTCTTGCAAAGTGTAACATGATTACATGACTGATTTTCTAGTATACAGCTGTTCTTGTATGAAAGGATCCTGGATCTCAAAACCAGCAAGATGTTTCCCATCATGTTCCCCTTTCTTTTTGCCCAGCAGCTGTTTGATGGAAAACATCACCAGTACACAAGAAAATGTGACTAGGGGAACATCTTCAAGGGTTCAGACCAAAGCCTAGTGACTAGTCTCTGGTGATGACTAAAAGAACAAGACTAGTGAAGACTATAAAACTAGACCATGCATGTTCCTTAACCTCCAGCCATTTTCAGCTCAGGGATCTTCTGGAGACAATTTATTTTAAACCTGACTGAAAGGAAACATCTCCAACTCTAGAAACCAATAGAAATTATGGCTAGAATGAAAACTAACAAAGCTGATGTGGTTCAAAGCTCTCAAATATATATCCGTGACATCAGACATGGCCTGTTACAGTGATGCCCATAAATAAATGTTTCAAGGTCTTCATTGGAAAGTCCTCTCACCCAAAGGAAAACTGGAGTGTGACAGCTCAAAAACATCCACCAAAGCAAAAATCCAAACCAAAAACCAAAATCAAAGCCAAACAATCAAACTAGTCTTAAACTCTTAATATATGAGCTCAAATCAGTCAACATAAATATCTGTAAAGCTGTGCTCTACCTAGTGGAGCCATGCATCACAGCGCAGCCAAAGAACTTGCTCCTTCCCCTATGATATTCATCCGTAAAATAAATGCTTTTGCTACCTGGGAGCAGTGCTCTGTCCCCATGGTCTTGCAATATTAGCAAGAAAACGAATTCTGTTTAATTTCTGCAGCTGCTGGTCTGTCTTGGGGAAAGGGTTCTGCTTGCTGTCGAGGCTGCAGTTAGAAAGTCTTTATCTCTAAGAGATACTTTTATTATTTTTATTTTTATTTTTTCTTTAAATGTCAGCACACTTGCCAAAAGGCATTACTGTTGCAGAAAAACTCATCTTTAATATCTGCATCTTATTCCTAAAACAGTTTAGCTTTTTATTGCCACTGTTTATAGAAAGCCTACAGTAATATAAATGGCATTCATAAAAGTTGCCAGGTTTTTAGCAGCATGCTGTGCCTTCACAGCAGTTACAACAATTCTGCTGCCACAAAATAGTATCCAATTGCAGTATCTACTGGCAGAAGCACAAATTGTTCTCTTAGGTTGGACATTGCTGGAATAAGAACACATTTGCTAGCACCTTTTTTGTTGTTGTTTTCTGGTTTTTGGCAGGATGAAATGTTTCTTTTTGTTTTGCCACATAAAAAGGAAGGATCAGGGAGTTTGGGTTTGTGCCCCACTAAGAGAATTATTATTTTTGTCTTATGATATGAGGCTTAATTATTTCCTCAAAATTAATTATTAATTCCCTGTTTGATGCTTGTATTAGAAATTCATCTTCCCACAACAGTATTTCTCCATGGAAGGTATGTACTTTGTCTAGAGAAATCTGAACTTCTCTCATTACATGATGCCAAGATTTTGGACAAAAGTACTTGCTCTCAAGCACTCTAAGGGGATGCCTCTCAATCAGGATTAAGCCCTTTTTCTCTACAAGCCAAACCATATCCAAAGCAGCTACCGTGCTGCAAAAGTCAGGTGAGAGAGGAACACTGATAAATGCCTGTCCCAGGAGCAAATGCAGAGACTAGAAATGATCAGCTTTGATCTGGAGAATGCCCTTTGCTGTGTATCCTATGAAACTACAGCCAGACATCCAAAACCTGGAAAACTTCCCTCTGCCAGTGCTGAATAAAGACCACATCCCTTCCCTGTCTCATGCCCAGTATTCATTTACTTCTAAGCAGTACATTGTGGTCTCTCACATGTATTCAGTGGATATCATAACTGAGTCCATGACACAAAGGTAATCCCTGGTCAATTTTGTCTAGGTCTTACCACAAAGCTCTTGAAAACTTTCTGACAGAGTTAGAGCTTTTGTGATTTCTGACCTCTCTCCCTCTTTCAAGAAAAAGCACCACTCCTAAAGCTTACCAAACCACAGCCGTGATCCATGCAAGCAGCCAGAAATATCCCATTTGAGTACAGCATTGCAAGGTGAACTGAGCTTTCCATTTAGGACCAAGATTAGCGTCTGCTGGGAAAAGATCTCAGTACCTTAAAAAGGACGTGAGTTTTTCCCCAATTCACATTCTGTTTATGATGGCCTGCCTGGCATCTGGCTGCAGCGCAGAATTTCAAATTTGTTTTTCCTCCAGGGAGTCAGAGTACTAATCTACAGTAACACAGGCTGCAGGAATCTAATCATTGTACCATGACCCCAAATGATCTTGTTATGCATTCTGCTTCTGCCCAGCCTATCTTGTGGATTGACAAAAGTTTCTGCAGTCTGGAGATAAGGAATGTGGTCTCATCCATTTATTCTTACTTTACTAGCCTGGAGAAAGCAATATATTCCAGTCATTCAGATGAGAGACTTGCTGATGAGCACATGGGAATAAATGGGAACAAGTGAATTATGTGCACAGCCACAATGTGGCTTTAGTGAAGAGTAAAGTAAACCTCCAGAGACATGCTGCTGACAGAATCAGAAAGGTGAAGATGGGAGCATCAAGCTTCTTGGGACAGTTTGGAGTTAAATAACAAAAGGCAGTACCATCACTCTCAGGGAGATTTCCAAGCAGATTTACCTACCATTTCTGTTCTTTTATTTTATGGCAGTTTCTTCCTGAAAACTTGGAGGAAACAAGCAAGTTGTGGGGAAAAGAGAAGGCTGCTTGCCCTGACATCATCACCTTCCCTAAAATGATGGCCCTGCAGTGAATAACAACGTTTAGACATGTTTCCTCTTCAATGGCATCTCTATCCCAGGCTGGAGAAGACAATTCTCCCATAGCTTTTAGGGACACAACACTATGAGAGGCCTAAAGGAGGCAACAATCTGCCTTCATCTCTTTGCTTACTTAGCACTTCACGTGTTTGGTTCAGGTGATCATACTGCACTATCAGGATGTATATGGACTTACTGCATAAAACTCAGCAAGGAATGAGGGGACAGTCAAAAACTGAACATGGCAAATGCCTGGGAAATAATTTGCCTCCCTTGTTTTGAGAGGAATTGACCTATTGCTTGCTCTCTGTAGCCTCACTAGGCCAGGCATGAGAACCAGCCACCTGTGCAACAGAACAGCTCCGTGACCAGCTCATTGAAGTGATGGCAAGTGCTATCACTTATTTAATGGATGCATGTCTCTCAAATG
>NW_008239283.1:11100288-11119288 GCF_000691975.1 Corvus brachyrhynchos
TAGGTAATTTCCAAAGTCACAAAGATGGACAGTTTTCCTTTGGACTTCCCAGTACATTTTCATGTTGCTTCCCCGAGGACTCCTCACTGCACTCTACCTTTTCCACTCTGTAATGCTCTCAGGAAAGCAAATCATCTGCCCTGTTCCATATATGTCCCCATCCTTATCCTGTTTGCCTACCGATCCACCAAGATACAGAAAAAAACAAGTAGGTGAAGCAGTCTTCAGCTTCACCAGGTACTCCAGGTAATCTAACATATCTTCCAGAGACAAGCCTAACACAGGATGAACTGAGTTACTTTGATCCTAGGTTGGTGCACTGCCAGTGAAATAATTATCATTTAAAGGTTAATTAAAGAATCTGCCTTTGCAGGTTGTGAGGAAGGCACTTAACAGCAGGAACTGAGCTCAGGAGTTGTCGGTTTTTGTGCATAATACATAACGATAGAGGCACTAAAATGCATACGTCTTCCAGACTCACTTTGATCTCACCCTCAGCAGAGTAAATGCCATCCACCCTGGGATTCGGTGGAGCCATTCTGAATTTACATGTTATGCACTACAGCAGGCCCAGGAAATAAAGCTGCTCTGAAGAAATCCATTTCATCATGTCTTTTTATCTGCAGCCCCACACACAGCCTGCTCCTGACATACAAAGAGTTACACATTTAGGGCTTGCCCAACTTACCAATCACTCAGCACTGAAAAATGCATTTCTTGGTGATTTTCAGCTCTCAGGACCTGGTCAATGACTGGAGGAGTGAAATATGACATCTCAGAACAATGGTGTTTACCCAGTTGCAGCTGCAAGGAGTAAAGCTCGTTGCCCAGCCAGCTACAGCTCTCTTGAGCCTTCAGTGCCATGGTGAAGCTGTACTTCCTGCCCTCAGAACTCCATTTTATTCCCTCACTGACATACATCTTTGGAATGCCTCTCTACACTACACCAAGAAGGACAGCATTTTTCAAAGCATTTTTTTGCTTGGCCTACAAAACCTCAAGTCCCAAGTCCACATAGGGCTCAAATCTTCACTCCATCCTCATTACATAGATAACACCTTAAGCGTTTTGTCCCTTTTATTTTGACATGTTCTACTGGAACAATCAAATACCCATGATGATCCTGATTTTAGCTCACCCAGTTTATTCACTACCAAGAGTAATTTATGTTGCTGCCTCTGTGTTTTGTTTTCCTTAAAAGCTATTGGTTTGATGAAAGCGATATGATGATGACAGTGGCATTCATCATTTCTTCCTTATTTACATCAAGATTAAAGTAACATCATTTTAGGATGTGCATGTATTTCCCAACTGAGAGCACAGAAGAAGATACCAAAAATTCAGAATATGACAAACCTGCCAAGAGTGGAGAGAGAGACTCAACAGACACTTTGAGAGTTGGTATAAGGGCTTGCCTGAGTAGTTTGTACCCATCTCCCCAGTGACAATGCTTTTAAAAAGCATGCTGCTGCATGCTTTTCTAGAAGCTCTTCCCACTGTACCTCTTGTGCTGGCACACACACACACACAGAGTATCATTCAAGGCTTTTGGCAACCCTGTTCTGAACAGAGGATGGGAGCTGATGTGCAGGTGCAGAATTTTGCATCAGATGCCAGTGTCACCTCTCCCACAGATGGCAGCTTGCAAATAGGAAATAAGTAACTGAAAATGTTGTGGAACAGGGCAACACCAGCAATCTCAATGTGCAGCCTCTGTGTGGAAAGGAGAAGGGGAGCTGGTAAGAAAGCAGAGCTGTTCAGGGATAAAGGAAATAATGTCAATTTAGGGAAGAACAAATTAGATAAAGGGAATCCCAAGAGTCAATATGAAATAAGGAAGAAGGGAGAAAATGCAGCAGGCAAGGACAGGTCCCAGACAATACGGAAATACAGAGACAACTTTTACGAGGCCTACATCCCTAGGGCAGCCACTCAGGGCTTTTCCCTTTTTTTAACTTCCACTCTGTGTCCTTCAGTTTGGTTTTCTTTGCACACACTCCATTTGATCTCCAGCATGCTGAAGGCAAGAACTTTTTAAAGAAATGTTGTTGCCAATTTGGAAACAAAGAAGTGACTGTAATGAGCTACCTGAGATATATTTTTACAAAGTCAAACCTCAAAAGGTTTTATTTATTTGATGAAGAGCAGACAGAACAGATGTGAAACAGGAAAAATCATAACAACAAAAAGAAAACAATTTAGATGGAACCACATATTAAAAAAAATATGTGGTATAATTAGATATATATATTTTAAAAACAGGACAGCCTGTATCTTTCTGATAAATAGCTACTGTCTATTAGGAAAGACTTTCCTGTGACAGCTACCTACTATTTCCTTACTCTTATTTTCCTACTGGGAAGCAGCATCAAGAATGTGATGCCCTTATATTTAGCAAACATTTAACCAATACATGTTTAATCATTTAAGAAAAAGCATCATAAATATAATGCTTTGTGCATGAGAATCATCAGGGAGTAATTAGAACTCTTAATGCCTACAGAATAAATATGACATCCTCCTGTTTCAGAATCACTCTCTAACTCTCCCACAGAGCAGAAATACAGAGGAAGCAATTAAGCAGCCAAAAAAAAAAAAAAAAAAAAATTGAAAATGGTACATTGAGGGGAAACACTTCTGAAGTTCAATCCACACATTTCATTGTACTTTGGGACTCTCAGATCCCCCAGTGAGCAATAGACCTTTTAATGTAATTGATCTTATTTCAGTTAAGGTATTCTACTTGGACATCTTTTGACAATAAACAGATTCAGTCTGTGTTTGTCAGAGTTATCTCAGCTGGTCTAAGAAAACTTACAGCATGTTCATAAGGGCTTAGTTTATTGCAATGAGAATCTTGGTGTGCAAACAACTGGGTGCTCACCAGAAGTCACTGGAGAAAACACCAAGCTACAAAGCAGAGATAAGGTGTGCCTGGGGCTTGAGTACAGAGAAAAATGAATCATTCCAGTTTCATTCACCATGACCAGTAATGTAATTTCTTGTCTCTTGCTGATTTTTAAAGAGAAATTTTACAAGATCAGATGGAATTTTCAATAAAAACAAAGCCAACCACATTTCTTCTGGAAAGGGGCACAAAAGTATCTGGGTAATTTCCCCAAAATGTTCTCTCTTATTTTATAAAATGCAACTAGAAAGCCAAGTTTTATAGCATAATGTTTAAAAGTCACTGTCAACATTCCCCCGGGATTTCTTAAAATCATTTTGTACCGAGTGAGACTATTCTTACTCAGGTCACAGAATGAGATGGCCTTCTCACACAGATCCAGTGCATTTCAGATCTCCTTGCCAGTGTGACAAAATAACACCACACACACATCACATCCTGTACATCACTACAACAGGCTGTGAGCGACTTATGCAATCAGATTATGTGCTGTAACCATGCATTTCTTTCTTTACAAAGAATTTCTTTCTTTACAAATAATTCAGAAGTGAATGCTTTGAAGTTGTAGACAGAACATCAAAATATACCATAGAAATATAATAGTATTTTTCAGTTCCACACATTACATTTTTGCAATATTTACATTAAAATATAAACATAAAAGACTGAGTGCAAACATATTCTTTTTATAGATGGAAGTGAATGGGCAACCTCATTATTTTTCTTTAAAAATGGATAATACCAGTTGCTTCTAAAGGAATCAACAGTATAACCCTTTTCAAGAATTAAGTATGAAATCCTGAAAATTACTTAATCTTAGCTCAAGCTAGAAGAACCAAAGGTGTCCCACACCTATAAACAGCCACAAGTTTCAGAAAGCAAATCAGTATATTTCTCCTTTTATGAGGAAAATGGGATTTATTTGATGTCCACAACTATGTATGGGATTAGTTAATAAAAAAAGGGAATGCAGAGAACCAGTGGTGAGGGGTCTTCTGCCTGCTGTAACCATGGACAAATCACTCATCTCTTTGTGTCTCAGTTCCTCAGTGGCACAAGGCTGCTGTGACATTAAAGCACTTAAAAACCTGAGCTCCTTCTTGTTTGCTAGAGCAGATGTCCATATTCTTCTAGAGCCTCTAGCAGACCCTTTACCATTGCTTTGGGGAGGGGCCGGAGAGATTATGACACGGACAATTGGATAATAGTTTCTCTTCTCTCCTGAAGCCTGATAAGATTTGTTTGTTCCTCCCATTCCAGGTCTTTAATTTGATGTGTCTGCCTGTTCTTTATATTGATGAAAGCAAAAGGAGTTTCAAAGGAAAAATGAGAAAACAAACAGAATAAAGTTTTGCCAATCATCCTCCCTACTTTGTAGGAATCTAATTTGTGGCTAAACCTGGTGAAATCCCCACTAAAGAAAATACAAAATGATACATTCTTCTTTTATCTGTGGTGAGATAGTGTGGTCTCTGTGTCAGGGAGGTTACTGTCTTCAAGTAATCCCTTCACATGGATTCAAGCAGACTCAGTAATCCAGTGTTTGCATTTTGCCCTCTCTGACTAAGCAGAGACTGAGCCAAGCTAATGTGCAGTGCTCTGTACTGCTGCTAATTTACAGATCTGGTCTAAGAATGAAAGGTTCATTAGAAGGGGTTATTAACTAATTACCACCGTGCTTTAATATAATGTAATGCAGAAAATTGAAAGATCCATCTGAATTGTTTAATGTAATAATTAACACTCCAGAAGTAACAAACTTCACATTAGTTAAATTCACAGATAATTTAAATTTAGGAGAAGCTGCAAACACCACTCGAGACAGAAATAACAAAGAGTCCTGTGAAGAAGAGCAAAAGAAAGTAAAAGAGATTCAGCTCAAGAAATAGCGTCACATGCTGGTAATGCACAGAGGAAACTTATCCACCATGTAAACAGATAGAAGGAACAATAGGAGTATTCAGCATTACAGGAGGGTAACCATCCAGCTGATCCACAGCCCTATATTGTCAGATTTTTTGGGCTCAGGGAAACCTCTGGGTGCAGAGCACTGTACAAATGCTTTCCACAAAAACCAGCATCTTCCACTTAACTACCTGTCTCACTCCCCTATGCCTTCTGCCTTTCTTTAATCCTCTGCTGTTTACTTCTTTTCTCTATTTCATCCTTATAACCTTTCACCCAGCAGTGCTGTGTCTACTGAGAACAGCCTGGCAACAAGACAGCTTATAAAACTGCAGATCCAGCTGGTGACCCAGTAAAACATTTGGTACCTGGGAATCTGTATAACCTTTAAGTCAATAAACTACAGCCACAAGAGAGATCAGGTTATAACAGACGCTCACACACAAAAACACTGTACAGTTTTGAGTTTTCCTTTTACAGGAAAGAAGTGCAATAGGAAAGCATTTAGGAGAGGAAATAATATTTTCAGGGTGTTTGCCCCATTTTGAACTCCAAAGCTACTATTGTGAATAGTTTTGAACATCTCAATCCTGCATTCCAATTACTGTACTTTCTTTTTTTTGAAAGTAAATAAAAGAAAGAAATTAATTTCACAGGCTGGCAATTTGACCCCAACTCCGTCCCTCCGCTCTGTTCTGACATGCTGCGTTAACAGCTAAAGCATTCTTGGGCATCTGGCGGCCAAGGAATCCAGGAACCAGAAGCACTTGTTCAGCCCTGTTTCCTCAGAAAATGTTACCAATACTGTCTGTGCATGTGCTTCTCTAACCCTTTTTTTTAGCTCTTTGGCATCTACCAACCAGATTTGACAGCAGGAGTTCTGACATGAAAATAAGCAGTAACCAGTTAAAGGAACAAGACTCTGTAATTATCTCACAAGAAAAAAAAACAAAACCATAAAAAAATCCCAATCCCTCAAAATTGCACTGTGAATTCAAATGTTATTTGTTAAGAGCTGGAAAGGAAAACAGATGTTGCAAATAGCCCACGTGCTGAAAAATATTTAATTAGAGCTCAAGACTTACTTGGGAATCCAAAAGTTGTACACCAGAATAAAACTCCTGGAAATCTGCCTTTATTATTTCTGCCCCTTGCTTGGCATACTTGGCAGTTTTGAGATCTGCACTGAGTTAGAGCTTGTTTGTGCTCATCAGCTCTCCCGGGGTAGCACAAAGTCACTGTTCAAGCTTCATCAGTTGAGAAGCTCATTACTTCCTATTACAAATAGATACAGAGCATTTTGTCTCACACATTTTCAAGGAAAAAAAAAAACAAAAACAAAAACAATCCCTCAAGCAGTTGTTTTAGGAATATTTCTGCTGTGCTCTAAAATGTGGACAAGTATAAAGCTCATATCCTGTGGATTTTGCTTGCAAGGGTAGGAGTCTTAGCACTTAGTTAACTTAGAAGAGGTCTTTACATATTACTGCTACAGCTGTTTATTACACTGAAGCCCTCAGATCTTCTTTAGGCATTAATTTTTCAGTAACCCCTTACTGATCAAGCAGAATATTTTCCTAATCAGCACGTGGAGTTGTCTGGGCTATACCTTTCTTTCTCAGACTTGTGAGGCAAGCTGTACTCTGCTGAGGAAATTTCTCTCATCTTCTCTTCACCAGTGAGGATGATATGTTCAATACAAAAGGGAAAAAGCTGACACGGGAGAGGATTCATCACATCTCCAGCTTCAGAGACCTCAGATTAGGACACTTGCAATTTCACCAGCTGAGCTAGTAATTCCTCCCTACTCTTCAATCACAGGGATTTTCTCACAGCTAATTCAATATCTAAATATGTTTAGTGACATATTTCTTGGTCCAAAAATGACATAGAAGAGGTAATAATATTCCACTGTTACAAAAAAAAGCCAGGTATATTTTTTTTTGACATATGAGCTGTGATTTTCTTGTCCCTTTACAGCTTGAATTTTCAGTATCCTTCCAACAAATGATTTCCCAAATGGAAATTTTATGAATGGTGTAATTCTGAAAATACAGCCGCAAATTTATTTTTCGTTAGAAAGATATCAGAGTTCAGGCACAATGTCACTTCCATTTATTCCATTTTGATAGGTAACTGATTACACCACCATCCTTCCAAATTAAATATCTCAGTATACTTTCAGAGGCAAAGCTCTTTCCAGTCAGAAAAAGCTTTGCATGCCATCATTGACACCTGTAGGTGGAAAGTATGAAAGATAATCATATCTTATTAATCAGCTGTACTTTGTCACAGCAAACAGACTAGGGTTCAGCACAGGGTTGTTTTGGCTCTTTGCTTTGTGTATGTTTGGGATGCAATGTGGTGTTTGTTCTTTTTTTTTGTTGTTCTTTTTTTTTTCTTTTTTGTTAACAAGCAAGAAAATACAAATCCTTAATGCATTCTGAGTAGTGCTTAGTGAGAGACATAAAAAGAAAAAACATCTTTTAGCAAGAAGATTACACCTTAGCAAATCCTACAGAGTATAATAATTCTTGAGATCCTTGGTTACACAGCACAATAAATTAGTTTGGAACTTCTGAAAGCTCTTTAACCCCAGACAGATCTGGGGAGGGGAGCTGCTATATATAATTTTTGAATAGAAGCATTTCTAACATAGCCAAACACGCTGTGATATTCATTGAATGATTCCTACGCTTGTTTAATTTGCTGTGCTAGCATACAATTTGGGGAAAATGGCTTTCACTTGCTTTACCCCCCAAAAAAAATTTCAGAAGGGTTAAGAATAGCAAATAGTCATCTCTTGATTTGAAAACATAAAGGACTGTATGATTTCTAGATGACATATACAGCACAATATGAATTTTCAGACAAATCATCTCCCTAGATGAAAACATAATTCCAAACTGCGTGTTCTGCCTGGGCATGAGTTATCCAAGCCCTCAGCTAAAGCCATGCCTTTGATTTTGCTGCTTTCCTCAACTCCATTTAATGTACCTTTGTAACTCAGACTACCAGACAAAGAGCATGAGAGTTTTCAGTTACATCTGGTCTTTTACACCCATAATATGTTGCTTTAGTAGCTCATTAGACCCAATGACTTTTGCTTGAAGAATGAGATTGCTTTTAAATAATTCAAAGTGGTGAAGCGACCACCATTCCCTCCCAGAGGGTTCATCCAGTAGTGACTGTGACAGGCTACAGTGCAATGAAGAGCAATTGGAAGCACCAAAACAAAGCATGTCTTCCATTACCTGAAATCTAGTTCTCCTGTAATCCTCTGCAAGAGCTTTTTCTAGTCATGCATACAAAATAAAGACTGCATCATTTAGTCTAAGTTTTTCAGAGTGTCTGATCCAAATTGACAGGTTTAGCACAGTATTTCAATGGTTTGCCTCCAAATTCCATGGTGCAGTGGGGAAATTTGGGTACAGAGAGATCCTGGACAAAAACTGCACATTCAACTGTAAGATTGCATCAAAAGATGTGGCAATGCTGCCAAAAATATATAAGCCATGTGGGTTTTCTACTGTTAATCTTTCTTTATGTACTTCAAAGATTGGAACATAAAGTGGAGTAAGTAAGAGTCCAAGGTCATCACAGTGAGCAAATGTCTCAAATTCAAAATGCAAGCCCAAGATGTGATTCCTAGAAGTGCTGGACTTTGCTTCACCTGCCTTATCACCAGTAAACTTGGAAATGCAGTAATTTTTATCCTATAGGAAATACTTGCCTTTCCAAGGCAAAAATGCCTGTGAAAGGTAGGCACCACTCTCCAGATATATGTCTGGAATTTTACCTTCCTGTTTGTGGACCCATAGTAAAATGATACCAAGAAAACAAACCAAAAGAAAACATCAAACTCTGCAAAATTAAACCAGCATCCTGAAACTTAAGATCAAATCCCATTTGTGTCCCCCTTTTTCACAGTAGAAGAGTTTAAAATCTTCAATTTTAAAATGTCTGACTGCTATAAGGTTTAAAAACTCTGAAGATAATAAGTAGAGAGGGCATTTACTGCTCAATAAAAGCTTCAGCATTCCTTCCTCCAACTCTTAAAGAAACATCCCATTTCCATACATTATTTATCGTGCTCCTGTTTTCTTGAGCAGCTTAAATTTGCTATCATTTCCTTCTTTATTCAAAGAGATTTTTAGTGCTTCTAAACTACCTATTTTGGTAGTGCTGCCATGCCTTTTTGTAGTGTACAAAGATCTCTGGATCCTGTGCTCTGCATTAGAAGAAGCAAGGAAGGTTGCAGGTAGCATCATACCACACATCCCTCAGGTCCCACATAGGTTGCACTGTTGCCTGGGGGAATGGTAATGACAACATAGGGGATCTTTAGGGTCTTCCATTTCCTAGCAAGTTATCCTGGTGGCATTGAAGAAGAAGAAGAGAGAAGATGGCTGAGGAGCTGAAAAGCAGTTATTTTACCCAAGTTAATTTTCAACAAGCTAATTCAGACGTTTCCCTCTCTACCCCACTTACTTCACTAGCAGAGCTGGTGACTGATTTTGAAAGCAGCCTGAAGCAGGCAGTTATACTCATCCATCAGCTTTAAGATCTTATGAACATGAATTAAAAAAATAAAGAAAAAAGAGAAAAGCATTTTAGTCTAAACCATAAAGAAAAAGCAAATAAAATCATTAATTTTTTACAGAATCAAGTGCACTCAATTATCTTGCTTTTGTAGAGGAAGGAGGAATTTCAGTATTAATTGATTTGAGGTGACTGCTTTGACAGAAAAGGAAAGGAATGGAAGGATTTCAAACTTGGTTGTTTCCTACCATTTCCCCCCTCCCCACACCCCCTTTATGCACTTAATCCTCTGCTGCAAAGAGTTTTAATAGTGAAGGGTCTGCAGTGCTAATACTGATAACTGTATAGTGCTGTGCCTATTTGTCAGTTTAATGATTATGTACATGAGAAAAATTGTTGCCTTCCTTCAGAGGCTGATGAGCTTTTCAACACATTATTACCAGAATAAATGTGAAAAGTAAAGTAAGAATTTTCAGTGGAGGGAGTAATTAAGCAACCTCATCACTGAATTTTAATTAGTGATATAAGGACTATTTCATTGCTCAGCTTTAAATGTGCTTTCTGATGAGGGCATAATACCTAAATAGATCTTGTTTGGTGCTCCTTTTGGAAGACAGGGGAAGAGCTCAGGTTTGAAGCAATAGGACCATTCCCTCCAAGTCTAAGACCTGCCCAGCACAAGGGGACTTGCAGCAGTGGAATTATCAGGGTATACTGCCCTCTCTCTTTTTTTTTTTTTTTTTAATTAGAAAGAGGACAAATGGAAGTGTTATGTTTGGATCTGGATCTGGCTGGATAGTTCAAATATTTTCCTAATTATTTTGCTGTCAACAGAAAGCGAGGCAGACTATCAGACTGTTATAACCCAGTAGTTATAAAAATTTTTGTCCCACAAATCATTGAAAAGCTTCACAATTTTTCACAAAGCACCTTGTCCCCGTTTTTGAATCACTCTTTTATTTAAAAACCTTCACAGTAATATTGTACATGAGAGGTGTAGTTTTACCATGGCCTCAAAGGCCACCACCCCCTGTGCATCATGTCTGGCAACAACTACTACTGCTGTCTTGTATGTTGTTGTACTGATATCCTACTGATTTATAATCTGATTACCTCTTGTTATGTGGAGAACACTTTGAAAGTGCAATAATCTTAAAGAAGTTGCTTGCATAAATTCCAAACACTGTTTCATAACCCTGCATTTGCCTGATTGAGAGCTGTGTGTAACCATATGTTTCTATGCTTGTATGTGTATGTGTGAGTGCAAACCCATCATATTACACAGTACTAATGGACACAAGACCACAGGCTGCAGCATTAATATGCAAAAGCCATTAAGTTCCTGAACACACTGCTATGATGAAACCCTTAATAGGATGTAGACTGCTGAATTAATAACATTCATCGTGATTATAGTGAGGTGCCAAGACTAATTGGAAAAGGTATTTGATCATAAAAATAACTACCAGGTTTTTTTTTTCCAATTTTTTTTCCATAATGAATTTAAATGTGCAATGAATAGAGAGAGAAAGCAGGGGTGGTTAAAAAAATTATGCCTGGTATTGTGTGTGTTGGAAACACAAGTTAAATTAATTGTACATTTATTTCAACAATCTTTTGTGTTTTGTCAAGTTTCTGTTTATAAAGTCCCAGCCTAGATCAATCTTTGTATAAGAACACTGCTCTTAATAGAGTTGTGTACCTGAGCAAACCCATTTAGAGGTGTTTCACCTCTACAGTTGATATGCACATAAGGAAAAAACAGGCAATTAAACTTTACATCAGAATAAATTCTCTGTTCTCCCAACTTCTGACTAGCTTGTCACTTACCTGTCTCTCAAATGCACACCCACAGAAATATACACCAATAAATTTCCTTGTTGTTTAAAGAGCTGAAAATATGAATCATGCTCCTGATTTCATACATGTGATGACTGACAGTGTAAAAACCCCCATGGAAACAAAAGACACCAGAATAAGAGTAACAATGCCAGGCTGTTTTCCGTGCAATTGTTTAATATTTTAAACTGCTAAATATAAGTCAAATTAATTTCAACAGTTTCTCCCTTTATTTAGGTATGTTGCGTTTTTTGGGGGGATTGTGTTTGTTTCTTTTTTTGTTTGGCTTTTTTTGGTTTGGTTTCAAGGTTTTTGTATAAGGAATTCTTTTAAATTTTGCTTTCCTAAAGAACCCTTTCAGGAACAGGTCTTAAAAGTAACTGTGGGGTAGAGAATTACTTGTGGACATTATTAGTTTTGATATATGAATAGCAACTGCAAATGGGATCAAGAGTCTTCCTCAATAGACATTTTTATAAGAGGTACCTCTATGGAGTAAGGAAAACAACCTTCCTAACCTTATCTGACTAAAAGATTAGTCCTGAAAACAAAGAAGTTGAACATTTTAGGAGCGATTTATCTACAGTGTAACTGGATTCAGATAAAAGCTTCCTTCCTTCCTTCCATCCCTCCCTTCAGGATAACATTTCATAAGTTTGTCACACAATCCTTAATATGATAATAAAAAAAATAAATAAACAGAAGACACACATTTCCTTTAGTCTGTTTAAATATCCTTCTGGAGTCTTTAATTATTCCTTTATTAAGTAATAGAAGAAAATGGAAATACAAGCAACTGGGTAGCCTTCCTCTGGAAATCTATTACTGTCCCTCAGTTTTTCTTTTTTTTATTTAGTCCTTCAATGCTTGCAGTTTCCTTTTGCACTGAATCCTTCTCATACTCCATATCCTCCTTATTTCCCTGTTCTTACCCACTACCTCTGCAACAGGCTTCGAAGAGCAGCTGGAATGCTCAAGCATTATGGCACAGGGCTTTTCCAGGCCGTTTTTTCCTGCTGGAATATGTCAGCCTGTGCTACAGGGGCTCCCTGGGCTGCAGAGATATAACCATACACCCAGGAGGAGGCAAATCAACAACTGCAGTCCCTCTGAACTGCACAACAGATGTTAACCTATTTCCTGCTGGGTCTCGAGCAGTCCAGCTGCAATTGGGCAGGGACAGTCATTCAGCAAAATAGGTCAGGATAAGAGAATCAAATGATGGCCCACCAATATTTGGTTTATTTTCCTCTTTTTTTTTTTTTTCCTGATTATAATCCTTTAAATACATACATATTTAAAAATAAGTCACAGAGACCCTTCACCTCATTAAATCAGAGGCAGAAAGTTGAAGAAGGAAAGTGAATATTTCAGGAAGAAATCACAGAGATGAGACTCTGAGAAGAAGGAAACTCTGGATTCAGCTTCCTATTACATGAGAGATACCATCACTCTTTGCTGTTGAAACAAAGTGAGGTTTTTTTTGGTGAAAGGTTTGTTTCAAAGTACCAATTACCTTAATTATATATATTAAAACGTATCTAAAACTACATACACACATGCTTCTGAGATTTTCTGAGAGCAACTCATCTTCCAGTCTGGATCAAATAACATAAGATTATTAACAGACATGACCAGAATGAAATCTGAGGTTGGAGAGTTCCAGGAAACACCTTCCAACTGTGATAAAGTTGAAATTTGTTGTCTTTACTTGAAGCTTAGCAGAACCAGAAGTAATTTGTAAAATCAGGTTTTTTTCAAGTTGCTAAAAACTATGTTGTGTGAAATTCAAGAGATTCAGACCATTCTTGCTACTGTCTGTGGTACCCAGGGACAAAGCAGAAACACACAAGTTCTATGCATTTTGGGTAATAAATAAAACCAGCACTTAACGACTTGCAAACACATACTTCTTTAAAATGTATGGAGGAGAAAAGCACTTTTCATCAGTAAATACTTCAGAAATAGTGTGATATTTCAATTGAAATAGAGATCACTTTTTCTGTATTTTTACTAGAACTTATGGAACTTTTCAGTGACTGAAATTTGTCATTTCATCTTTAAATGGACTGTTTATTGAATTAAAACTATACTACAAAATAAATGTCAAAAAAACCCATTGAAATAAAATTTTTGAACCTTATCAGGAAGAGACAGCTTACTCAGGTAGTTTCAAAATAAAATAAACAAAACAAAATTTCTACCTTCCTTCATAATCTGCATTACAATATAACTAACTTGCATATTAATGTAACTTTTCAATTTATTCAGTACCAGAACAAATTTTGAAATACTGGAATCACCTATAGTGGAAAATCAAAGTTTAAGGCAAGAAGTCCAGACTCAACACTTTATGCACCATCTTACATTGAAGACCATTACACTTTAAATAGAGAATTTCAGAGATAAAATTGGTTCAACTCCATTACTTTATCTTCTTATGCAAAGACATGCAACATTGCTTTTCTGATCCATTTATAAACACTGCCTGTAAGGCAGAGCTTGAAGTCATCAGTCATTTTTCAATAGAGAGATGATATATCAAAACAAGAACTTCAAGAATACAAGAAAAAAGATTGCTGCTCTTGAATCAGACACTTCAAAATAAAATACATGAGGTTGAGTTCAAGAAAGATAGCCTATTTCACTTTTTTTTTTCATAAAAAAGGATGCAAATAGAAAGAAGCACAGTTCCCAGAGGAAAGTGGCACTTGCTAAGCCTGAAGACGTTCTCAGGCTCTGTAGATGCTTCTTGCAGCTCATAATGAGGATTACTTTACAGAGCTTTCAGTGTCATACACCCTCCCTGCATTCCAGGTACGGAAGCATCAAGCTACTGAAAAGAGAAGTCTCTGTAGATATTAAAAAATTATACCAAATAAGGACATCAAACTTAAAACTAGAAGCATATGAGAATACACCTGATGGAGCAGTTGCAAACATGATACCCTGGGGGATATTCCTGCACCAGCAGGCACTGCTCACATTAATAGGGCACTGGACAAAGCACAAGAAAACTTCTGATGAAATAAAGCTTGTCATTATAAGATGCATGTTTTAGCTGACTCCAGAATATCCCTTTAAGTGGATAGTGGAACTAACCATGGCAAAGAAAGCATAGGCAGTGGTAGGTGTTTAATTGCACTGAACAGACATGGTCAGAACTGAGAACCAGGAGAAGAGACACATTAATCAAGGGCTGAAATAGAATCCCCTTCCTCTCATGACTTGCACAAAGGCAACTCCCATTGAAAAATCAACATTGAAAATTATTTTAAAAACCCCTACATGATGGTAATCCTAATCTATATATTTGCATATTCTATTATTTTACTCCACTCACACCTTTGGGAAAGGAAGATTTTTCATTCACGTTAGTTGTACTTGGAGCTTTCTGTCTGTAGGTACCTATTTTGTTCCTTGGAAGTCCTATTTATGAGTAAAACCAATGGAGAGCATGGCTAAAACTTGCATTGGAAGAACTGCTCTTTAAGGCAGTGATTTACCTCAGCCACTAGTGCTGACATGGGGACAGGGATCAGTATTACCCAGGAGCAGTACAAGCAACAAACCTTGGTGCTCTAAATCCAGAAGCACTTTTCAAACTGTGGTACATAGCAACAGATATTTTACTAACCAATGCAAAGCTATTAAAGGAAGCTTACAAGGCACATGAAGTTATTGAAAATTTAATCCATGGTTTACTGCCTTTGGAATACTGCTGCAATCATAAATGCTGAAAGCATAACAAAAAAAGAAGTAGGTTTTGGGGTGTTTTTTTAATATTTATCTTTTAAAAAAGAGGGGAGAGGGAGAGAGAGAGAGAGAGAAAGGCTCTGGAAACTATTTTTATTCTGGCAGAGTTTTCACTGCTTGCTTAATTTGGTTCCCGGACTCTGTCCTCTTTTAATTCCCTTGTCATCCAGAATCTATTACGGGGAGCTAATGCCTTAATGGCACCATCTGGCATTATTTAATATGTAACACCATCTTATAAATCAAATTATAATTTATAATTAATTAAACAATTTGTATTTTTAATAATCATAGTCTCTATTAAAAAAAACCCCTGTATTTATTAAGGCACCATAGCATTGTGGAAATATTTATCACCTGCAGTTGTTCCTTTTCTCTCTTTCACTGCTTGAAGACAAAGGCTTTTATTACAAAAGCAGGTATTAATTAAAATTCTTCTTAAAACAGTTTTGCCAAAGTTTTGCAGAAATATGCCACCCCAAATATCAGATGTTTTAGAAAATTTTTGGAATTAGTTCAAATAGGCAGCTGAATGTTGGTTTTCCACTTTACTCACTGTTTGTATCAGTCAACATAGACAGTGGTCTGTGTTCTGCATCATTGGAATCACCAGCAGGAACTCTCTCCTTCATTTTAAATAGCCCAAATTTACCCTATAATGTATCCAGCCATACTCAAGGACAAATATTTTTACCAATTAGATGCTGCCTATACCTATTTTATCTTCCTTTCATCCCACTTCACAAAAAACAAATGTTGATTATCATTTCAGCAGGGGAAAAATAAGATGGGGGGGGGTTTACTACCAGAAGACATATAATCCTCTTTTTTTTCAATGTAAATTATTGGATAGGTATTAAATCAATGTATTTTTTAAATTTTTTTTTTTAGTCTGGGATGATTCAGTGGAGTTTTAAGAGAAGAGCTAGAAAGAAAAGGCCAAAGATGAAAAATTACTAATATTTGCGTCATCCTGCATCACATTACAGTCTGAACTCTGGGTTCCACAGCATCAAGGGCATGAGTAGTGCACCAATGCACATAAACAAAAAAGCTAAAGATATCTGTGGCCTGAACAGTCCACTGCTATAAAACTTCTTTCCAAGACAGTAAGTTTCACCTGCTTCCACCTTCCATGAACTGCTGCTGTGGCTGCAAGACAAAACAGGGCTTTTGTCAAGTTCAGAAGAACTGCAGAAGTGGGAAGAGGATCAGCAAGCATCTTACAGCAAACCCTGCTAATTTCCCGAGGTTAAAAAATCACAGGGGAGGGGAGAGTAACGGGAGGAGAAAGACTGACTGGAGACGTGCTTTAGCTCCCTCCTATGGCACTAACTGGAGTGGATATCTCACCTGTCCATGTCACAAACCATGGCTTTGACCCTGTGGGAAGTCACTCCTGAGCTGAGTTTAGTGCTAAGTGCCTGCTGGCAGGCACAATTTGGAAGGAAAGTGATAAAAAGGAAAGAAAAATGTGAGGAAGTTCTCTGAATCTGGCCAATCACACAGGTTCTTATGCCACCTGAGTCCAGTGGCACGGAAGGAGGTACCCTGCCAGTAGACAGGGTCTCCACGTCGCTCCACCTGACCACTGACAACCAAGCACTGAAAGAAACCAAAAAACTGTACATCCACTTCCTCATTCTAGGCTCAAACCTGTGCTTTTTATCTAAAAGTTCTTTCAAAGTTCAAAATCTGCTCCAATGAGACATTCCTAACTGGATTTTCAAAGAAGCAATCTTCATTTACTGAAGGGTTTTGCATAGCAGAAAGAAGACTTTATTGGGCCTTTAAAATGCACATTGGATGTACTAGCTTGTATTAATCCTAGAAATTCTCATTTTTCACCCTTGCATAGATCTTTATTACTAAGATACACAAGAAACAGGAACTTCAAGGAGTGTTTAAAGTGCACATTCTTCTGCTGTTTCTTCACTGCATGCAAGCATAATCCTCTGCTTGTAATGTCACGGTTAGTGCTTGCGAAGAAAAGAGATTAATTTGTCAGAAACAGAGGATTACACATTTAACAGGGGCACAGACAGGTGAACAGGGCATACCCCTGAGAAGGCAGCTCCACTGTCAAGCAGATCTAACCCACCGGGTCATTCACTGATTATATGAGAGAAGAGTTGAGATAACCAGTGTAAAAAAAAAAACCCACATGAGATCATGTTAGGCATTCCAGTATCAATTGGCTTTAAAAGTACACATTGAAGTTACTCTGAAGAAAAGTGATTTGGGAAAGCAGGATCGCTGAGCTAATGTGGACCTAAGGTACTGTGTCCACACTGAGTGGTACTACAAAAATATGACCTTTAAATTCCCTGTCCCATTAACTTGGTTGCTGGGTCTCTTCCCCACACTTAGAACCCTTCTGTTTGAAGGCTTTCTTGGGCAGCAAATGTAACCTATTAAGCAGGAAATTGTGGAAATGGACTCATGCATAGTGAAGTAAATCCTTGCATTGTTTTCGGACCTGTATAATCCATGATGTATACCATTCAGGACATTAGAGTGTTTATGAGCTTTGAGTCCAGTCACACTGAAGACTCATTATAGCCTTCCAGGGAGAAGAACTTGGAACCCCTTAAGCCAAGAAGCTACACAATTTTTTACCAAGTAAACACATGGCTGAGGCCAGAGAAAGATGTTTGAGAGGGGATGGATGAACTAGACCAGGAATTTGTGCACTGCAGGTCTGTCTAAAGTGAACAGCTAGAGACTCCTGCCTCAGCTACATATGTGTGTTGGCTCCTTGATACTTGGTAGTGAGCAGGGAACAAACCAGACTTCAGGCTTTGTAACACAGGCAAAGGGAAGGACAACTCACCATTAACTGAAATGTGGGCACTAGCAGCTAACTGCATTCAGCCCCTGGTGGAAAATCCATGGGTTGGTGGAAAATTCTGTTGAGGGGTTTGGGATATGTTTGAACTCTGAAAGCAAAATGCAGCCTGTCCTAAACTAAAAGCCATACTTAAACTTACAATGAATACTGTGCTCACATGTAATAAATACTTTAATATTTAACTGAAGGCTCTTTTGCTCTTTCAGTTTGGGAACTCATGAAGAACATGGCCTTATGAGCCCCCAAACTTCCCAGGGAAGCTTTACTCTGCAGTCCAAATATGTACTTAAATCCCCTTCCAGTTTAGATAACTGGAGCACTTGACTTTGTTCAAATCTTGTGCATAAGTCTTTGATGAACTGGGATCTATAGGAGTGTGTGTATTGCTGCTAACGATGACAGAGTGTATATGATTGCAGGAAGAGAATGCCTACAAACCTGCAGGTGAGCCTGCTGCTAATTTATTGCTGCTGGCACCACTTCCTGCCTTAAATACTACACAAATTTACTTTTCAAACACTCTTCAAGTAAATATATATCTAAAGGGGAATATTTTATCAGATGGACATTTCATTGAAATATTTTATTTCTAAGGTAGGGCAAAAGGAAAGTAGCTAAGGAAATATGCTGATAATAAAATATGCAGTCAAGGGAAGCACTTTCATAGCAGCTCCATGAATGACTTGCAGAAAAGTATAAATTGTGTTTTTAAATAAGCACATGAGGATAACATTAATATATGTGTTTAATTGAAACCTGTAAAGCCGGTGAGATTTTTATCTCCTACAATTTAGTATCTTTTTTGTTCCTGTGGAAAAAAAAAATGGGAAGGTAAGGGGGAATAAGTGCAAAGCACATGGTATTGAGTAAAAGATATGAGACTGCCTGCTTTATGTTTACCTATTTGCTCTCAGAAACATAGGTCCAACATGCCAGAAATGCACCAAATTTATGTATGCACAAGCAAGAGCAGGATCTCCTTGGTGTTGCTGACATAATCTGAACCTTATGGAAAGCAGCAGCTCGGGGTGATGTGTTGGGGTCCCTCCCCCGCCGTGTAGCCCTGGGAGAGGGGCCCTGAGGGCACAGACACGGGGCTTCCCTGCCCCTGCTCAGCCTCGTTCCCATTGGTTGGTTTGTGTTCCCTGCGCGGGCAGAAGGACCCTTGGTCCCGTGACTGGAACAGTTCCTCGGCAGAG
>NW_008239283.1:11120341-11165949 GCF_000691975.1 Corvus brachyrhynchos
CGGGACTGGAACAGTTCCTCGGCAGAGCCCCGGCCATGCGGCTGGAGAAATAAACATCTCTCTGGAACAGCTATCAAGAATCTGTCTGTCCACCGTATATATTTCCTTTCCACGGGACTCCTGGTTTGGTACATGCATGTTGCAGGATCCCCACTGCAACATAAATGACAACTGGGTATTGTGTAAGAAATGCTATGAGTTGGGGGCAGCTCTGAGACCCAGCAGAGAATAGGTTTCGTTAGGCCCTGATCTACCATCATGCAAGGAAATTCACTCTAAAGTCACAATCACATGCTGTGTTTTGTCAATTTAGTTCAAAGTGGGAAAAAGCAGTTTCACAATATGGCTGGGGGAACAGCTGGCACCATGACTGTTCACTGGTCTGGGTCTGGTCCAGACTGGCTTTTATTAATTTCTTCCATTTAGTCTAATCAGCAGTTTCTGTGCCAGAGCCAGGTGGTCTCAACCTCTCTCCATCTTCTGGGCCTCCATCAGCCCCTCTGGTGTGTGTGCCTCCTTCCTAGGCTGCACTCTGCACATCACCCAGTGCCTTTTCCCCTTCTCCTGCACAGAGTAGCAGCAGTGAGAAGCACAGATTACCCTGCTGGTAGTCAAGACTGAGAATGAAGGGAGAGGCAAGACAGGAAAATAACCTAACTTCCACCAGTTCTCACCAGTTCCTGCAATGATGTGAAAGAACTATGATAAAAAACTGGCTAGCAGACCTTAAATAGCCTTTATGATTCAGCCTTGCATTATGTTTTCGTACATTGCCTTGAAAATTTGACTTTCTCTTCTCTTTTTATTGTACTTTCAATGGTTTCTCTAGGGATAATTGCAAAATCCATGCTTTTCATGCTTTTTTTTTTTTTAGTTTTAACATAGTTGACATATTCTAAACCTTAACTTGATCTAACATTTATATGCTAGGTGAAAATTAATACCAAAGCATTCATCTCCAGCTGCCTTAAATTCTAAAGCAGTGTTGTGTTTAATAGAGACACAATTTGCATGTTTCCAGTTTGTGCTGTAAATAAAATCTGCTTAATCACCCTAAGGAAGTGATTCCCTCCTTTCTCTTATATCTCCCATAAACCTCTATCACCCTTATGCTGTGGCACACTGTCTGAAAGTGTTATATGCCTTCACTCCTCCAATGTTACTTCGTAAATATATTCTGAAGCTAGCAGAAAAAATGTTTCATCAGATGGTCAGCTTGGTAAAATATTTTACTTCTAAGAGGGGATGAACATCAGGCTATGAAAGAAATACAGCTCTAATAAAAGACACAGGCAGTGAAAAGGCTGTGGTAAAATCAGCATAAATGTCACCCCCCTCCCCCCCCAACAGAATAAATTTTCTTTATAAATGAATACTGTGAGAATAACATTAATATCTTTAGCTGAGAGTGGGAAAGTGTAAGAACAGTAAAAAGTGCTCTTATATAAACATACTTTTCTAGTGCAGGAGATATGGGATGAGAGTTATGGTACTTATTCAATTCCAGCTTGTTCCATGGTGATTTTTCAAATGAGGCAAAGGACGGCCACGCTTAACTCGGGCAAGATGGGGCCAAACCTTGACTGCCATTTAGCAGGGTTCCTACTGACCCAGTGCATGCTACCATCTGGTTTTATGTGCATCTTTAGACCCTCATTTGCCTCCTGACTCTGTCTTGTTTGTTGAGAGTGTTTGCAATTTAAGGCCTTAATTAAACCTATACACAGCATCTCTCCCACCGAGCACTTCCAGGAGCTGCTACATCACAAATCAAAGTGAAGGGTATTTGCACTCTGCATTGCACTTGGTGCTGAAACTGAATCTGAGACAACTGGAGAATATTATCAGTATTTTTTTTTGAGTGTTGGAGTTTTCTTTGAATTTATTTTTAAAGTCTTTACAACTAACAAACATGCCATTAGCAGGGTGAACCAGGATCTTGATTAAGTGGGAAAGGGAATGAACATAAACAAGGTTGATAAAATGAAAATACAGCAGAAAAGCAAGCATCACACCATGCTTATACCTACCAGCAAATAAAATTAAACCCTCTGCTCTAAAAAGACTGGTGATGGTCTCAGATGGGAAGATACTTGTATGACACAGCTGAAGTAAAAAGAATCTAGTCCTTGCTGCTACTAGAAGATAAGGAAAGGAAAGAAAGAAGAAAAGCTGAAAAGCTGGACAAAGAATCATGAAGAGAACCTTGCTGTCCAGCTTGGTTGCTATATTAATTTCTTTGTTGTATAGGGAAGTTAGGATATCTTTTAAGACTGGGAAGACCTGCATTCTATTCCCTGATGAAATCTTAAACAGTCCTGTCACTCTGAAAAAATTAACTGGGTTCAGATCTTTAAATGCACCTCAGATTACCAACTAACACTGATTTTAAGAAAATATTGACTTGAAAAAGCAGATAAAATGGAATTAAAGTTGCTGAAGCAAACAGAGTGGAATAACAATCTAATTAGAATGAACAACTACATACACACACAAAAAAAAACCTAAGGCAATTTTGCTTGCAGTCTTTAAAACAGAGAGAGAAAAAAAGGAGGGAAGTATTGTTCTTCTCTAAAGGAAGAAAACAAGGACCAAGGATTACAGGATTATATACACTTGTCACACTCTTTTCACACTGGCTTCTGATCTTCCATATTTTAGCTGGACTTACTGATTTGTTTAAATTTGCTTCCTCACCTGCACTGCAGGAGCATAGGCAAAATCCAATACCAGGATCCCAAGGGACCTGAAAGGGCTGGTGCCACAGCAAAGATACCAATCTCAGGTTCAGTGAAACTGTTTATTAGATACTGCTTGTGGTCCAGCCACACTAACTCAAAACTTCACACAGACACACACATCCTCTCCTGCAGTCCTGGCTTTTCTTCTGAACCAGCTTCTCAGCAGAGACCAGTAAGAACAGAAAGGAGGCAGAGGAAGGAAGGTATTACAGTAACAGAGGACACAAGGGAGAGGCTAAGATTAAAGAGAGATTTGGAAGCTTCTTTTCAGGAAATAATTCCTTTTATTGCATGTTTCTTCCCCCTCCCCCAGTATCTTTTACTCACATCGTTTGTCTCACACAAATAATGACTAAATAATCCTCCACATGAGAAAACTTTTTAAAAACTGCATCCACCAAAGCATGTTTGGCCTGCTAGTTCCTCAGGTCCTTGTAACTGCCCTTGCATTAGCGACTTCCCATTTCCATTTTAGTTTTGATCTACATCTGTGTAAATCTGAGGATTTGCAGCTAATGTTAAAAAAAAAAAAATACAAACAGTTCTTTTAAAATCATTATAGTTTGGCTGAGGTTTTAGTATTTTTCTCCCTAAAACCAGAATAGACTGGAACACAACGCTGTCATCCTGTAGAATTTCTAGAGGGTAAATTTATGCAGAAGATGCAGGTCTTGTTTCCTTCCTCAACATGGGGAAGAGACTTCTAGTTTCTCATTGCTAGGTAAAAAAACCAACCATCTTTTTCCTCTTTACATATAATAAGAATTTTACTCTCCGTTTTCATGCCCCCCAAAAGCTTTAACAATTCTGCATAAGGCAGACCATTTGGCCTGGAGATGGTCATGTTTCATAGTGTAAATGGGAAGAACAGAATCTTATATGAGAAAGTCTTTAGCAAACAGCACTGTTGAGACATTTAGACAAGCTTCACCCATAGCAAAGAGACAAAAATGTGACCAGCACAAGTCAAAAGCAAGGAATTTATACTGAACACTGTGTTTCACTGGCCATTTTTTTCTTCTTACTCCCTTTCTCTCTCAGCTAAAAAAATAAAGGTAAAAAATCAGAAAAGGAAAGGAAAAAAAACCCAAAAAATCTAACTCCTGCTCGTGTTGTCAAATATGTTTCCTTACATTCACAGCACAGAAGCTCCAGGTGTATTCCTGTGCTGTGCATGAATCCTTTGGTGGTGTCTGCTCCTCTGGTCTATGCTGGAGAGAAAACCAACAATGCAAGCTAATATTTTAAGCTATGTTCTCATGGGGATACACAACAAGGAGCAGCCAGCTGCAGAACAGAAACAGATAGGGGATCTCAAATAGTTTCAGAGGTAAAACATGGGAAGTTCACAGTGTGCTAACCACAGCATTACTGTGTATTCCAGTGGATGGTTTAATGACTGTAACTGGTCTCAACACATACTCTTCTCTACCTTCTCATATTAGCAATAATTATATTTACTTATCCATCATTACACATGTGCTTTGTTGGTAAAGGAAGCTGCTTTAAGTTTCCTGTGCTCATATCAGCACACACTACAGCTTCAGTTCTCCACATCACAAATTTTGTCTTTGAGGACCAGTTCAGTCATTGTTCTTGCCTTGGTTGCTACAAAGGCAAAGACACACACTGAGAGTTACTAATAGAGGAACACACAGTTCACCTAAACCATAGTCCTGTTTCTGCCTGTGGCCATATGGCAGACACTAATTCTTTTTAAATATTGAAAGAGTCAATAACTTTAAAATATTATCTTTCCCCGAACATATGTCTTAAAAATACTTTCATAACTGATTAATTAAAAAAAAATTTTAAAAAAATTTCCAAAGCAGTGCTGTTGCTTGCAAACAGAGCAAATTCTGTGAATAAGAGCCAGGACATGCAACAGGCACCTGGATCCTTTAACCTAGAGAAAGGTGAGGTTTTTTTCAAATAAATGATTGATATGAACTTCTGTCCTTTTGTGCATACTCAGTATTTTTCAGGGATGCACAGTTTGTTCATGCCTTAACAATATCCCTGGCAGGCTCCAGTTTCATTACTTTCTGCTGGGACAGATCTGTTCCTCTGAATTTGCCCAAGTGGTTACACCCCCACAGGATGTCAAACGAGACCAAATAGCTCAGCTCTGGTAGTTCATTTCTATACACCCCAGGGGAAAGCAATACCAGTTTGCAACAGTTTTTCATAGAGCAATGGATTTTCCCCACTATCTTTTCTCAAGATGTTAACCTAAGGACAAACTTATTCCCATTCTAGCTGCAGGATAAAACAGAGGCAGACTGGAAACACACTGGCCTCTCTGCCAAACCCAGTGTCCTAGATGGGGACAACATCCCCACCTGATGGCTCCTGGAGAACTATCCCTCCTGACACTCCACAGGGAAATGTGTCATCACTTGCCCTCCCCTGATCCAATGATTTTATGGCTCTGATCTTTCATTTCCTATGCATCTTTTGTTCACAGAGGTAACTGAGAAAACACAAATATTGTACAGATTTGGGTGGCCACACCATCCAAGATTCTACTCACTTCTCTTCCTGTATCTCCCTGATAAGGTTTTATTGGGAGGTGTCTGCTGTCAGCTGCCTACAAAGCCAGCATAAATCAGTCGCTAAGCCACATCGTGCTTACATCTATTGTGCCAAATTGAACCCTGGTGTAAGCACACGTGGCTTCCAGCCATGGCTGGCTGTGACCCACTGGGCCAAGAGAGAAACATTTGTTATACTCCCAGAGATCCTTTATACTGTTACCTTAGTAAAGACTACAGGAGGTATAAACCAGCACAGTTTCATTGCTGTCAGTGGATCTACATTGACATAATTCTTTCTTCCTTTTTATCTCAGATCATACTTGCATTTCTGATCCTGTATTTCCTGCGTAGTTACATTGCTGCTGCCTGTTGTCAGGCTTTCTACATCAAAACCAGACTATTTTTGTAAAGGATTTACACATGAGGTGAAAGCATTACACTGGGGTGGAGCTGAGCCCATTGAGTTCAGGCTCCTGGCTCCACTGGGGGTCTGGAGTTAATTGAGGAATGTAATAATGAGGACATACTGAGAGCAATTTTTTCCTCAGTACAGTTTCCTGATTTATTGTAATTAGTGGTTCAGAGACATCTGGAGTTGGAAGTAACAACCAGGCTACCATTAAGAGACATGAATTTATCTAACCCTTTGGTGAGCCTGTTTGTACTTTTGACATTATTTAAAAAAAAAAATTCTTGTTTCTGCACAGGGTGGGCATGGACACTGGGTTTCATTGCTTCAATCTTTTACAAAGCTTTAGGAGATCGAAAATAGCCCTGATACTTTGAAATGAGTTCCAGAAAGGGAAAATAAAAGAAGTTGAATGAATGAGGGTTTTATTGGGTTTTTTTCCTCATGCTTTTGCATTTAATTTACTGGAAGTAAATGAAAGTTGCTGGTGCATAGGGCTATGTGGTACAAAACTGATGGGAATGTCACTTCCCCTTCACCACACTGGAACTGTTCCCCTCAAGGTGCCTATCCATATGACAGCTGTTTAAGGCTTCTCTGTACCTTTGTCCACCTGCAAAGATGCATCAAAAACCAAGCCCAGAATTCAACACAGCTTTTAGGTAGTTCTCTTTCATCAGCAATAAGTAATAACGAATTATAAGCCAGAAGGGACTATCTGTGAGACAAAGCTTCATTAAACCTGCTGAAAGGATTACTATAAGCCAAGTGTCTATTGTTTTTCTAGTAGCAGCTGGCTCCAGGTGCATTCTCAAATGTTACACATTAATCCAGGTCTTTTCTGAACCCAAGCTTTTTTGTCTTGCCCTACTAGTTGTATGACAAGGTTTAGATCAGAGTTTGCTTCTTGACCTGCACAGAAAAGTCTTTGGAAAATGACAGACATCAAAATGGTGTGATCTCACCAAGTATCCCAGTCCTGCAATTTATGTTTTTTCTGGTATGTGTTCATTAAATTGGCTCTATGTGAAGTCAGGTTATAGTTTTAATGGCCTCCTTTGATATTCAAATTTTTACAGAACATTCACTCCCTCTTGCTTGGTTGGAAAGCTGAACTATTTCCTCATCTCTTCAAGTCATCTGTACAGGGCCTTCTGGTGGCTCCCACACACATTTGCAAATCCCTGGGTGGTCAAACTTTATTTTGTTCCTTTTTCACATGCAGCTAACCTTTGAAAATAATTTCCAAGGGCTATTCTGAATAGCAGGACCCCAGCTGGAACTTTTTAAGGTCACGATATAAGATTTATCTTTAACACACATTCTGATTTTCTTTGCTTTGCCTTTTCTTTGATAAGAATTTGTTTTTCTCTGGTGTTTTGCTTTGTAAAACATTGTGCTTTCTTTGACCACACACCATTTAAAAAGGCTTACAAGTAAGTTATTGTAAGCAGTGCCTTGCTATTGTACACAGTTATTCATTGGTGAGGGAGGATGTATGCCAGCTGATAAAAATGAGAAAAGATAAAAAAGAGTTCAGCGTGTAACCTGCCCCATGGTGGAAATGGAAGGTTTTCCTGCAAAACACTAAATGTTCACAATCATTGGATACAAGTGAATGTGGTGAGCAGTCACTGTATAAGACTCAAGAGCCAAAGGGCTTTTAGCTGGGGTTATGAGGACTGATAGGACCTTGTTGTTCTGGCCCTAGGGAATCCCTTCTTTAAGCAGCCCTTGAAAACCCTGAGTGGTTCATTGTAATACATGGAATTATTTGGGGTTTTACCTGATACCACTGATGTCAGTGAAGGTTTCACCAGGCAAGTCAATGAAATGATAGCCAGGACTTTAATTACTGCAAATTATATGTATTCAGGGGTATAGGCACAGAGGTAGAAGATAAAATGGGGATTACCAGCTGGGTAGGAATGGTATGATACCACGTCAGGTCTCCGAGCAAAAAGGCTGATCTTACTTAGCAACTCATATATCTAGTGGTGAGAAGGGCTGATCTAGACATTTGTTCACAGCCCTTTCATTAACATATCCTCTCAGGTTAATGTATCATCCTGGAATGATTTTTCAACATTTATTTTCTTTTTCATTTTTTGATAGCACTTTTTATGGAGAGAAGACCTTGCAGCCTCTCTCAACTCACCAAGGACACAGCGAAAGCCCCCTTAGTACTGCACAAACCAGCACCCACAAACAAACAAAAGCAACTTTCAGCAGATGTAGAATCACACTTATCCATGATTTTTCCTCATAACTGACTAGTAAAGATCAAACAGATTATCTTGAATTCTTAATCATGAAGCAAAGAACACAATTTCTAGTGGGGTCCAGCTGGTGTTGACTCGTCAGTTACTTTGTGTTGACAGGCTGTGGTTAGACAGTTATTTAAATATTAACCTATTCATCTAGCAATTCAGCTCCTAACTTTTACCTCAAAAACAGAAACAAAAGAATGCTTAGTATTCATAAGCTTGGCATTCCCATGAACCCAGGTCCATGTAAATCTGAGTGGTACCATATGGTATGGTTTAGTCTACTATGAAAATAATAACTGCACACGAGGTGTGACCAACAGAAATAGTCACCAGAAAAAAAATCCATTTAACTTACTTTTGTAAAAGCACTTGCTCCATCCTTAAATATATTGACCACATATCTACGTAAAAACTGATTCCATTCTGCTGGCTTCAGCAGAGCTCCTCTAATCTACATTAGCAAAACTCACCTTTAACTACTGACCTACCCTGCCACGTGAGGGACCATACCTTTAACATTTTGGATCAAAAAATATTCCGGTTCTACCCCGTGTCATTAGGATGTGTCATTAGACACAAAAAGCATCTATTCAAAGAGAAATACCAAGAAAAGAAGGATAGACAGGAAGCAATTCATCTAGTAAAACATGAGATCAACAGACTTTGAATACAAAGAATGTATCACTAGAGACCTACAGATTATCTACACACATCCTAATGAAACAGCAAGCAGAATTTTTTTAAAATAGAATATGTGCGTGTGTGTGTTTGCATATGCACTGCCTTTGTGAAATCCCATGGGGGTAATTATCTGTAGAAGTAATTATCTGTAGAAGAAAAATGATCTTGTAAGACCAGTCTGCCCATGCATAGCTAACAAATTTCAGACACTATTATAAAATTGCGACATACAAATATCATGAGTTAGACCAGCATGAAGCTTATCTTCAACTGAGAGAGATTCTAGATAGCTTAGGCCAGCACAACCTGCTCACTGCCCTCAGTAGTAGAAAAAAATCAACACAAAACCCCTCTCCACACACGCACGCACAAAATAAACAAAACAAAAAACCAAAAACAACCCAGAAAACCAAAACCACAAAAAAAAAAAATCATAGCAGAAATCCTTACTGACACTGATGGAGAGAGTGCCTAAATATCTTTACTGCTGTAGTTTAATACCTTATCAGATCCAGCTGCAATCTTCATTTCATGCATGGAGGTTAACATAAGGGAATTGGTCCTGGCGATTCTATTGTTACATTTCAGTCAGGCACCTTATGCCTAATGCCTGGAGAAGTCATGTTTGTGCTGTGACTATGAACTGTGACAGTGTTGGCGTTTTCAGCGAGCAAACGGGATGGGGAGCCCAGGCAGGCGTTCCAGGAGCCTTTTATTATTTTATTCCATTATCAGTCTCACATACAGAGTTGAGACAGAGATGGTACAAAGCCCATGCTGTCACAAGCATCCAAAGACTTCCTGGTTACAGAGCATTCTTAAAAGCTTCTTAGCCAATTAGAATGCTTCTAAAATTTACAGACAATTGTTTTAACCAATCCTCAGTTGAGGAGGTATCTTTTCAGCTTTTTACCGGCTAGTGCTTGTAGTTCAATGCCTTACAAAGCCTCGGGCAACCTAGAAAGGTAGCACAGGCAATCCAGCATTTCAATAGCTCTAAAATCGGTACCTGTATCAGCTGCAAAGCTAATACCACCAGCAGAAGCAAAGAGGGAGAAATATAGCTCTTAGCCTGCTTAATTTTCCTCAATTAGAAACTTTCAAAAGAAACAGACGACAAGAGATCTTCGCAGAAAGAGTCACAGACTGAAAAGAGGTGGAGCCTCCCTTGATCTTCTCTTTTATTAGGAGAAGGGGAAAGGGGAGGGCTGGGGGCGGACCCGGGGTGACCGGCCAGTCAGACACTGCTAAAGAGTTTGAGTTGCATTTGGTTTTGCCGCTGCATGGATCAAAGGAGTTCAGAGCACATGGCAGAGGCAAGTGTCCTGGGGAGGGGGAGGGGAAGCTCGAAAAGAGGTGGAGCCTCCCTTGATCTTCTCTGTTATTAGGAGAAGGGGAAAGGGGAGGGCTGGGGGCGGACCCGGGGTGACCGGCCAGTCAGACACTGCTAAAGAGTTTGAGTTGCATTTGGTTTTGCCGCTGCATGGATCAAAGGAGTTCAGAGCACATGGCAGAGGCAAGTGTCCTGGGGAGGGGGAGGGGAAGCTCAGAAGGGGCAGCAACTCAATGGTGCACGTACATCTGTTGTACACAATACTTGCCTGTTATGCCTTTATATAACAATGCACAATATTTCATTATTAGGCTTAAACTTATCTATCTTGCTAAGCATATTTTTTGCAACTTCAAAACCTATCTCTTCCAAACCTAGAAACTCTAGCCATTGTTTTAATGTCCTTGCTTGCTATATAATTGTATCCTCTTCTATCTTCAAGTTTTTGCAGCTAGAGCTGATTCCTAAATTCTTTTTGCTTTCTTTCTGTAACCTGCTTTTTTCTCACACCTAAGAGCTTTTCCACCTTTTATGTTTCCCCACATGACAGCTGAGGGATCCTATTTCTCCTTTTTCCGTCCTAGTATGGATGGTAACTTCCCAAGAAAACAGGCGAGGCAAGTGCATGACTTTTCGTTTTGGAGACTGAGCCTGTTTCCCACTTGATGTTGTCCATAATAAATAGTAATGGTCCAAACAGAACCATTTTATTGCCAAAACATATATTTTACATTCATAACCAGAGATACAGCATCTGAAGATTGTCGCTTCTCATCACGCTGACACTAGCGACTGCACAGTTCTTACAAGGCACTTTATGCTTTGCAGGATCAGAACCCAAATGCACATAGCTCTGTCCATCCAATGCAGTTGACCAAAACTTCACTCACAAAACAACTCATAGACACGGGGTCAAAGTCTAAGATTGGAGAAGATGACAGTTCAAGACAGGAATTCTCTGTTTGGGGATGGACCTTACATTACAGCTCTCATGTCTTCTGATTTTAGTAAGATGCTACATACTCATTTCTAATATCTTACTTCACAGATTTACTTCAGAACATTTTGACAAGATGCTTTAGTGCACCGTGGCAGCTGGAAAATGAAAGCCCTATCAGGATATTAACAGTGTATGTCTAGACTCATATATAAATGTGCATATTGAGAAAAAAATTTACCTTGCATTAGGAATTACTATACATTCTCCCTCCCACCCGTGCTTTACAGTCAAAGAGGAAAGAAAAGAAATTTAAGTCAGTCAAACCAAGGAACAGAATACAACATGGTTCCTAATTTCTCATTAACAGTGTGTCAGACAAACTGATTTATCAGGAAATCTGCCTTCCTGCAAGCAGCATTGCGAGAGCACCTGTAGTTTTCTTTCTAATTAATTTAGCCATGGAACTCTGCTTCTGGTTCATCTCCAACAAGGAGAAAAAAAAAGAGTAATCTATGATTACATTGCAATACCTATTAAAAGATTATTGCATTCTCAGAGGAAACATGAGGAAGTAACCAGAGGTGATTTTGTTGGTGTCCTTTTCCAGATAGATGACTATGGTTCTTGTGATGTGCAAAACAATGGAATTCGGATCATTGCAATCAAAAAACTGTGATGTTCCTTCAAAGGGAGGCTTACCAGGACATGACTGAATTTTTCTGTAAACTTCCAGGCTCATGTCATTTGCAAAGATCCCATCTTCCTCCCTGCACAGACAGAGGCACTCAGAAGTGTGACACACTTCCAAGCATTGGATGGGGTTTTGGAGAGCTTCCATCATCACTAAGAGCTAACTGCTCATTCCTTGGGTTTTGATGTCTCAGAGGATACATTTAGATTTACGTTTAGAATTGAGGAAATATATATGGGGTATTTTGGAGAAACTCAGAACAGGAGTGGGATGCATGTACCCGAAGTGTGAATATGAAGAGCTAGTCAGAAAACTGGATTTGTGACCAATTCTTGACTTTGCCACCAATCTGTAGCAAAACCTAGCACTTTCTGCCCCTGCTTCTGTTCCCTCTCATGGGAGTAAAGATCATGACTCTGTGTTTACCCATCCTTTTCTATCTCTCTAAGAGGGAAACTGAAATAAGCTGAAAAGAATTCAGACAGTCAGTTAAGCCAGCAGGGGTTTAACCTCCAAGTGGGTCACGACACCAATCGGTAGGTGACAGTAACATCTTCAGCTGCTGGGGCAATGAAAAAGGAATGCATGAATACAGGCATCCAGGTCAGAAGATGTTCTCTCACACTCAGGAAACTGCTGAAACGAAAATGTTCTTAATTCAGCCCATTTTTTCCATTGCAGTTCTACTAGGTTTTTGTTTTCACATGAAGGTTTTGCTTCCCCTCTCTCAAGATTGTATTATTTTGGAGGGAAGTACTGTGAAAGTAAGTTCCTCTTGAGCATGCACAGAATGGAAATTAGTCATTAATCAACTGAATCCCCACAGAACCACTAACTTAATGCAGTAAATGAATGATGGAAGGAAAAATAAATGCATCTGAATTAAACAAAGCAGAAATATTATATCAACCAAAACACAACACACAGAGGCTGTTCTTGTAAGGGAGGGAGTTGAGTCCTTTTTAGATTTATTATTTGGATTATTAATACTGATGGGTTGGGGAGAAACAGGGAGAAAATCAGTCTTCCATCCTGTGGTGCAGAAACCAAGTAACACGCAGTCTAGAATTAAGTGATACAGATGCTGCTGTGTCTGGACCGAAGTTGTAGCAAAGAGCAATTTTTTTCCCCCACTTTTCTTACCTAAATAGGAATCTCTGCAGAAGTTTACCATCCCAAAAAGACATTGTGCACCTTTGAGATGTGGAAGATGGATTCTTTTAGAAGGAAACACATCCTAACATTTCTCTGTACAAAACTAACCTGCTCGGACAAGGTAGGAGAGGGACAGAAAGAAATATGCTCTTCAGTGAAGTGGTTCTGTATCTTTCTCACTGAGATAGCTTTTTGTTTAATGAAACTGGTCCCAAACAGGTCAAAAGAATCAGATGCAACCTACCAGCTCCCAAACTGGAAGCATCTCCAGACCCAGAGGTGTAAAAAAGGAAGCTTGTGCTCTTGAAAAATGAGACTCAGTACATGAAGCTTGGCATGTCCTGCCTCTGGGGTACAAAGGTACTGTTCAGAGCCCAAAACCCCAGTCCATCACACCTGGTGCAGCAGCAGCAGCTAAAAGCTGGCAAAAGCTCCCTGCTTCCCCACAGCTTCATCCTACTGGGAATATCACATCCTCGGTGCATTATGAAAAGAAATAACTTCTAGCAGCATAAGAGCAGAAGGGAGTTGAGGACTGAACAACCTCAGGCCTTCAGTCAGGTCCTATTTACACTCTTTATGGCTTATAGGTTGGGCCCGGGAAAATTAACCTCAAATTAAAGTGGGCTACTGTGAGCTTCATTAGCTGTAAACAATCCACAGTTCATTAAGGGGTGAGAGACCAGGCTCACTAAAAGCTCTCCTAGGAAGAAGTTACACTAAACCAGCAACTGGATATTTAAGGTATAAAACAGGTAGTACCACAATATGGGAGGGAAAAATCAGAGCTACAGAGATGCAAATTCTTCCAACTTTTATTTAAAATGTAGCTTGCAGCTCATAAAAATTTTGGCCACTGATGAGAGTGCAGATTAGGATTTCAAAAAGCACTTAAAAAGTTGGGATCAAATACTATTTCTGACTAGATTTGCACACAGCCTTTCAGATGTAACTGCTTGGTGAAGGACAGAATGTTTTGGGCATCCTTGCATGTACCCTTTTCCTTTAGAACAGGTTCTTCTAAGTCCTTTATTTTGGTTATGTCTGAGATTTCCCAAATGCTCTCTTCATCATACAAACAATTCAGTTTACACTTTCCTGGCAGAGTTAAAGAGATTGCCCCAAGAACGAGTCAACACGTAAGCAAATAGGATTCAGACCAAAGAAACGCTGCTGTAAAGGGCAGCCCCTGCCCCTGTGCCAAGCAGCAGGGAAATTGGCTCTAAGCCCTTTCTGATGCTTTATTGAAATGTGTTATTTTCTCTGCACAGAATTACCCTCTGGTTTGCACAGTGCAGCGCAGACTCGCGGCTCTGCTCACACGAGTTTTGGCTCATCAAAAGCAGCGAGCATGCCAGGAATCTGTTTGCCCTATGCAAACAGTGCTACCTTGTATTGATTTCCTCAGCACATGTTAACATAAATCTGACATTAACACGAGCTTACCCGCCACTCCTCTCATGGAGAGCACACTGATTTACAGGCTGTGTTCACGCAGGTTGTGTTCAGACAAACAACTCCTGGTCCTCTCTGCACAGTGAGGAGGCATCATTTGCCATTACCCATCAGATTCCTTGGCTGAGCGCATCTTTTCTTTGATTTCTCTTTATTTTTGGAGGTTCCATCACACTACTGGTCTGTTTTTCTGCATTCTGCTGTAACACATTACTGCTATGCCAGGCAGGAGAAAGACTCGATCTAATATTTTTCCCCCTAGGATCCCAGCAGGGGTGACTGCAAGGAATCATTCAGGAGACAAGTTGTCACGCCTTTAATTTATTAGATGTCATATAACCACTCAACCCTCATTTAGGTACTTTAAAAAAAACTTGTCTCTGCTTCCCCAAATGGAAAACTCAACAAGTGTATTTACAGTTCATTTGACGTGTTTCCTCTCCAGTTAAAAACAGGTCCCTCTTTTCTATTCTATATAATTACTTCAAACATTTTTGAACAAGATTATTTAACTGTCTTGAATAGAGGTGTTTTTGCAATTTTTAACAAGACCTCTCTTTATAGCCTTTCTTTTCTGGCAGAAAAATATACTCTAGAGTTACTAATGTTTTGTGTATGTTTCTCTTTCTTTAGGTTCTGAAACCAGGCTGGCACTAATCCCATTGTATGATCATGGGTGCTTTACATTTCTTCTTTAACAAGGAAAAAAATCCACAGCAAATCATTCTTTATTCCATCTGTTAAAATGTCTCATACATCATTTGCCTTCTCTGGCCTTGCTTAGTTCGAGGCAAAGCCTGGCCACCAGTGACACTCACACACCTGATGTGTCAGAATGATAACACAAGGAAAATTCCACAGGAAAATAAGAGGTGCAAGAAACACCCCCACCCTGAAACACATGGGAGCACTGTACCCAAATTTTCAGTGTACTCCATATCCTGCCTCAGTGCTGTGGCTTTGCCCCTATGCTGGGTACTTGTGTACCTTGGCAGGAGCTGTTTGTTCACAGAACCTGCCATTGGCTACCTTTTTAATGTCATTTTTTGTATATAACAGTTATTCTTTGTGTATAGCTTCTTGTCCCAACATTTTTTTCTTCCTTCTATAAAAACTGTGAAGTGACTTTGACTATATAGTTTTAAAAAATAATTTTCTGAATGTAATCCAACAGAAAATTAACAGCTATGAAAGCATTTGAAAAGAGCAGATGTAGAGGCAAGCACTGTTAGAAAAACAAGTAACAAATTAGAAACCTGGAGAGTCATTGCTGATATTATGACAAGCTGCCTCTTTAAAACCTATTAGAAATAAAGATTCACAGTAGTAATTAGGGAATTGGCAGTTGGATACAAGAAAAAGGGAAGGAAAAGAGAAGGAGATATTAAAAATATTGAAATTGCAAAGCTCTTTGCCTCCATTAGGTTAAATGCTACAATTTAAGCATTCTGTACGTCAGCTCATGAAACTACGCTGACAGAACTCTCAGAAACAGGGCTAGTGAGTAATAGCTAATAAACAACACAAAAGCAGAAAAATCCCCCTGCTTTGCAGAAAGGTACAGTTGTGTTTTTGGCTTCCACAAGGTGGCCTCTGCCCGTCACTTTACCCTGTAGTGACACCCCTGCACAGGCTGTGTCCTGAAGGCTCAGACTTATTCCTGTTTTTCACCCCGACCCCTTTTCCTCCCCTAAAAGGGCTGGGCAGCACACAAAAAAGACTTTAGGATCATGAAAAGGCATAATGACACTAAAAAAAAAGTGTGGAAAAAGTATAATAAACACCCCTGATTTGTCTTGACAAACATTTCCCTAAGCTGTTCGTGCTGGGAAAAGATGCCTCCTTTGTCTCAGCTGGCAGTACAAGCAACTACTGATCAAATTCATCTGTTGAGGCTTTATCCTTACAGTAAGGTTTCACTCTGATTGTTTCTTGTACAAATTCATTGGAACTGAGTGAGCTCTCTTCACACACCACGGAGGAGCCTGCACAACAAAACAGTCCCCTAGTTTTTTTTTTTTAACACTTCTCATCTTAAGTGGAGCCTGTGTGGCCTTATCAAAGCTGAAATGCGGAAGTCAAGTGTCAGGCATTAACACAAATGTCAAGTGACTGCAAACTTCTGGATGAAGAGATATTTCAATGATTGCAAAGCTGGCCTCAGATTCAGAAAGCCTGGTTAAATCTCACAGCTCATGCTCAGCTCCTGAGTGACCTTGAACAAGCTCTGAACTTCAGGTTCCTGGCAATTAAAAAGTGACTGATTTTTCTTGACTCCTCCTCTGTGTCCTCTCCTCTCTTTGGCCTGTTTGTTTCTGCAGCACAGAAAGTACAGCTTATTATTTGTAGCATTGCATACAGTGTGGTTCAGTTTCTGCAGCAATATTCAGTTTGACTGTTATAGAATAAATGAAAAAAGAGAGGACCTATACAAAGAAAAATACTTCTAATTTAAGCCCAGGTTCTTTGCCGAAAAGCAACAGTTCACAAAACAAGGTCACAATTGGCTTTAAGTCCAAGGATGTAAAAAGTGTCCTATGTTTGCTAGAAAGAGGCCTCAAATTCTTTTATTGGCAATATACAAATTTTACAAGGAAAAGAAATAGATACTGTGACCTATCCAGTCAGAGAAAAAAGCCTGTCCTTGAAAGCTGGAGTCTTCACATTTCTATTTGTGCAGCTTCCACAATGAACTTCATAAAAGTTTGACACCAGTTTAAAATAGAGAGTTCTCTGTGCAAACTGCATGCTTTATTCAAAGCACAAAATATCTTCTGGACAAAAACATGTTCTGCTGAAGTAAACAAACATGGATCAGAGAAAAGACAAACTTGAAAGAAGCCTCTGGGTTTCAGCAGATTGCAGCTTACAAGTGACCATGTATTTTCTCCCCCATGCAGTCTCTTTCTGGCCATCAGTTGCTGTGCTTTTTTCTTTTGAACTCACACCTCAAAAGCTGCAAATCTACTGTAGTATTTTTATACACTAACACTGAGGACTCCTTATGAACTTTCTTTGTGTGCCTAAATTAATCCCTGGCATTCAAGGATGCATTTGGAGGCATTAATGTTCCCTGCAGGTGGCTGTTGTGGGGCAATTCAGAGAGGGGACAACTCCTGGTATTAGATTATAAATTGGGGTGCCAGAGCTACAGTGAGGCTGAAGGACTGTCTACATGCACAGAATTCTGCCCTGGCCTTTATGGAATGAGTAGAAAAAAATAGAAGACAGAGATACAAGCTACTGCACAGGACTGGATAAGTCTAGAAATGTGATTCTACAGTTTTTGGATAGAGAAGGCTGTATCCCATGCCATCAGCGTGCACGAGGACAGCAGAAATGTGACAGAAGGCATGAGGGCAAAGCAGAGGGCACGTGCAATCCCCTGACAAGACAGCTTGAAGGAAAAAAATCTTATCAAAACACAAAGCAAAGGTGTTAAGTCATAGTTTTCCTATCACAAAGTCGACTTGAGAGAAAGGTAAAGAGGTAGGTTAGGATCAATTTCACATGGCCTCTGGTTTTGTTAACACCTTTCTCAGGATGATGGGGAAAGTTGTTTTCTAGAGATCATTCTTCTCTATCAGGGGGACCTGGATAATTGGCTAAATCCAGCCTGGCAAGGTGAATCCCTTGTCAAGCAAAGTCTGAAATGCTGTCCACTGACTCCTTCCTTCAGTCTCAGATTGGATTTTTCTGTATTTCTGCTGTGTCTCTCCACAATTGCTCCACCAAACCTGAGCAACATAACAGAGAACAGGCATTCCCAAACAGGCAAATATCCCAGAATAGTATGTATCCTCAATATCTGCTACAGGAAACAAATTTCTCAAAACTGCCTTTCAGAAGGTTTTTAGAGAATAGTTTATTACAAGATGGACTTGAGAAAATTAAGCACCTTCTGTTCTTCACTAGTTCATGTTCTAAACATTTTATTAGTCAACTTTTTCAGTTTTTTGAGAAAAGAGGGGTTGAATCAAGAATAACTACCCAAAACTTGTTCAAATCTGAATTAATAATAAAGGGAAATTCAGGGCTTTTTCAGTCCAGACTATCTTTTATTTCTTTTTGTCACCTTTTCAAAAGGAAGCAAAGAAAACATTAAGATAACAACTCAGTTGTCTACACACTGGCAGATTTAGTGCTGCTGCAGACCCTGTGAGGTGCTCAGGTGAGACTACCAGGTGTGTATCAGGATCTAGAGAGTAACTGCCCACTTCTGCAGTGTTTGAAGAGCCTGGTTATGCCTCTTTCTCTGTATTTATGCTCTGGCAACTGAATTGGTGCCGAACTATCATGGTTGCATCGGAAACAGCAAGGGCAAAAAGTGGCCTAACGCATCCAAAACATGATCTGAGGTCTTAAAAGAAAAAACCAAGGCAGTTTAAAACTTTTAATCTGATTTCTAAAGTTGGCTGAAATGTGTTTCTGGAACAGTTAGGGATTTGTGTGACTGAAAATCTCACTAATCTTGTCTCCAATCTCCATTACATTCCTCATGAGAACCATTACGGACCTGCACAGTTCTTAACACAAACGTACATTCTCATCAGTGGAAATAGGACTGGAGTCCTTTCCTTTATCAGCTCCATTTACTGTTGCTATCTGAATCCAAAGTTTAAAAAAAAAAAAAGGACTGCTGGCAAAAATGAAAAAAAAAAATCAAAAAAGAGAAAACAAAAGAACACAGAAAAACAAAGATCATATAAACTTTATGCCTTGAATAAAGATGAGTGCTTTTATATTACCACTTTACCTGAAGATTTTATTCATACATTGGTAGAGACAATGAAGAGTTATCCAGTGATTGAACCATTCCTTGGATTAGATCACAGATGTCAAAACACTTCATGAAAGATACCTGAACAGAAAGCCAATTTTGTGGGCTGCTTCACTAAAAAGTGTATTTAGAAGTATCTAGAACAAAAGCAACATTAAGATATCTGGAACCCACTTAAAGTCACAGACCACACCATTTTGCAGACACTTACAGGAAATTCAAATCAAAATCACAATTTTGACTCCAGCAGAAATCACTGGTTCAAGGAGACACTAACCTTAACATGCACTAGGATTAAAAGGAATTTCAAAGTCTTTGCTCTTTGAAAAGGAAAAAAAGCATGACTAAAATTTCCATTATCTTAGCCGTAGAAAATAACTTAGAAAAGTTATTGAAGTATGAACTATAATAGCATTGCGATGCATTATTTATTACACAAATTTATTGACCATAAGCTTTGGAAATGTTTTATTATTATACAGAAGTGCCAAGCATCAATCACTTTCTTGTGAAACACCAAGGAAAGAAGATTGACCTCTCTGGTATTTATGAAGCAGTTCAGGATATATTTCCATATCTCCCAGAATCCTACAGCCACAAAGTGACCCAGGAAAAGGGGAAGTTCATCTGGGTGTCAGATCTTTGTGGCTTTCCTAGAATGGAGCAAATTCAGGATACCTATGCAAACAAGCTTTAACAAATGAATTTGACAATCAACTCCTGTTGAGTTTGTAATTGGCAGTGATCTGACCCCTCCAGAATGACAGCAGTCCATTAAGATTATTCACATCCCAGAGCTGCCTTCAAGACTGGATTTCAGGATTTCAACATTTCTGAAGGTGGTCTGCCCACTAACTGGAATTCAAGCTGTTTGTTTAGTCATCCAGACCTGCTCCTCTCTAAGGGCTGGGTTTTCCAAGCACCCCGGAGGGTTTGAAGACTCTGCCCAGATGGCTTTTAAGGACAGGTGGCCACACACTGTCTCCCTGAAAGTGGCCCTCTCTGGCTATGTAGGACAGTCCTGGAGCTCTGCAGAGGCACTCGGATCTCAGTTATTTCCCACAGCTGGGAATTACATCTGTGCTTCCTCCTATGTTTCTCAGGTAACCAAAAGAGATCAGGTTCTGCCTAAGTATTCAAGCAGGGTATAAATTACCTCTCAGGAGGAAAGGTCTTCCGCAGTAAATTGTTTCCAGTCTCAAAGCAGCCCAACACCAATTTATTTATTTTTCCCTACCAAGCAGCACAGCCCATAATCTTTATTTTTGTGCTCTGTTTTTGCTTGAATGCAGATCTGTGACTAGTCGTAGATCAGTGGCATTTTTTTTTTCAAGGTGGTGATTGGTAGGATGAATTTCCAGAATTGTGAAGCTATTTCAGCTTTGTCATATTTCTTTTTATGTTCCCATACCTTAAAAAATAAAACACATACCCCCAACCCCAAATTACCAAAACACACTCTGCATTTTCATTCCTGATCACAGGATGAAAAACTGGTGTTCATTTTCAGCCCCAGAAATTACTACCAACACCTCAATTTCAGAGCTCCTCACAGAGAAAAATTTCCCAGTATTTTCAAACATCCATTCCCTGAAAAGTGAAGACATTTATGCAGGCACAAAAAGGAGACACCCCATTTCAAAATTCAGTGCATACAGGGAGACACTATTAAAGTGTGCAGGGAAGCAGCTACCCCTGTTGTCACAGTATGTTTAACCAGCCAAGTGACAACAGAACCACTTTTTCCTCTCCATCACCAGAAGAAATATTGCTTAAGCTTCTATACTCACGACACATTTTTGTCAATTCTTTTCTTAAGCTACTCCTGTTTGCTCAAGTGTATTTAGCAGACATTTATCTCACTCTATCAGCAAAGATTAAAGACTCATACTACCTAGTAATCCAATTACCCTGCATGAGAAAAGCAAATGTATCTTTGGTCAGTGCCCACAGAGCTCCAGGAATCCATCACAATATAAAATGAAATCTAATTAATTGTGCGCTTTGGTTTAGCTTCATCCACATCATTATGTCATTTGTTTCTAATGGATATGTTAGCAGAGATTTAATAGTTTTAAATGCAAAGAGCCAATGGGTCAGCTTACCCTAAAGTCAGTATTCCGATAATTATATTTTCAAAGAATCTGAAGAAAGTTACTTGTGGTGGGAGACACAAAGGAGAGAGAGTTACAAAGCTTTGGGATAACATAGCACTTATGCAGAAGTCTGAGTGTTTTACCAATTCCACTAATCCTCATTTTACATTTTGAGAGAAGGGGACTCTCATCTAATCTCCTTTGGTCCTTCAAACACATATTTTCCCACAACCTATGAAAGTAGGGGGAACCCTAAAGTAGCACAACACTTATCCCAATCCCAGAGGCAGCCAGTCATCTGAGTAAGGTTTGGTGAAGAAAAAACCAGCAAGCCTGCAGTATAATGCTATAGATAAATGGGTAGGTGTTATATAATGAAAAGTACATTGGAGAGTAGAAAAAAGGGCCCATGGTCTGCTTGGAGTTACTGGGGTACTACACTGTGTCTCCAGGCTGGGATAGAGTCACAGAAGAGCTGAGAGAGCCAGAGGATAAGCCAACATGTCTGTAAAATTGCAGTAAAACAGCAGAAACAAAGAGAGCTTCTCAGTATCATTTAACCAATATAGGGTTATAAAGCAACTTGCCCACAGCTGACAAGTTTTTTAGATAGAGAGAGACAATGGCTGGAAACATAAAGCAGACAAAATAAAATATAAATCATCACAGTAAAGTTGCAAAACACTCTGTTGACAGCAAAGTGATTAGCCATTAGGAGAAACTACTTAGAGATGTGGTAAAGTCTTCATTATCTGTGAATGTTGAATAAAGGCTAAAAGCTGTCTAAAATATATGACATAATGCAGATAGAAGTTATAGGGAAAAAAATACACAGAATGCATTAAACCAGAGGTCAAATTAAGCAGTAGTAAAGTTTCTCCCCCAACCTTGAAAGCAACTGAAAATAACATTATTTTCTTGAATGTACTAAAAAGAGATAAGGCATAAATATTTTACTGACTCTGAATAGTTTGTCAGTAGGAAAAGAAAATGTTTTATCCTTTAAGTGGTTAATATCTTGTTTAATCAATGCTTCCACTTTGTGATATACAAGATCTCTAGGAAAGGAACTGGGAAAGAACAGCAAGATCTGTCTAACCAAATAAACAATCTCTTATGAATGTCAACATCCATCTTTTCTGAAAGCATATATGACATTTACTTCCATAACTCTACTCCTTTTTAAAAAGCAAAATCACCATCCATGGAGCTGATAGGATTTTAGGAACTGAATTGCACTCTATTGTCTCCTGCTGCCCTTAGTCTTCTCCTTGCTATCCTGCAGTGTAAGTTGGTAGGATATAAAGCAAGCTTCCCTCAGCATTCCTGTGGTGAGTACACAGGTTTGCAGTAAAATGTTTCCTTGGGCACAAACCTTAGATGTGGCCCTGGCTGCTGCAGGGGAGTCAGCACGTGGGCACAGAGAACTACAGGGGTGACACCGACTTAAACAAATTTTACAAGTCCAAACCCAAAGCCCTCCTCCAGAGGAATGCTACAAAACACCTGACATGACAACCCCCCCGTACTTTTACAGAGGTACTGAGCTGCCAGACTGTTGCATCCACAGGCTCCATATAGAGAAGCCATGAGAAACTGCTGTGTCCCGTGGCCATGATCAGAAGAGTGTGGCTGCCACACAGCTCATGCTGTGTTTGTGTGTGTGCATGAACACATGCTGTACTTTGAACAAAAAGATGTGGCATATGCTTCCAGCCTTCAGTCTGGGGTGCAAAGCAAGGTAAAGGCAAAAGAAGGCAGCCAGACTGCAGCCCACCAACCCAGAAGCTCAACCAGTGTCACACCTGTCCTCTGTGCAAGGCAGCACTCAGACCAGGTATCTTGTGCAGCATACAGTCAAGCCAAAATGGGAAGAGTGTGTTAAACCAGCCACAAAACACCAACTGTTTCACTTGTTTTGAGCGTGACGGTCCTGGCTCTTGGCACTTCTTAAAAGAAAAAAAAAGAAAAAAAAAGAAAAGGCATATTTTTAACAAAATACAAGCAAACTGTGCTCCAAACACGTGTACACATACAGATTCAGGCAAATCTGGGGAGTTGTACCACAAAGTAGTGTTAATTTGACATTGAGCTTTGCTCCCTGTTGATTAATTGACAAATATAAATGAAATTCTGTGTTCACATTGCAAACTACACACAGGTCATTTAAACTTGAAGTTGAAGATTATGAAAGGCCCGAAAGGGAAAAGAGAATCAAGGGGAAGCAAAAAAAGAAACCAAAACAAAATAAAAAAAATCCAACAAGAAAAAAAAAAAAACCCAAAGGAGGCAAGGACATGATGACAGTTCAAAGAAAATATAACACAAAGATTATTCTATCTGCTTGAAGCTGCTGCACTGCTACTGAAGTTGCCTACTTTATGAGGCTGGTCTTAAAGACAGATACAAAGGGAAAGTTAGTCAAAAAATCAATCCTATTCTCTACATTCCCACCAGGTCCCCTGCATCCATCAATAAAATAACTGATGCAGTATTTTTTGTTCTGTGCACTTTGGCCTTAAAACAAGTAGAAGAAAGTATTAGAAGAAATCACACACAGAATCATGCAAAGCCATTGTAAAATTGAAATTACTTGGAGAATTCCATGAATGAAGCTAGAAGTGGACTCATGCAGTCCTCCTTTGTCCCACAGGGGAAGTTCAAAAGGGCATCTCAAACAGGTATTTCACAACCATGGCTTTCTGTGTGAATGAAAGGCAGAAACCCCACTGAGAGGCTTGCAAAATGTCCGAAAGCACAACAATCTATTTTCTTCAGAAACACCACTTATGTCTTTCCAAAAGACAAAAATGGATATAAAAACATAGGATTTACTTAACAAGGTGCAAATGAATTAGATTTGAAGTGAATGCAATCTACCAACTGGTCAACATACCTATGCAAAGCAATTTCTGAATAACCAAGGAGCCTTTTCCTCTTCAAGTAAAATATTTCTAACGAAGTAGAACCTGAAGCCTTCCAAGTCATTTTTTCTACTTGGTCTTGGAGAAAGAGCAGCTCACTGCACAGAGACTGCAAAGTATTGCAAATCCCTGCCTGTCTGTGGTGCACTGAGGCACACAGAGGTAGAGATCATTACTGAGACCTTCAGAAGCCACACACAGATTGGCTTTCACTGGGCTCCTCAAGGCCTTCATGTGGCTCCTTCTTGAGGAAAGGTGATTTTTACTTCTTTAATCATAAACTCATTATCTCAATTTGATGTCTGCTTGCTAATCTCCTGCCGATGCAGTGATCTAAATTTAGCACTCAGGTTTTCAGAGTCAACACCAGCTACAGCCCTCTGTTGGTATCAGGTACAGAAGTCTCTTTCAGTGATCCTGCTTTTTATTTAAAAGTTATGCACTATCATTCTGAACAATTTAAATAAGGTGCTTATTTGAGTTTCTGTCAGGTTCTTCAAACTTGGCATAACTGCTATTGAGGCAATAACATGAAAAGTTCCATGAAATAAAAAAAAAAAGCAGAAAACCTACACAGGCTTTAAATAACAACCAGAGTAGTCACTGGTGTGCGACAGTTAATTAGTCTCTTTTTATTTCCAGTACAGAAATGGAGTTTGACTTTCTACAATATATAACAATCTCCCTAAAATAGACATTGCAAGGTAGTTGTGACTCTTAATTGCTTTTGTTATTATTGACTCACTGTGGTCAATCCCTTCAAAGAGCTGAGCTACAGCTTGGCAGCTGCAGCTTCCACAACTTCAGTGGGATTTGCAGGTGTTCAGCAACTGCCTGGATGTGGTTGTTTGCTGTTTTGACAGCTATGCTATGCACATCTTTCTCACATAATAGAATAACACCTTGGGAAGCAACAACACAGGTAGGATGAAAAACATACTTGTTGGAGTCTGTTTCTCTCTTTCTTCTGGATGAAAATATGTTGGAAACCAGAGCTAATTTTCACATTTGGCTTAGTGTGGGTATTTGTGTGGCATACCAGCCCTCCCTGCTTTGCCCTTATGTAATTCTAGGCACGTTTCTTTCACTTGCAGTTCTTCCACTTCATCTCCAATGTGATTTACATTTTTCAAGTTTACAGGCAGTGATGCAGTTGTGGGTACCACTGACAACCAGCAGGCCTCTGATGGGTCTCACAAAGAGGTTCCTTAAGCAGCCAAGCAACTAATTGTAAAGAAATTGAGTCCAAGAAGGCAATGCTGTGTGAGCCAACAGTACCTGTAAACCAGAGTACACCAGTGATGATTCAAGAGCCTGCAGGTGCCGTGCTGAAGCAGTTCTACCATTTACTATGATTTGCTCATATGCCCTTGATGCTTAGAAATATCAAAGGAACCCAAAGATAATGTAGCACTCGAGGGTCCCAAGGCTCTCTGTCTGCAAAGACACTGCCATGACACCAACAAGAAACCAGCACAAAAGAACAAGGTGTGGAATCCTGCTCCTTGCAGGCTTCATGCCAGTGTCAGCCCAGCCAAAGGATGGCATCCCTCATGTGTGCTTCTTAAGCAGTAGCATTAAGGGTGAGCTTTGAGCAATGGAGCCAACACTGGTTATGGAATCGCTCTCCAGACCTGAATTATGAGAGGCTGTCAGCACCTTTCATCAACATGCATCATATTGCTTAGTTAATGGACCCTGAAAAGGATCTACTATTTTTCAATATTTTTTCCCATTATTGTAAATAGATGAGATTCTGCTCCAGGCCACATAAGAAAGATGAAAAATTAAGAGGAAGAGACATGAATAAATGCAGAGAATGTGAAGAAAGAATGTGATTGCTCTTATTTTTTTCCCTCAGCAAGGCATTTTCTTCCCCTTGAAAAAACTAGCAGTTGCCCTGAGAAGAAGCCAGCTGATGTTACCTGCAATGCAAGATGGGCCAAGCATTCAAAAGAATCAATACTTGCAGTAAAAAAATCCAAGTATTTTACTAGTTTAAACATTGTATCAGCATTCATTTTTTTCCTAAATGGTGATTTCCTAAATGGTTAGTGGCATGAATATGAAATCTAAATGTAAAAATATGTTAAGTTTTTGCACAGCGTTACACAGATTTTATCAAAGCGGCTCATATAGCTGTAAAAACATTTCTTCTGAAATAAAAAAGGTATCTACATAAGCTGTCTGGTTTGAAAAATGACCTCTGTGAATCCTAAGAAATGAACCAAACCCCACATTCTCGAAAGCCCTATTTTTAATACTACTTTTAATCCAAATTTTAGCAGTCCATCTGTGCACTGGAAACAGAGTTACCGAACTTCTCACCATTTAAACCTGTGTAAACACATACAAAGTCACGGCAGTGCATGAAAACAGAGGATCTTGACAGAGGCAGTTTGCTACCATTTGCAGCCTGAGATGAATGTGGTGTGTCTCTTCTCAAATTAGTTCCACCTTTTTCTTCTGATAGAAACAGGTTTCAGCTTTCAGGGTCTCTCAGCTGATATATTTATTACATATATGCATATGTTTTTTGCTATTAATTTGGTAAGGAAAACCAAAGCAAATTTAAGAATAGATGAACTCCATAATTTGCAAACCTGACACTGAGCACTGTGAGAAATTCAAAGTATCCTTGCTCTGGGGACTTAACTTGAAAGTTTAAAGGAAGGAAACAGACTGATAACCCTACCTCCACAGTATTTCCACAAATATAGACTGGATTCCCTCCTCCCTGGGTTTTATTGGTGGGGTGTCTTTTGGATTTTGTGGTTTGGCTTTTTTTCACTGAACTAGTTAGATAGATGCATGAACACAAAATGAGCACAGAGAAATTGTAACTACCGTAGTCCTGACTGCTCAGTTGAATCTCCAGGGCACCATTTAATATTCAGATGCACAAAAAACCCATTTAATAATGCTAGGGTTGGGCTTTGCCACAAACCAACAGATGCTGGGCAATTCCAAGTTAAGGATGACACTTCATTACCACTGTTCTTAACAAGGGAAAGCAGAAGCATGTAAATTAAGGGCATAATTTCAGCCTTTCAAATGAATTCTTCAGGATTTATTGGTGTGTTACAGCAGTAATGTTATTTTAAGAACAGTTTTCTGTATGTTAAGTGCCAGAAACCTTGTCTGTATTCAGGCAATACTAAGTATCAAAAACTGTAAGAAAAGTAAGTGATAAAACTGTAGAGTCAGATTCCCAGTGAATTGCTAAATAAACCCCTGTAAAAATCCTACCATATTGTTGTGAGGGGAGTGGGAAAAAGACTGTGATGGTGTGAACTTCCAACATCATACCAAGTGCAAACACAGAAGGTAAAGCTTGGCAAAAACTGAAAAATAATGTTGCTGAACTACTATTTACACATGGAACATAAAACACTGTGGAATTAATTCATCTGGCATAGATAGTTCTGTCTAAAGTCTCATTTTCTAATTCTTTATTTGTGATGTAAATACACAGCCGTAAGAGACAGAGAGCATCCAACTTCTATACACAGAGTTCTGAGACAACAGTGAGTCTTGTCTTGGTGATAATTTTTTTAAAGCATAAAATTAAAGGAACAGTTATTCTCTCATGTGCAGTGACTAATTAAATGCCTGAAAATAATTAGATTTAATATAAGTGATACAATAAACAAGAAGCTGAATGATACAAAGTACTGAACATCTCCAGTATGGGGCTACATCTGTATACATTTTTGATGTGATCCCTCCTGTATTTTTTGCAATTCATTACAGGTATATAATTTTTTAACCTGTGAGAAGTCCATGTGACACTCTCAAATATTTTTTATGGAGAAAAAAAGTGAGATCATTTCCTAGTAATGCTTGATCTTTTTTAAAAAAAGAAAAACTAATGAAAGAAAATCTACCTGAAAATTAGAACATTTGTAACTACAGATCCAGATTTTCAGGCTGCTCATTAGTTGGGTCCCACCCATGACACAGGATTATATAAATAAGCTTAAAAAATAATACAAAGAGAGAAAAAGAGACTCCAGCAATAAGCAGCATGAACTTCTGTGAATATGAATTAAAGAAAGAGACAAGAAATGGAAAAAGAGAGAAAAATATCTAGCTTAGTAAAGACCAAAGGGACAGTACCACAAATATAGGATGGCATAATATGAAACACATCTTCAAAGCAACTGAAGCTTAAAAATTCAGAGAAAGTCTTTGAAAACATGTACAACCACACAGAAAACTATCTGAAAGACACAGGCACGTCTGGAACCTACCTGTCAAGACAAACTATTCAACTGTATGTCTGAGGGACTGTTTTACAGGTCCAACATACATTTTCCTGAATTCATGCCTTTTATAAATTCATGCCTTGTTTAAAAAACCATACTGCACAAGATATTTAAGCACAAGCTGCCTTCAATGCTAAAACCAAAAAAATTATCTCACTCACAATAAAAGATTTAGGCATCTTATGCAATAAGAATACTGGTATACTTCAAGCAGTTCCTTATTTCACCCCATAACAAACTCAGCTGGATATTTGCATATTCTGGGACAACATGCTCAGAGCCATCAAAGTACCGTGAATTAAAAAAAACAAGAAACAAAAACCCAAAACAAACACCAAAAACCACTAACAAAACTTACAAAAACTAAACTAGAAAACAACCCATGAAATGAAATAGAATACTCACTAGGTAGAAGCAGTCAAACAGAAACAGGTCACTGGGATACAGCTGCAAAACCAAAAAACCACACCTGTAAGCCTTTACCAATTTAAAGGCAGCTTCACTCAGGTGTGTAGCAGGGGGTAAGGGGGAAAAAAACCCAACCCCAACCAAAAGAAAATAAAGTTTCAGAAGAATACAAATGTATGTGGATTATGTTTCCAGAAAAGGCATTGTTCCTACCTTGCTATATTGGTTCAGAAGTATTATGTAACATAAAATATTTAAAGTTGTCAGCAGTGGCAAATTTGTTCAAGTTCTTATGAAGAATTTTTTTTTTTTAAAGAAGTGTGCCTTTTTTTAGTTCCACTGAACTCTCCTAATGAAATACTTTGAATCAGCAAGTGAAAAGGAAGACTGAAGACAGCCTAAGCTTCCTTGATTCTAGACGATACGAACATCACACTGTCTAAAGTTAGCATATGAACCAGTTATCTGATAAGTCACAGAGAAAATTATTCATCAAAAAATCCAGTCCCAATCCTTTCAAAATCCCTAAAAAGGAAATCGACTTACAACCTACCAATGCTGCATTATTTTTATTTCATGAAATTTAACATATAATTTGCTTTTCCTCTTTTCTACTTTTAAATATTTGCTCCTCAATATTTTTCCTTCTGCCTCTTTCAGCTCCAAGTTCTGCTGTATGAATGAATCTCAGACCTGTTGTTTTCTCTCTTCTCTTGTATTTAATTTTCTTTACATTTACAGCCTTTGAAATCAATAGTGTTACAGTCTGAGACTGTAAAGATAATGTACGATACATACTCAAAAAAAATCAAGATGCATCTTAGACCACTTTGGCAACAAAAAATAAAATTACTTTACCTTACCTTTTACCAAGTTATGGCAGCTAAACAGATACATAAGTGAGGAAGACAACTGAATCCCATAGGTACAATTTTCCTGTTGTACTCAGTATCAAAAACTCTTAAATAAGTTAACATTTTAAATTATAGTCAAAAATTAAAAGAAGAAAAATCATAGGGGAAAAACATACTTCCTAATGGGACTTGTTTCTGTATATTTCCTAAGCCCTTCTCTCCAAAGTGATTGTAGAAATATAAACACCACTGAAACTTGTAATAAGAGATTTTCTAAATCTCTTGTGTTTCTTGCACCTTAGAGAACCCAAATTTTCCCTTCTCCCTAAGGGGCATTGGTCTCTTTAGCTGAATTTCAAACCTTGCAGTTAAAGTGGAGGGGGAAAATGGCAGTCCTCAGAGTGAACCCACATGTGGCAGAATCCATCAACTCCAAACACTTAATCTGGAGCAATTCCACTGGGTTGGTTTACAGGCCAAGAACCAAATCCTGGAAAGCTGCAGGAGCCAGAAATGTGCCAGCAGGACCTGCCTTTTGCGCCAGAGGAGGATTTCCACTCTGCAGCTTCCTCTCACAGAGGCAGCACACCAAGAGATGCTTCCAGCCTGGCAGCACATCCCATGATGTCCTGAAGCTGATGCAGAGGGTGTTTTCTCACCCTGAAGCAATTTACTGACACATTCGTGGGGACTGCTGTGGATTTTGTTTTGTTTATCATCTTGCTAATGAAGTGTTTGTTTGTGTGAGTGCAAGTGCTCTGGGAAGAAACCTCCAATTTATCATGCTTGTGTTGACATTGCTTCATCTGCAGCCTAAACACAAGCAGAGGCTGCACAGAAATCTTATGGGTGGTTAAGGGTTTAATACCATGTCTAGCACACCAAGAAGAGCTGGCAAGAAACCCCATGGGTTAGGTGACACGTGTCTCTCCAAATCACCAGCTGATTAGGACAATTGTATGACAGTCAAAACAATGCTCTTAGTCCCACAGCTTGGTGAAGAGTATAAAGAAAAACAGGAAATATTCCAGTAACTTATACAACATAGAGCAGAAAACTCATGTTCTATTTTAAAAAGGCAGATTATTCGATATATATACCCGCAGCAGGTTCAAGCCCATTGGAAAATTTGCCCCCACGTATGAGAAGTAGGAAACTTCTTCTGTACTGATGAGCAGAACTGCTGCTGCCAAGCAGGAGAAATAAAGTACAAAGGAATAGGAAAAAGAAATCAATTTCCCTTATCACTCTCCAGCTGCACATTGTGTTTCTGTCTGTCATGCTTATATAGGCAAATCATTGTATTATCTTTCCTCTTGTGGACAGTTCCATTGAAGCATTTGTGAAATGGAGGATGTGTATGACTCGTCAAAGGCTGTGACCCTGACGATAAATCGGTACACCTCCCTGAAGAAGTCCCTGCTGTGCTCCTCTTGTATAGATCTGCTCCAGAACATATGGGTTCAGAGTCAACCCTATATTATCTGGAAGATCTTCTTCCATTAGAATTCAGCTGGGGACAAAGCAGACTTTTTAAATGGTTGACATATCCCTGCGACCGCAACCATTTCTATGGTACTTGTAGAAGGTCCACGAACTTTACAGTGCTGAATAGGCTACTGAGAAAGGGATGTCCAGTGTTACTCTGACCAGGAGCCACTGTGACAGCTGCCAGCTTGTGAGGGCTGCCAGATGAAATGAAAAAAACCAACCCAAGTGAACCTCTTTTACATCAAAAGGTGGAGCCCAGAGGTTCTGGTACTCTGAATTCTGGTGCATCCTCCAACTGCCCTGCAAGTTCTTCCAAGTAGCGGCCTTTTACATCTCTTTGCCCAGTAAGCCACCACCAAAAAAAATATTTTTAGGGAGCCATTTTCATAATAAAAAGCATCCTATTTTATAACCAATAGTGAGGGTCCTGCCGACAGAAGCAGACTGTGTGCATGGTAAAGAGGCGCAAGCAACATCAGAGTTTGACAGCTTGCTGCAGCTCAAGATCTTTCCCCATCTTCTCCTCCAGCCCCTAAATCTCTAGTCATTCAGTTAAGTGCCCTGGGATTTGGGACTGGAAGGTGCTAGGAAGATGTCAGTCATCATTACAATAATTATCAGACTTAGACATTATGCATTATTTATTCCAAATATTTATTCATTATTGTGTCCCAGATTAATGCAAGCTACTTGAGGCAAATCTATTTCTTATGGAAGTATTAGTGAGAGAAATTCTGCAGTAGAAAAAAAGCAAGCTACCAGCCAAAAAAATAAACCTTGCCAAGCTCTTTCAAGGAGTGATAGAGAGAGAGGAAAAAGAGAGAGAAGAAAGTTTTAATAAGATGATTGATCCTAAAGCTGTCAGGTTGTATTATTGACAGTATGCAAGTCTCTTCTGGGAGCACAGATGTTGATCTAACCTATTTTGTCCATAATCTAATTTAATATGTTAGATGTCCTCTTGGTAGACTGTAAATTTTCTTCAAGTTCTTTGGGGGAAAAAATGAAAAAAACCCTCATAGTTGCAAAAGTTGTGTGCTTAATATTTTTTAAGCGAGTAAGCTTATGTGTTATGTAAGGTAAACTGGAACAGCTTTGTTGGAACTAATAGCATTATTCTGATTTTGTCTGTCAAAGTCCAGTTTAGTATGAGTAGCCCACAAAGTAGAATCGTGATTTACAAAAATTTCACCTTAGCCTTGTTACCAGTTGTTCTTAATATGGCTTATTATTATTTTTCTTAGCACTACAATGACAGCAAAGGACTGGAGCACAGCCTCGCTAGGGGCTGCACAGACACATAACATAGCAGGAGGTAGGTGAGATACACTTTGACCAAGAGGCAAACACTAGGATTATCAGGAACAGATCACTTCTGCGAGCTGAAATGAGGGCAAAAGAAGCTAAGAGAATTGATCAGCCTCAAAGGTTCATCAGTAGTGGAGTTAGCAGAGCCCTCTGAGGTTTTGTGAGCTGACATGAGGCAGTTTTATTGTAAAAAAAAAGGATCTTGAATATTATTTTTTCCTCTGTGTGTATATTTTTTTAGAGAAAACTGCTCTAAAAAATAACAACCAAAATATATGGGTGTGTAAAGATGTTGCAATGCTAAGTTCTTCAACCCTCTACTCAATTTTGACATGATTTTCCTCTGTATTTTCCTATTATTGAATTTGTCTATATAGTCTTTTCTTATATTTACATGGGAGGCCTTCAGGAAAGAAGGTAACTTCTCTATTTTTGTGTTTGAATTCACCTGGACCTAGGAAATAATGTTGTACAAAACCCAAATAATATAATGATAAATTAAAACTTTTAATTAATAACTGAAGTCTAACTTTCTTGGGGTGTATTTCCTTTTTTAACTCTTTTGACTCTTTACACTTTTAAATGATCAGAAGGGACCAGAAACAGAGGAATAAGAAAAATGGATTCATAGATCCATATGATTCCTCATTATAAAGGCCAGCCTTGATGTGCTTTTGCTCTTCTGCTCCTTTTCGCCAGTCTCAACATTGGATCTAAAAAGAGAACGTGTCCATATTCAGCAGTCCTTCCACACCACTGGATAGGAAATATGGGATTTTGATCCTTCAGAACTACTTACTTGGCATCTAAATATAACGTGTCACTTCTATTAGAAATCAAAACTCTTACAGGTCCAGACCTGCAGCAAGCCACTGCCAGGAGATGCAGATGCTCATGTAAAGCAAAATCACTGTGCTGCTGCCATTCCACTGAAAGCTTCTTTAATCCACAGATACAGAGCAGCAGCTGGGCAACAGCAGCCCAGCTGTGTACTGACCACAGGATCCTGCCCCAACAAACATCAAGGAAACATCAAGGGCCAAATATAGAGTTAATACAGTCCTATCGTGATATTTCTGTGGAATACTCTCCCAGCTTCCAGTGGCCTTCAGTCAAGGTCTTTTTTAAAACAAGAGTGAACTCAACAGCTCAGTATCACCAGAAATCTGTTTGGATCTTGATATATGACAAGGAAGAAAGAAAAAATGCTTATGTTGCCATGACATAAATACTGGAAAGTTTCCTTCTGACAGTCCATAGAGGAGAAGGTGAGCAGCAGGTTAATTGCATTCTGATGGGAGATTTTAAGTTTCCTATTGCTGTTTCTGTCTTTCCTTAACGTTGTCACAATATTTTGATATTAGTTTAATGCAAATGGGATTTAAACAATGAGTGTTTATATTCTTGCTGGTATAGTCCCATCACAGTGAAAAACAAGGAATCAGCAGTCTACCAGCCAGCTAGAGGCAGAAGGGGCAGAGAGAGAAGAGAGTTTCTGTTTTACAGCAAGTGAAACTTAGAAACTTCTTCAAAGAATTTTAAATGAGAACCAGACTGGCACTTGGATGTAAATGACCACTGTGTTTATCAGAGCAGGAGAGTGGTGAATTTGAGCACATCAACCCACCACAAATGGGTCCCTTGGACACTGCTTGAAGCCTTCTCCTGTCCTAAGGCAGTGTGAAGCAGAAATATTCTGCCTGACCTCTTTTAAACCAGATCATTTAAAAAAGGGAGCAAGGAAGAAAGAGGTTTTGAGTGAAGGACATAAAGAAGATGTGTTCACAGCTTCTTACTGAATTTTATAGCTCTGCAAACTGAGACACAGTGAGGATAAATGACAGACTGATACTGTTCCAAGGATGTAAATCAGCTTTTCCATCACTTTTCCATCCTTACCCCCTCTCATTGTTTGCAGAGGTCGAGCCTCTCTCCAAATATAAAAAATTCCATCTGCTTGAACCTAGGACTCACCTTTGGGAAGGAGGAATAAACAACAGGTTTAAGTTCTCCTTTTTATACCTGAAGGGAGGGTGGCAGAAAACCCAACTTCTGTTAGTACTGATCACTTTGATAAAAAAAAATAATGTTGATAAGGAAGGGAATGACCTAAGTGAAGCCCTGAAACAGTTGGGAAGATTAAATGAGTTCTCTGCATTGTACACACACAATGAAATCACTACACATTGGAACAGGGAAGAAGGCAGGAAGTCAGGAGCTCAGCAACTGCTAAAAAATGAGGAATTTACTTAATGATGAGCAATGATTTTAGTTAATACATACATCATCTTTTGAACGAAGAATGTTTTTCTTTTAAAAGTGTAGGTTGTTTATGGAAAACCTGAGGAAGAAAAAAGTAGATTAAATACTTTTTTACTTTTGAAAATTATTTCTATACAAAACAATGTTTTGAGTTCTCATCTGATGCTATGACCAGTAAATTGTTCTCTGAAGAAAGAGCCTTACCATATAACCCAAATTATTAAACTACTATAAACAGTGATAGATTCAGGCCACAGCAACATTCCCAGAACACAGGACAGCATCATCACACAGATTAACAATGGTCAACTGAAGCTTCGTTATAATAAACTGCTTTCCCAGTCCTGCAAAAATTCCATGATGAATCTTGGAATCATAGAATTTTTTAGGTTGGAAAAGAGTCTTAAATCATCATGTCCAACTGTTAACTCAGCACTGCCAAATCCGCCACTAAATCATGTCCCTACATTGTGACACCTACACTTTTAAATACCTTTGAGGATGGCAACTCAAAAACTTTGCAGCCTGGGAGTTGAAGTCACATCTCCTGAAACCTAATTCGAAAACACATACTTAACTTCATCTCCTATCCAAGATGGAAGCTGGAAGCAGCTGATGGAATGCTACACCTCATTCTATGGCCTTTGGATGGTGGGCATACAGGGCCATGAGGCTACATCCGAGTTTCTGAGGCTTTCCTCTCACAGATCCTTGGCTTTTCAGATCAGGACATTTATGTAACTGTTTATAGTCATGCAGTAGAAAACTCTACTTCTTAAAATCTCCTGTAAGAGCTTGCAAAATGCAGAACCAAAACAGTGTAAACAAGACCAAAGAAAGACAAAGGAAAGAAGAAGCAAGTTGCCCAGAGCTGTAAAACATCAGTTTCCCAAGTAGTGATGAAGAAGGTAAAAGATCTCCTAATTAATTAATGTTGAATATTCCCAATTGTTTTCGGTCTGTCTCCCTTAAGGGAATATTCCTGGCTGATCGGAAAATGCTCTATACAAGTCCCATCTTTTACCTTCTGTCCTTTCACTCATGTTTGAACAGCTCAACTCTCATCTCTTCCCACATTGAAAGGTGAAGAATGGAAATGAGGTGGGGGACACCCTAAAGCAGTTGAATGGCTGAGAAATGTTGTATGGTGTTGTATGGCAGAAAGCAAAGCTGTGAGGGATAAACCAAACAATTTTTTGGCACTAGCAAGGGGCAGGAAAGTCTTCAGGAAATGCTGAGGAACACAGGCTGATTGCTGCTGGAAAGCTGCTTTAGAGTTGTGCTGAAGAACTCTATGAAGTAACCAACAGGAATTTACTGTGCCTGCTGAGTTCTTAAACAGTTCTACACAGTCTGGAGCGCCTGTGTGTTGCCTCTCTATTGCATATCTGTAGGCAGGGCAGGGCATTGTCAGTCTAGCATAACATTTGCAAATTTGAAACGTACAGAATCTGATTCTTAAAACAATATCATCTGAAACTGGAGATCAGACCATGCTCCACAAAAACAAATGTGATGACCACTGACATCAATTTAAGGTTATCAGTAGTAAGACTCAACCAAATGGTATAAAAAGGGCTATAAATATCAGAGCAATTTCAATAGTTATTCAATGGTATAAAACACATCATTCCAATTAAAATAGAGATGACAATGTAATATATCTTGATTCTTATGTCATAGAAATTAGACTTGCCCCAAGACTTTCAGACATACATTGGATTTTTCTATATCTAACTTTCTTGGTTTGTTTGGGCTGCTAAGTCAGCAAAAACATTGTAATATGTCACTTGCGATGTTTTAATTCTGCTGAAAAATCTATTCAGTTTTCCTTTAAGAGTTTGAGATTCTCCTGCAGGTATCTCTCAGCAGTGATAAGCATTGCTATTCAAAAGAAAAACATAGCATGTCTCTCTGATAAATATCAGAGAAGTCCCTTGGTGACAGTGATATACTTCAATTATTTATTTATTTATCATAAATGCATTCAAGAAAGCTCATATCATAAAACAAAACTTGGGAACAATCTATGGGTATTCCCCTTGCTGGGCCATTTTTCCTACCACTTGGGTCTGATTCTCTGTAAAACTGTCATTTCCAAATCAGTTCATACCTCAACAATTCAAGCCCCTGCAGCAGGTAAGGTCTGGCCGTGTAACACCATGCTCCTCATCTTGGTAAAATTTAGATTTCAGCTGTCAGCTCAATGGCAAACTTCTCATTGAAATGTCTTTCATACATTGCTAAGTTTCCTCCTCTCCCCCACCCTCTCCCTTTCACTAGAAGAGCTGTTTTGAATCTGGCTAATTTTGATCTGTATGACAAAAGGGTAACAAGACCTAACTAGAATTACATTTCATCAGGCGCACCAGGGACTATCAGGTAGACAAATGCTGGATCTTATCTGAAACCCAGATTGTTTCTATGAACGATGGGGGCACCTGCTTCTACTCTCACACATTTTCAATAGCAGATGTAGCTCCACGGACTGCAGGATAGTCACTCACAAGCTTGGAATCATCCCGACCCTCTACTTCAGGGAAAGTGCTGCCACAGAGCAAAAATCCATCCCATGTGGACCAAAATAAGCATGTAGGAAGAAAGTACCAGGCCAAGAATTTGTAGCTGGGAAACCCCAGAATAATCCCATGTAGAATCTGCTAGATTTTAGGTAAACTCTTAGATATACCTCTCATTTGTCTGATCACAGAAAGGACACTGGTACACAGGTTCTTAACCCTGTCTTAAAGGACTAAATTTACAGTGGATTACTTTGGGTTTAAGTAGCCTAGCTTTGTGAAGCAGATGCTTTAATGGATCACTGAAGCTTTTAAACCATACTTCTTGATCAAGCTCAAGTAGATGTAGGAGTTTTTCTTCAGTTGGTGGTGCTGTCACTGAAACATCCATACATTGTCTAGAGCTGTTTCCAGTGCCCTTAGACAATTCCAAGGAGCATTTCCTGCTTGTTCTTCACAAACAGAAACACTCATTTAAAACAACAGTTGAGGCCTGGTGGGGTCCCCTAGATGCTTATGTTTAGGCACCTTAATCCTGCTCAAACTACATGGAGAATTAGTCTGTCACAATGCTGTTTATCTGATCGTGTTGCAGCATCCCTGATGTGAGCGTGCGTTTTCAAGGCTCATTCTTGCACAGGCTAAATGAGAGCTCAGCACTTAAAAGCTGGCCACATGCTGGACCTGGTCAGACCCTGGAAGCCTGGCCTGAGTGTAAGTATTGCATTATTATTCCCCAGAGCTTCCAGATGTCTGTAAGCAAAACTGGAGCTCTACCTAACAGCTTGTCCTGTCCAAATAGTCCTGCCTTGTGAGCATGGTGTTGTTATCATCCAGTTTTAAGGTTCTTAGAAATGCCTTCTGCCCAAATTAAGGTGCAAACAAGACCATATGCCAGTGACAATAGTAAGGGTTTTATTTGATGGTAAATATGAGAGAGAGGGAGAAAGAGAGAATGAGAGAAAGAAAAAAAAGAAAGAAAGAAGTAGAAAATAGGTGTGGGGGACAGGAAGAGTGACAGGGACAGAATAAGGAAAATATCACCACTCTGTGGATCACAATGATGTTCCGTTGATCCTCTCCAGCTGGTCTTCTTAGTAGTAAAGATTTTCCCCCCCCAAAAAAGCATACACTCCCATGGGTTTATATACCCTTGAGCCAGGTAGCAATGTCCGGGCATGTCCCCCTGGGGTGGGGGTCAGTCTCTCACGGCAGACTCTGGGTCTGTTGCACCACGTGGGGCCAAGCCTCTCATGTGAAAGTCCCGTGGATGTGGCCTGTGGGGCTGGGGGTTCCACAGCTGGGCCAGTTTGTGTAATGGAGGATGGGTGTTCACTGCCTCTGACCAGAGGTTGCACCATGCACCCAAAACCTCCTCCTCCCCCCTAGGCTGGGGGGAAACCTGGCTTCTGTGAGTCCCCCCACCCCAAACTCAGCCGGGGATAGTTGCAGCTGGTGATTTTGGCCTTTTGTGGATGCATACCTTTCCCTCAGCCTGAGGTGATTGAACAACATGTTTCCCTTTATCTAATCAACAGTTTGACTTTCAGTTCAAAGTCCCACTCTTCAGGGAGGCTTCTTCGGTTGTAGCTTCTTTATAATGAGCAAAACTTTATATCAATATTTGAGGCATGAACTATTTTCAGTCTCTGACAGGTGTGCACCAACAGGAATTGTGAAGAGGTGCCTTGGTATCTGGGGTGAGAAGCCACAAGCTGGTCAGTGGAACTGTTCAATACAGTTCCACTCCGACTGACAACTCAGGCTGCAGGAACTGATAATTAGTATATTCAATTAAATTGCATTGGGATCTGGACTCTCACATCCAACTAGCTTAGGTATTGCTGTATTGCTGAGGTAGTGGCATTTATGAGCCAGAAATTAAATCCTGTTTCCTCTATTGTATTCTTTATGTAATGATATTATAGAGAGAAAATAAATATGTAAACTCCGGGCTTTGTGCTTCCTCAAGAACAGCACAGTCTCTTTGATATGAATAGTAATGAACCAGGGGAATGAGAACCGAGAGCTGCAGTGTTACTGGGCATGTTAAAGTTTAGACAGGTTTACATGAGTTTTACTCAAAGACATAGCAAAGTTTAAAGATAAATTCAATCAGGGAAATCCTACAGGAGCAGGAAACACTCGCTGAAAGCGCAGTATCTCTGCTGATTTGCAAACCTGTGAAACTCCCTGGCTTTGGACCATTCTCAAATGACTTATCCAAGGCCACACAGGGGATGTGTGACAGGCAGCCAACAGCCCTCAGAGACAGCACACTGCTGGTGCTTCCCAGGCCCTGATCCCAGGCTGCTACAAGAGGAGCTCCTCTCTGTTTTGACAGAAAGGCTCATTATGGCAGATGCCAGAAGTTTATGTTCAGGAATGCACCTCCAATAGCGGGATCAGTAAGACACATAATCATTGAAAATGTCCCCCAGAAACTTACAGCTAATGATATCCAATTTCAAAAGAATAAAATTAAATTGAAAATACTCTGTTCTCAAACTCCAACACTTAGAACATAGCATCTTGCTAAAGTAACTGAAGTAGGAGAGATGAAAAAGAAAAGCCATAACTCCAATACTAAAATATTTTTTCTTCGACAAGTGCTTTCTTATTTGCCTCAAAGAAGAAAAATCCAGGAATATTTTTTCCCTGACATGTTGGCAAAATTACTGAACTTTACGTAAAGCAGGGCTGCAGGTTAAAGACTGAGGTTATTTGTGTCAAAAGTACTCTGACTTTGTGCTGCTGCTGCATTGGAAACCAAAACAAGTCTTAAAGAGTACCTTTCCCCCATGGAGATTTGATACGTTTCCTGGTGTTTCAGGTGAGGGAGCAAAGGCATTAGGAAGTCAAAAAACCCAAACCAAAGAAAACACGGGGAGGAGAAAAATGAAAATAATACATGCAGTGTTAGAGTATTGATGCCCTCTAACCTGTGTTTATCAGAAAGGTGTTCAATAAACACAACAAATATTTAGAAGAAAACTGTCATTTGTAAACACAGGTAAGTTGCCCCAAGAACTGTTTATAAGCAGAATATGTCAATTCTTATTGCAGTTCCCCCAAAAATAAGCAGTTTCCTGTTCATAAAATATATAATTAAATTGGAAAATACTCTATTTGTCATGTTTTTTCATGCTAGTTTTCCATATTTCTTCATACCAGTGTCTTTAATTTAATCCTTAATCCTCATTAAAGTTCTTTAAACAAAGCTTTAAATCTAAAAGTTGGGAACAATTATATATTGGTCCTTTCCTGCAAGTGAAGTCAAACTCCTCCTTTAAATGCTGTGCTATGAAAATAAATCAGTCTGTCAGCAAATGGCTACTTCTGATTTCAGACCTTTACTCCTTGAAGGTAGCACGCAGAGAGCTTCTGGTCTCCTGCCATGCTCTTGTGCATTTGGAGGGAGCCTTTTGGGAAGGGGGAGCCACCCTGTGCTCTTTGGAGCAGTAGCACAGCATTATTTGGGTGACAAATTTATTTATGACATTATTCCTGTGACAGGAATGTCCCAACAGATCTATGGCAGGTTTTACATCTGCTGGTGTCTGAACAAACCATGAAGGAAAGGACCGACTTAGAGTCTGGCCAAAGTCAAGCCCACATGGTGGGCCAAATCTTTTCCTGTTTCCAGGCTTCAGGTTTCTTTTTTTTTTTTTTTTTTAACTGGTTATTTGTGGGGCATGTGGACTAATACTACCTGTACTGTGGCAGAATCTTTAATGCCAAGTACCTGGACCTTACAGCATGGAGGCATCCCACCCAATATCGATACATCTTCCCAGCCAGAACACAGAAATGACTCTTCCTAATTTCTCACTTCAGTTTTGTCATTTTTGACCAGGATAACAGCTCATAGATTCATAGAACAGTTAGGATTCAAAGGACCCTTAAAGCCCATCTGGTTCAACCCCCCTAAAATGTGCAGGGACATCTTCAACTAGATCAGGTGCCTCAGAGTCCTACCCATCTGACCTTGAATGTTACCAGGGATGGGACATCTCCCACCTCTCTGAGCAACCTGTTCTATTGTTTCACTCACTGTAAATGTAAATTATAAGATTGAAGAGGGGCTGTTAAGCCCTTTACAGTTACATGTGGGCAGTGTAGGGGTACAAGGAGCAGAGTGTGAAGGAAAGATGTACCATTGGGACAACTTAATTTAGGACTGAAACGTTTAGGTGTTTTCTTCTGGAAGTAAATGGCTCCGAGCTTGGAAACAGCATTGATTAACATCCTGAGTGACTCCTGCTGCTGAGAATGGCAGATAATCTCACCTTGAGCCCTGAGTATTGTTGTTTTTATGATTATTCTTCCATGGGCTCAGAAGGAATTTGCAATATTACAGTGTTAGATTTTCATTCATTGAAAGGCAAATCAGAAGTTATGTGTTTCTTTAGCCTCAACAATTAAAACCAGACTTAATATGCTCTGTAAGTAAAAGAAAACCCCAACCAAAAGAACCCATTCATTATTGTTTGCTCTATAATGGATTTATTACATGTTTGTGAATATCCATTTTGTGCTTACTTATCAATCTGCTATTTGAAGAAATGACAGAAGAGCAAGAACCATACTCCAGTTTCCTATTCCTGGTCCCAAACTGGGTGTACAAGAAATGAAGATGTGCGGGTACTTGACAGTCACACTACCTGGCACCATGCATCATGAAAAGATGGCTTTGGCTGTTTCTTTCCCTCCTGTACAGAATACTTCATTTTACCAAACCTAATTGTATAAGGAAATCAGTCATCTGAAACATAACTATCTAATCCATGTTATTCACATCAGCTTCCACAGGAGCCAACAGAGAATGATTATCACTTGAGACAATTAATCTCAGCCTGAGAAAGGTGTCTGAAACTGGAGGGACTTATTAACCTCTCCACCAAGTACAGAGGGAGCTTGGACAAGGCAGTCAGATCAGAGCTCTATCTTGTAGATAGCCAAGGTCAGCAAGATGAATGTTTGCCTACTCACTCTTTACAGCCATGGACTCTCTTATGATGCACTTGGAGCAGTGCAGTTCTATCTCTAGTGCTGCACAGGCAGCAAACATTGGTAGCATTAATCAGAAACATCCCTAGTCCCTTATCTCAGACGTGTATCTGGGCAACCTCGAAATACAAAGTGCAGTTTAACCAGCGCCACTTCACCTCTCTCTGAAACACAATGACTTTTGCAGAGAAACACTGCAGCCATTTAACCATACATAGGAACTGCTGGTGAAAGAGCAAGTCACAAGCCTTCACTTGCCTCAGGCTGAAATGGGAATAGATGGGGAACTGAAAAGATGCAGGAAGAAGAGGGTGGCTCATACTAAAATCTCCCCTTGAAAGTCATCTGAGCAACCTCCTTTATTTAGTCAAAATTTGTTGGGAATTAGATTTGCACTGGGATGAGAACAGGTAAAACAGCAATGTAATTACACAAGGTTGTCATCTATAATACAGTTATTGGACCTTACACAGGTATCAAATGAAGGTTGGCATTTTTATAAAATATTTTTGTTTCATTAATTTATGGAATTTATGGGGTTCCTCCTGAGAAATACAGTGCTTATATTTATGCAAGATTTGTGTGCTTAAAAACCGAAGAGCTGCTGGTGAGGGTAAAAGAGGCAAGCCAAAATTATAAATGTCAAGCTACTCCCCAGAAATCCTTGAGGTCTGTAGCACTATGCCTCTTTCCTCTTTCAGGCAGGAAAAAGCTGTTCATAAAACAGCACTGGAGTTGACATCATGTTTCTGAGCACAAGCTGAGGACATGGCCAGGCTGCAAAGTGTATTGAGCTAGGAGATCATATGGATAATCAGCTTTTTAGTCCTTAAGGATCCCCTTCCTCCACCGTCTCCTCCCTGGACACTGTCACACAGCATTCCATACAGTCCTAGCTGGGGAATGTGAGCAGCAGCTGTTAAGTTTGGTGAAATCCTGCTTGTGCAAGGCTGGGATAGTGGGACTCCAGCTTGGCCTGGCAGTGGGACTTCTAAATGTCCAATAAAAAAAAAAAACCTAACAAAACCAAAACACAAGTGGCTGAAAACATGAGTGCATGTATGAGCTGGACTTTGTCCAACCCCTGGCTATGGCTGCTTTGAGCTTTGTCTTTCAAAACCTCTTTTACATTGTAGGAATATGTCTCAGTAGCTCCCAGACCAGCTGTGAATATTTAAAAAAAAAACCCAGAATGTTTCCAATAAATTATGCTGGTGGGAATCAAAAGCAGGTTTGAGCAAATCATGCCCCAGGCTCTTCTGGGTCTCCCTCAGGTGTGGGTTTTAATGTGAGACAGTCTGAAAGCCATATGGAAATGATAACCAGCTCCTGCATGCACAGTGAACTTGAAATTCCTGTCAGTTCTTTTCCCAGCTTAATGCTGAAGCAAGAATATCAATGTCTTTAATTGGTTTCCATGTCCTGAGGGCTCCTGGTATGCAAGAAATACCTTGAGGACATGAGTACTGATCTATTACAAAAGATAAGCAACAAACAAAAATGAAATACTAAGAACTGAGGTACACTGAGGGGTTTGCAGCTATCTCCACTGCTGGTATCAGGCTATGGCTTTTAGCAACATTCTGCATTTCAGAAGGCTTCTAATGCACACATCCATTGTCCTGCAACAAGCTGAGTGTCTTGCCTAGCTGCTTATTACATCTGTCAATCATGTATGAAAACTGATGCCAGAAAGTAATCTGAAAATGCTGTTATATCCAATAGCAGTGATAAGGATGAACTCTAGGGCTCAAAGGACTTTGGTGGCAGCAAACCATCCACAGCTTGGATCACAGCGTTTTCTGTCAGGTTACCTTTCATTAAGTCTTTACCTGCAAAAGAAAATGAGAGAACCCAAACAAAACAGAAAGAAACTAGTATTAAAATGTGCACTTGTGACAAGAGCTAAAGCAAGTTTCTACTTGCACACAAGATTCTTTTATAACCTTGAAGGAAGTGAGAAAGGGGGAGAAATTTAAGCAGAGGATGTAATTCTCCACTATGCTCTCTTGACTCCTGTTCATATTCCTAGAAAAAACAAGCTGCCTTTGTACCTACATGAAGAATTCTGTGTGCAGAGGGTTGAGCCATGCAGGTGCCTTTTAAAGTCTCCTGTCAACCTGGGAAAACTGCACCTTGGTGGGAAGTGATTTTTAGAAAAAGCCTTTGCTCAGGTGAAGGAAATGAATGGCTTTACAGAACTACAGAATCCATTAGGCTGGAAAAGGATCATCAAATCTGAGATCATCAAATCTAACCTATGACCAAACACCACCCTGTCAACCACACCATGGCACTGAGTGCCATGTCCAGTCTTTCCTTAAGTGCCTCCAGGGACAGTGACTCCACCACCTCCCTGGACAGCCCATTCCAATGTCTAATCACCCTTTCTGTGAAGAATTTCCTCCTGATGTCCCACCTAAACTTCCCCTGGTGCAGCTTGAGGCTGTGTCCTCTCATCTTGTTCTTGGTTGTCTGGAAGAAGAGCCCTACCTCCACTAGCTACAATCTCCCTTCATATAGTTGTAGAGAGTGATAAGGTCTCCCCTGAGCCTCCTTTTCTCCAGGCTGAACACCCCCAGCTCCCTCAGCTGCTCCTCACAGGACTTGTGCTCCAGACCCTTCACCAGCTCCGTTGCCCTTCTCTGGACTCACTCCAACACCTCAATGACTTTCCTGAGTTGAGGGGACCAGCAATGGACACAGCACGCAAGATGTGCCCTCACCAGTGCTGAGTACAGGGGGACAATCACTGCCCTGGTCCTGCTGGACACACTGTGGCTGATCCAGGCCAGGATGCCACTGGCCTTCTTGGACAATTTTTATAGGCTCTTCTTATATTTATGTATACATGAGCCACTGTGAAAAACTTGATATCACAGAATAGGAAAACAAGTGGAAAAGGTTTGCATGTTCTAAAATGCTATTTTACCCACCTAACTACTATCACAATACCTTTAATCAGCTATACCTAAGGTCATCTCAACAAATGGATGACAGCTTCAGCTGGAAACAAACCAATCAAACTTACCCTATGCAGGGAAAATTATTTGACTTGGTGATCCTTGTAGATTCCTTCTCACTCAGCATATTCTATGATCCTATGAACAGCATTAAAATCAGTGGAGTCATTCCTGATTTGAACCTGAGAAGAGAATTTCCCAATACAATTCTTCCCTTACCTTGTGAGGAAGTGTCATAGGTTAGCAAGCATAGTCCCGGAAGGGATGTCCTTGCTAAGGGGTGCTTACAGTTTCCTCTGGGACCTGATAGAACCTATCAGCTGGCCAGTTTGAATATGGACAATTCTTTAAGCCACTTAAAGTTGTGACCGCCTGTGTGATCCACATTTAAGAATAGACAAACTCCCCCCCCAGCTCTCTCTCGTTTCTGGCGCTGGGACAGGTGGCTGCGGGCCCTGTGCGGGGCCGGCGGGCCCGGCCCAGGCCCTGCTTGGGCCAGGCCAGGCCGGGCCA
>NW_008239283.1:11166467-11189246 GCF_000691975.1 Corvus brachyrhynchos
GGACTTTCACATACGAGCAGAGACTCCTCTTCCTAAATGGACTGAACAATATTTGGAAGTGGGTGGCTGTCTCGTTGTGATAATGTTTTCATAGCATGAGCAAGAAGAGACTTCTCTTTCTAAATGGACTGAACAAAGTTATTATGGAAGTGGTAAACAGACTGGACATCTTAAGGGTTGTCTTTTTACATTGTCAGTGGGAGAAGGGAGGAAGGTGGGGGGAGGGGGAGAGTTCTGAAGGTGGTATAATTTTTTTTTCTTTTCCCTTCTTTTAGGTCTGTTAATAAACTTCTTTATATTCTTTCAAGTTTGGTGCCTGCTTTGCGTTTCTCCTAATTTTTATCTCACAGAAGATAAACAGTAATGAGTATTTTGGACCAAACCACTACACTAAATTGCTGTTTCCGCCCGGTTACAAACCCAACCCGCTACAGGAAGGAAAAACATTCTTGCAGTAGCAGTATTAATAGAAGCCTACAGGTGGAGAAATGAGGAGATGGGGAAGAGAGCCCAGGACACGCTGAGATGCTGAGCACTGGACTGATACGGGGCATGTTCACGTTTCAGCCTGCTCCATGCTGGAGGCCAGGGCTGCAGTTGTGATCAGACAAGCAAGATGAGAGTGATGTGCATATACATCCTGCTGACAGCTGGATTGGCCTCATTGCTTTAGAGTCTCCAAATTCAGAGTAACACTTTCTTCCAGTCATCAGGTTTCCTGTGCTATTAAAAGAAGAGAAGCATCTGAATCTCGTCCACCCTTCCAATAAACCTGCACATCCAGGCTCTGTGATGCCAGCTTGGAGGATGGGAACACTGGTTAAAGCAGTTACCTCCCTGGGGACTCACACTGGCTCACTCAGAACTGACTGCAGCATTTCTCTGCAGGGTGACATAGGCTTTACACTCACCCTTATTTTCCAATGTCTTCCCAGTTCCATGCAATTAGGACTGACATTAAATTAAATGATTAGATTAAATTTATATAGAAATTTCTTTTCCCTCCCTCTACCCCAAGGAAGAGATATGTTTAAAAAGGTGGCCAGAAATTGTTTCAGCACAGATACATTGCAGATTTTGACAGTAGTTTCAGCACCAGCAACTGGTTTCAGGGTTTTTTTCCCTAATTGGTTATCATATTGTCATCATGCATTGGTTTCCTGAACTTTCTACCTGGAGGAGGAAATGCAGGAGAAAAGCTTTAATTTGAAAAAAAGAAAAATAAAAATCTTGAATAATGGGTTTGTGGGCACTGACATGGCACACTTAAATTTTAATTAATATTGGATATGTGTCCCCAGAAATTCTGCATGAAATATTATAAACACATACATATAAATAAGTATATTTTTTCTTACCTAAGGGCAAAGCTCTCATTTACCTAAATCAATGCCTATTGATTTATGGATGATGCTTGTGTCTTTACGTATTACATCAGCTTGGACAGATCCCTTGGCTTTTCTTACTGGGTTCACTGCTTTGCCTTGGGAGGTAAAAACTTTGTTGAAATACATGCCAAAGGCAACAGCAACACTGCTCAAACTTACATGTCACTCTCTCTTCCCACTTGGTATTTAAAACACTACCCCTGCTTTAGATGCTCGTGCAATTTAAATCAGACACACGGGTAAGTTCAGAAATGGATGGAAGGATGGACCACATGGAAAATCCAAGCATGTTTGTAACCCAGACAAAGGTTTGGCCTTGGGTTTCATGGAAAGGTTAGCAGAATGTCAGCCTGTCACATCTAATTAATGCTAAGAATAACAACTCACACTTCTGAATGCAAATTCCATCTGCATATCCTAAAGGTCTCAGGAAAGATTAGCACACCAGCCCTAGAAAGACAAACCATGACACTTTCCTTTAAGCATGGGGAGAAACTGAGGCAGGAGGAGCAGCAAGAATGGAGAAGGACTCCAGACAGTGCCCAGAGGTACAGACAGGTGAGAAAAGGGAGATAGTACAAGGGCAGCCTTGGGGCAGCCAAGGCAGCATCAAGTGTGATTGCAGAAGGATGTCTTGCTATTTTGATGGGGTTTATTTTTGAATCAGAACCAGATCTTGTGTAATGCAATACTAAATTTAATGGTACTACACTGATATGCACAGTCCAGTCCAGTCATCCAGTAAATATCAGCAGAATTTGGCAGAGTGGGTTTTTGATCTGCTTCATTCTTTCCAAATGCTGCAGATGTCCTTTACTTTAAAAAAAAGGTGCGACCAAAAGCAAATCCAGCAATAACTTGCACTAACTTGACTCTAATTGAACTGTCGTGTGTGTAACCATTCTAGGGAAATGGTGATTCCTGCAATCAGCTGAAAAGAAAGAGGCTGCAGGAAAAATAAGCCAGAGACACAGATAAGAAGATTTTATTCAGCTTTATTTGACAAGTTTTATTACACTGAGAAAACATAACGTATCTAATCTCTTTGCAGCTGTTGCAGCCCTTCAGCCTTTATTACTTAAATCCTATTAGATATAAAATTGTTTCTATTTGTCAATGGCATGATATCTTCTTTTATTATTATTATTATTACCATCAGAGTCTTGCAAATATGGCCATGAACATAATTTCTGGTCTATCTTCTTACCAATAGTTAAGGTTACCCTGTGATATTCTCCTGTTTAAATGGCCTACTTTTTCAAAAGTCCTGGAGAGCTGTGTGTATTGTTAGGATACAGTGGCACTAAATAAAGCTCAGCAAATAATGAAAACCTGTGCATATGAACCAGTATAGCTAATTATTTCTATTATGGATGCTGAAATTCCAGTCAGGTAGAGCTCAGCTGTATGCTTACCCACATGAAGACCTTGAAGCAAAGCCTTTCATCACTGTACAGAGATTTTTCAGTTTGTCACTTGTGAAACTTTAATTCTTGATTTGTCACAGGAGGATGAAGGACATTTTTTTTGTAACAGGAATTCCTATTATTGCAAATAAATATCACTTGCAGTGCTTCTTTCTCTCCCTGTCCCTAGGATAACCCAATCTATGATTCATCAAGTAGAAGCATCCAAGGGACGTCCCCAGCACGATATCTCATGGAAGTCTGGTGGCTCATGGACAGCCATGGCAGGACATCACCAGGCTGCACTTCCCATGAGGAATGCACATGTCATTTCCACAAGGACACCATTTCATTTTTGAGGCAAAAAATTTTACTTTCTGAAAAAGCGATTTTTTTAGCCTGCCAATGAAAATTGTAGCATGATGATATCAAAATTATTTTACAGCTGTTTTTATCAGGTGGGTTTTGACCAGATGTTCTTGCAGTATCAGCAGGTTAGGGTAGAAAAACAGTGGGAGAAAAAGTAAGGCAAAGGTGTTTTGTCCAGAAACTTCCAGCAGAGTAGAATATACCACTAGCATCCCCCAGATGCCTGCTCTTGCCTGCACTGGAAGCATCATATTCATCCCATTAAAAAGGGCACTTTCATGCTGAACAAAATTAGTATTTGAGACTGCCGGTGCCATAAAAGTTTAACAAATGAGTAAGACACAGATTCTGAATGCATAGCAATAAGGAGGGAGAGTTGTTTTCCCTTTTGCCAATTGTTTTTTATTGTTATTGTAATCTCTCTCTATTTTTATTAGTTTAATTTTCTTTTGTGTAGTTTTGTTTATATGGAGCAGATTCATCCCTGCTGTACCTCTGGTGGAATTTCAGGAGAGACAAAGACATACTATTCTGTCGTCAAAAGATAAAGAAAATGTTAATTTCTTTCTCAAAGCTTTCATATTTAGATACTATGGGCAATTTTTCTGTAGTTTCTATCTATCTAACTATAATAGTGATGACCAAAAAGTGGCTCACAAGCAGCTCATGATCTGCTTGCTTATCAAATGTGCTGATTTTCTGACTGCATATTTTAGCATGCTGAAATGTGAAAAGCATTCATTTTGGACAGCAATATGTATGGAAATGAACTGAAAAGTTCAAGAGCTGGGAGTTTCTGCCTCAAGCAGGAGCAAGACACTGCGTGGCAGCTGATCTTTGGGAGGGAAAACCTTCTGTGTCTTGCAGCTGTTCTACTGCAAAATGGGTACCATCTTGCAAAGAAACTCTATTGAGCCAGTGACTGACTGACTAGAAAGGTGGACAGCAGAGAACTGGGAGCTGGATGAGATCACAGACAGCAGACTGACATACATTCAGAACCAGTTATGTATTCCAAGAGGTTAAAAAAAGATAGGTCCAAGGGTAGTGAGGCATAAGTTTTGGAGAAGTGAAAGTGTATCACAGAAAGTGAGAAAGAAAATGCTCTGTTAGCCTGTGTTTGGAAAGAGGTGGGTATACAGTGGTGGGTTTAAAAGTCTGGGGTGCTGGTTTTTGAGGATGCAGGTTCTGAATCTGAAGTGTGAGGTAGGTCTCATCCAATTGAAGGTTTCCATAAATGGTGGGTTGTGAAGTCTGTCCCTCCATGAAAATGAGACTCTTTATCTCAGAGAATGTAGGTAAATTCATGGCAAATATATCTCACACCTGATGGCTCTTATTTTAAGGATGTCTTTTAGTGACAGATTAGATCACTGTCTGCAGGCTGCATTTCTGAAATTCATCTGTGATTCAGCTTTGTCAACAGGAAGTCCTAGGACTGACTACAGAAAGCCATGAAAATGCAGGTACAACCTGAACTGTTGAAGAAGATAAATCTCTTCACAGCTCACGGACCGGGTCTAATGAAAAAACTTGGTCATCTAAAACTGGACTTGTAGGATGTCTTAATTTCTAAGTGTTACGCTATAGTATAACTTTAGCAACCCAGTCTAGCAGCATCTGATCTCATCAGGCATTTGTATTTTTGATCCAAAAATTCCTAGAACAGGTTTTTAAGAAGCCATGACCATAGATGCTACTTGTTTGCTTTCCACTCTGCATGCAAGGAAAGACTGGGGTATCCCTGAAATACAAGGTAAGACCCATCTTTACCACAAAGCCATCTGCCACAGCAAGTCAGGCCCCTTCCCCTGCAGGGTGTCCCACCACTGTGAGGGAAGGAGTGAAACTATCCAACACCCAGGGACAAATTCAGCAATATGAGATCCTTCAGTGTACTGAAGGCAGAACACAACTGTCTAGTGCCATAGTCAGAGCACAACACATAGGAGGGTATATCAAAGGCAACTGAGTTATACAGGCATTTTTTGAATTGTTTCTGTTTATTTATATCTCTTTTATAAATCCAGCAAATATGAATGTGGAGTAGATTCACAATTTCTAGACTTCTCTAGAAGAGAGGTGCTCTTGCTTGCTTTGCTCTCCATCCACTTGCAGCTGTGGTATTTGCTGGTGGGCTGGTGCTTAGAGACCTCAGCAAGTGAAATCAAATAAATGTAACCCCCTCAAAGTAACAGTGCTCTTTACAAGTGGCTGCCACAACCAGAGAGTGAGTGGTGTTGAGTCCTGAGGCCCTCGAGTCATTACAAAAAGCAGGCTTCTTCTACCAGCACTTTTAGTGACTCAGTCTTGCTATTTTTTGTGCTCAGCTGCACATACTAAAACTAGTTTCCAATTAATAAGTGATGAGCTTTTATTAGACTCTTCAACACTGCACTTGTGTTTTTGAGCACGCCTGAAATTTGATCATATAAATAGCTCTATCCTCTAAAGGTGAGTGCTGCAATAAAACCATGTCACAATCTAGGCCTTAGGAAGAAGCAAATATCTAAGAGCCTTCTTGAGATTAAAAAGAAGTACAGCAACAATTTTTTGTCCGTTTTGTGTAAAATGATAGAAACATACTGGATATTAGGAGCAAACAGAAAAATTCCTGCATTGGAGTATTCTTCTTAGCATTGTTAAAAAACACCACATTTGTTCTTTGATGTTTGAAACATTACACTCATTTACATTTACAATTTATCATTCAGACTTTCAGAGTCTTGAAAAGTAAAATAAGTGAGCAATACTCCAAGGGTATAACACTGTGTCAACCATCTGTAACTGGGACATTAAATAATTATATGGTATTTAGCACAGATAAAATGCAGTCCAAGCATTAACCAACAAATCTTTGTAACACTTCTCCAAGACAGAAACTCTATCCCCACTTTGGAGACAGAACATTAAAAAGAAAGCAAAATCTTTATTGTTCTATAACAACTATGACCAAATGATTATGTTGTGAATCATTCATTCTAGTTTCCTTACACAAAGCAAAATACAAGAATTAGAAATGGTTTATGCTAAAAAAAAACAAACTTAAAAAACTTCATTTCTGAACAAAAAACTGCTTTTCTCCCAGTGCTGGATTTAGGCTAGAAAAATCTGCATGACAGGAACATATGTTGTCAAAGATTATGCACTCAGAATGGTGATGTGGTTTGCAGACACCAGAGTGCTGCTTCTGAAATGAACCAAATGTAGCCCATCAAAATAACCTAATTAATTTAGTAAGATTTAATAGCAAATAATTTTGCTCATCTCTGGAGGATTTGCAAAGCTAGCAGGTGAGACATAATTATACTGAACCAAGACTTGCAGGAAAGGACCGGAGCCATCTCCATCTTGGGCATCTTAATCTGTTCATGAAATATTTCTAGGCTCTGGTTCCCGTTAATGCTCCATCCAACACTGAGCATTTTTATACAGACACTGCCAAAGTGGGTCATTCATGCATTAATATGAGTTTTGGATAACTGAGGACTCTTCAAATCCATGCTCTGTGCAGCTGGATATACTTTACCTTTCCCATTTTTGTTATGACAATGTACTCAAGTCTGGCATAAACCTCTCTGGGTTTTTATATTAGGTTCATTTTCAGCCAGAGCAGCTCCTGGCCTGACTCATTAGAGACCTGCACCAGCTTTGGTGTGGCAAAAAGCAGACAAGGGAACCGATAACCTGAGGTCAAAGGAGAAGCAGAATCATCCTTGTCGAGAACAGTTTGGATTTTAACTGTGTTAAAACCAATGCAAATCTCAGCTATTGTATCTGTCCACCAAATAAAAGAAACAAACAACACAGGAAAAGGCAGCAGGAAAATAAAACTGGCCAACAGTAAAATATCAGCTCAGTGATAGCTAAGAAAAGAAAATTATATCTCTCAGCTCTATAATTCAGTCCTAATGAGTGGACTGTCTGAAGAAACTGGATATTAGATGATATTTGGTTACTCATCAATTAGCCAAAAGCATAGGCAGTTTCACTAATTTTCCAGCCCAAAGGGGTTGTAAAGCTGTTACCATAAACACACATGGCCATGTTATGCTCTGATTCAGCAAAAGGGATCTCAGCAAACTCAGTGGGGAAGGGGTTTGGCTAAGGCTCAAAATTATTATTTTGTGGTTTAGAAACTTCCCAAACAAAAAAGGAATTTCTGGAAAGCCACTGTGATATTTAATCTTTATCATTTCAGCAAAAGCCAAGAGATTTGTTTTCACTCAATTTGACAATCATACCAACCCAATTTTGTTTCTGTTACACATGTAGCTATACATGCACATACATATTATATGCACATATGTGTATGTACCTTTACATAATATACATCTAACTAGTCCTTTTTTTTTTTTAATTTTCTAATACTTCTTTTTAAAAAAAATTTTAATTTCTTACAGGAAAAAAACCACAGAAAAATACCTGCCTTTTTATATTGGTCAGAATTCTCTGCTTTGCAGTGGATGGTGTCTGAATTTAGCCAGCTATGTCAACTGCTGTGCTCTTAATTAGACTCTCCACCTGAGTACAGTTTCATCAACATATCAGCAAGGAATTTCAGCACTGAGAATGGCAGAATAAATTATTGATCCTTTAACTAGCTTGCATATCTGGTATGCTAGATATAGAAGGAAGACGAGGACGACCAGAAAAAATATAACAGAGATCATCCCACCAACTTTCAATGCTGAGAAAGACACCAGCTTGGATTTCCACATCATCTATTCAGTTTGGCTTTTTCACAGTTGTGATCCTCGATATAGCACACTGTGGAAGCTTTAGGCACATATCTCCCTAACCCCTTTTACAGAAGACAGGCCCAGAGAGAGGCCCAGCTTTTGAAATCCAGCTCAGAAGTATAAGGTGGTATTTGTCGCTGGTTATCACACCCAAACACTGTAAAGGACTGTGTGCTTACAGGTTGGACACCAAAGTCAGGAATAAACATATTACCTGAAGCTACCCTTGAAGCTGGGCTTACATCAGCATGTCAAAAGAAGTTTTCAAAATGTTTTGGGTACATGCTGCCTGCTCCAACAGAGATGGAGAGGCCGGGCAAGGTCAGCGCTGCACCAGTTTGTTTCCTGCATCGAAACCAGAGCTGCAAGGGCCATATTTTTGATGACCAAGATGGTCCAGCTTTATGCAAAGTTATATTTACATTTTTAAGTCTAGTTTGACTCTGGACCTATCATGACAGCGTGTGTGTCTACCTTGGCCTGGTTTGCAAGCACACTGGAACTACATGAAAATTTAGTGTCTATCGGATCATGCATTGTGCAATGTTCACTGAGAATACTGTCCCCAGATTTTGACTGTAAGAACACATTATTACTCATCCTACTGGATTTTCTACTAACAAACAAGCAATATTTTCTTTATTATCCTCCCCAAAAGTCTTGTTGTTTTCTTATAGTAAATCTAGATTTTATGACAAAGCTTTGATTTCTGGCTGAAGGCAGCGTCTTTCTCAGCTGTGCAACACAAACAGAGTAACAAAATCTAAATAACTTTTCCCAGATTATTCTTTTCTGAAGGAATTTTCACAAGCATACTTTATTCATACAAGAGAATATGAAATAGTAAATGCAAGTGACTGAAATATTTAGCCACTCAATAAACTGTCTCTAAAACTTGTGATACAAACCTAGCTAATTTGCTTTATTTCTTTCATATTGACCCACCTGCAGAACTTGTGAGGCCAGCAGGAACTGTGAAACTGAAGCCTGCATCCCTGCTATACACACACATGTGGTTTTAGGAAACCCTTCCTGGAAAAAGAATTAGGAAATGAACTAAAAGTGGACATGCCAGCAAGCTGGAAGACAAAATAAATCCATGACATGAGCTATGCATGAACACACTCTGGCAGAGAGTTATAAAAAATATTTCTTTCAATGGGAGAAGAAATTATGGAGGAAGAATGAAAACTGGTGGAGTACTGTCTGACCTTCATTCATGGTAAATAGGAGGCTGCCAGTGATGTGTTTGCTGCTGAGATTCAGTGCAATAAAGCAGTGAGGTGGGGGAGGGAATTTTATTCCCCACTGCAGACACACCTGTCTGTACTTGGATCCCAAAGGCAAATATTCAAACTAGGAACAGAGCCTCCTGGATAGAACATATTAAAGAACCCATCAGCTCTACAGAAATTTCACTGACAAAAGTGCACTACCCAGCAGAAAGTATCAGCTTCTTCCATTACACAGTATAGCAAAGCTGTTATCAGTTTAAGCTCCATAAGGAAAAAGCATTATATACACTTAACATTTCAGGAGGAGCTGATGATGGTAATCAGGAGGTAATCAGATGATGACTGCTCAGATTTCAGTCTTTCCTCTCCTGAAATTTTCAAAACAGCAACAATTCAGCAATCCCCGAACGACTGTCTCAGAAAGCATGAACCAGAATTATGATAAGGCCCCAAGTAAACCCTTCCCTTTGAAAGGGTTTGTCACTGACATAACAAGTACTTTGCCATTTTCTATCACAGTTATTTGCACTCTAGATATGTTTGGGTATAACTTCATTTTAGACCCTGCAGCAGATGTCAAACAAATAGAATGTATTGTCTGTGAAAATTTCCTTTATGTTCACCTCTCCCCATATTAACATTTAAAATATTTTGTTCCCTCACTGGGTTTGATGGCTCTTTCTGACTAATAACCAATGTCTGAAAGCTTTCCCATTAGGTGGAGGGAGTTCCAATTACAAATACATCATTGAGTAGCCTCATGTGTACGTAAGCACATTACCTAAGGGTGAAGGTCTGTACAAAAGCAGCCAGGTCAGTAACAGCCATTATCCAGTAACACTGGTTCAGCCTTGAAATTCTCACATCACCTCCTGGGGCTAGCTGGATGTGTCTTGGAAGTTTCTCCAGTTAAATATGTCCCAATCCTTACCCTGCTTGGTTTGCAGAGTCTGAGATCATCATTCAAGTAGCATGTCTACAGGCATGTTGTGACTCCAAAATGCCCTCAGGAAGGAGGTGAATTGAAAAAGAGGTTATTTACTGAACATCTTCTAGGTTGTCCTCAAGATAAATTTGCAAAGAAGTTTTCTTTGAATGTTGATGTTAATATGCAACGTGACTAACTAGCGCTAAGAGCTTTGGGTTACATAAAGATGAGAACTCAACTAGCTGGCAGCTGTTGCAGTGGGGATCCTGCAACACGCATATATCAAACCAGGAGTCCCGTGGAAAGGAAATATATATGGACAGACAGATTCTTGCTAGCTGTTTCAGAGAGATGTTTATTTCTCCAGCCGCATGGCCGGGGCTGTGCTCAGGAACTGTTCCAGTCACGGGACCAAGGGTCCTTCTGCCCGCGCAGGGAACACAAACCAACCAATGGGAACGAGGCTGAGCAGGGGCAGGGAAGCCCCGTGTCTGTGCCCTCAGGGCCCCTCTCCCAGGGCTACACGGCAGGGGAGGGACCCCAACACCTCACCCGTTTTATTTTAATAAAAGGAGAATGAAAACAACTGGATAAACATAACAAGAACAGTTTCAAAACAAAACAGGCCACCCTCCTGAGTCTATAAATGTCCAGTCAGATTCTGTGGAACATCTTAGGGCTGACAGAAGGGAGACAGGACTCTCTGAGCATGCTTTGTGGGGAAACTGAGGCAGGAGAGGGTTTAACTTCTTCCCTCCCCCTTTTCATCCCCCACTCGGCATTGGAAAGGGATTTTTGGGGAAACAATTGGCAAAAGCATGGTTTTGTGAGGGAAACCATGGGTGAAAAAACGGATTGGGAATACACTGGGGGTAATAGGACATAGGGTAAAAGGGAAAGGTGGGATTAGGAAAGGGAGACTGTAGGGGGGACTTACAATGGAGATATTGTCTAACATGACTACGATTTTTTGCATATATACTGCCTTTTACAGGAACACCATCAGGCCCAGTGACCTGCGACGCTTGTAACCCTTTTCTACCTCGTATAATTTTGAATTCCACGACTTCTCCGGGGCTGTGCTCAGGAACTGTTCCAGTCACGGGACCAAGGGTCCTTCTGCCCGCGCAGGGAACACAAACCAACCAATGGGAACGAGGCTGAGCAGGGGCAGGGAAGCCCCGTGTCTGTGCCCTCAGGGCCCCTCTCCCAGGGCTACACGGCGGGGGAGGGACCCCAACAGGCAGCATTTTGTTCTTTTTTTGCCTATATAATAGAAGCCTTTCAAAAGCTGATAAATGGGGACTGCTCAGAGAATCCCCTTCCAAACTCTGTTTAATTTCTAAACTACAGTATTTTCAGTGTTGAAAGAGATACTTTTTTAAGAATTTGTCCGGTTCTCCATTTCAGTGTAGGAACTGGACACTTGGCAAGAGAAACTCAGACAGGAAAGAAGTAGCTGTTTTGGAAAACGAGTGCAGAAGAGATAAATGGCAGGTACTTCCAGCATCCATTATACAAACACAGGCTGATGTCCCAGTCCTTCAGCTTGCTGGACATAAAACACCCTCTTTTCCAGCACTGAGAGCAAGACAGTTCCTGTGACTCCTGGGACACTTCAGATCACAGATACATCTTTCCTTGGGAGCCAAAGTCTGTCTGTCATTCTCCCTTTCTTACAGATGGAGGCCAGGGTGAGCTGTGCATTTGTCATGTCCAGTGTGGATCACTGCAGTTCACTGTCTGGCTCCAGTTAATTCAAACACATGGTTTGTCTCTTCCAGATTTTAGGAGCTTTGTTATCAGCTCTGTCCCCACCTCCTTCCACGATTTAAGGCCTTGGTACCATGCTATGAAAGGATCTGATCTCAACTGATTTAGTTACAATTGGGTGTAGTCAAGGCTTCTGGGGTCTCCTTTGAGGTGAAGTGAATGAGGAAACCTGGCACACTGTTCAAGTGAGTTACAAGTGATGGGTACCCAGGCTGAGGGATCTGAGCACAGGGAAACTTCTGGACAAAGGAGAAATGAGACAGAGTTTTTTCTCTTCCAGAAAACATTGAAAAGTGTTTCTCATATAATAAATTCTTTACTTGCTGGCACTATTATTAAATAAAAGCTTAACATGACCATCCATCCCTTTTCTTACCCCCAGATTTCATTCTAAGTAGGGAAAAAAATAAAACCAGAAGGCACTGCTGCTGTCACAATTTACCCTGACCACATCTCATGACTTCTATGATAGAGATAGGCAAGATACAAAAATAAAATTAATGTAAATCTGGCAGAAGAATCTGTCCCTGACTAATTGAAATGATTACATGAGAAGAACATATCACTATTTCCTCACTGGTCCTGGCTTTCCAGCAGCTGATATATGAGACCAGCACTGCCCTCTCCTGGATGCTCTCTGCTCTTCAGAGCTTTCCTACAGCAGCTAAACCTGGAATGTCAGGGAAAAACGGAAAATTCACACAAATATAAATTCAGATTTCTCAGCAGATGGCCTGGCCTATACAGACTCCTCCAACGCCTTCTCTATGCCCCTGCTTAACAGCATTCCCAGAGGTGCCTCAAAAGCTCAGGAAAGGACAATTTCTGTAGGCTCTGTGCTCCTAGTGGGACAGCTTGGCTGCCTTTGCACCTCCTGGCACTAATTCTGGAACTTTCATTTCCTGGGCTGAATTTCCTCCAGGCCCATGCATGCTCCTGAGAGAGCCTTGCTTCACCTTAATTTGACAGTGGCACAGGTGAGCTTCCTGGCAGCTCAAACAACATCATGGCAAACACCCACCTTACCCAGCCAGCCACCAGCACCACTGCCAGCATTCAGGAAATTGGAAACCACCCCAAATCAGGCCAAATCAAATCAAATCAACCACCCCCAAGGGAGTGATTCCAGACAAGAGTGACAGGTAGGGAATTTAGAACCCCCAAATGATTCCTTGTAAATGCCCCTTCCCTTGGAAGTACTCTTCTGTTTGTTTTGAATGTATCCTCTCATCATTACCCCACTTCAGCCTCACTCCCCAGATTTCTAGGATATATCTTTAAGTAAGGCAAGATATTTTTGGGAGCATTTTACTATTTTCTGTACTGGTTTGCTACCACTTTATTCTCTGTTTTAAGTGCTCTGAGCTCAGAAACGAGAAGTTCAAGGAAGAAGGCTAAGAGACATCGCCGATGGTCTGAAAAACAACTCAGCAGCTGTTCAGCCAGTGTGCAGTGTATACAAATGTTGGGGTTTATTTCTATTTTCTTCCAAAGCCTTAGTTTTCATCTGGTTTTACCGTCAAATGACAAACAGCAAAGAACAGCCACAACACCCTATCTCCAGCTGTGATAATTAATAACCTGTCAAGACATGGATCTCTCTGTCTTGGGAAATCTAATGTCTGGCTAGAGGTGATGAAAAAGACTGAGAAACCAGAAAGAGGGGAGGAAATGCATGATTAAGAAGTTATGCTCGGTGGGGGGAAAGAAAAACCTATTTAAATAAAATAATCTCTTTCTATAGGAACGCATATTTAAATGGAGTCAAAACTTGTTCAAGGAGTCCATTTTGAAAGAACAAAATCCTTAGGGGAAGAGTTCTGTATAAATACAAACTGTTTCTATGATTTTCACTTGTAAAGGCTGCTTGGATGTTTTTATTCTTGCAAAATTCTTTTCACTTATAACTGAAGTTCTCTGAAGATTGTGGAAAGTCTTCCACTGATTTTGGCAGGCTTTGGATTTTAAATGAAATAGATTCTGTTCACCTGAATATTCATTTTTTAAGGTAAATAGAGTTAATTCTGAATGTCCCCTTCAGTCTTACTTGAAGACCAGATCCATCCCTTCAGGTTTGTGGGACATAAATCACATGAACAAGTCACACTGATGATTCTACATGTGGGTAACAATAGATAGTCAACAGTCTACTTTACAAATACCAAGACAACAAAATATCTGGGTTTACCTAGAGAAACACAAATTTGTCCTCTATCAATGTCTTCAGACCCAGTATCCCTGTTTTATCCCGTCATCACCAGCCCATCAAAAGCTTCTGAATCTAAATTCTTCTTGCTGTGGAAGCTCAGTACTCGACCATCATTGGCAAAACATTCAGACTCAGCCTGGGTGATGAGGTGAATTAGCGTGTGAAGCTATCATTTGTACAAACAGAAAGCTGGAAAATATACAACCAGATTTTTGAGCAAAAATGTTGTGCCAAGTTTTCACCCAGGAATGGTTCAAAAGAAGATCAAAAGCACTATTTTACTCACAGAAAGATTAAGTCTGTAGGTAGCCTTTAAAGAAAAACTTACGTGTGTGTTCATACATACATACCTATACAGACAGAGAGGGAAATTGAGAAGCCTTTCCTGCACACAAAAATGAAGTTTAAATAGATCTGTTTTTTGAAATCTGTGTCACTTGAGAGTTAAAGGCAGGCACACTGGGGAGAAGGAGCTTTTCAATTTTATACTGCAAAGCACCTAGCCCTCCAAGGAAATATGAGGAGGACACAGCAACTAATTGAATCTATCAGGCAGTTTTGATAAAGTAGGATGTGATTAGCAAGCTGGAACTTAGCCAGAGCATCCTGGTCCACATTTTCACTCTTCTCGGCCTTCATTCTCTCAAAGTGCCTGACTGTAATCTACCCCTATACAGCTGTAATGTTTAACTCAGCTTTTGGTTCCACCAAAAATAATTACATATGGAGAACACCTGTTAATTGACTGTGCTAATTTAAAAAGGGAAAAAAAAATCCAATTTAACTCTGCAACGTGTTCCCATTAAGATGATATTACAAGTTTTAATTAATATCTTGATTAGATACTGTTATTCATAGTTCTAGTCCAGTCACTGAGATCAGATCTTCATTGTGATATTGCTATTTTGACACAGAGAAAATATGACTTGTTAGGTATGGTACTTCTCTTTCTAAGACTGATGTATTTCAGAGTTCAGATAATTGAAACCACTGGCATGAATAAACTGGTAGGAAAGGCAGTCCTTGTTTGCAGTTGGCAGGGTGCAAATTTATCTTGACAACGACTGCAAATAACCTGTCCAAGAGAGTTTACAAACAGAACTAAATGCAAACAATTAATAGCAATATTTATTCAGATAATGACACCTGCAGTATGACTTCACTCAGCAGTGACTCATCTGCAGCACTTGGCTTATGAACAAGTAGGTGAAATATAAATTTTCATCAGAGTAAATCTTTTGACTATAATTTATATTTTTATGACAGAGACACTATTGCTGACTTCAGCACAGTTATAGACAAGCAGAGTCAGGATCCTTTTCCTCCCAAACAGCTTCACTCATATAAACAGCCTCCTTGATTTCCAAAGAACCCCTTCAAAAATCAGTGATGGAAGCAAGGACTAGACTCCTGTTCTTAAAATCCTAACCTTACTGCCTTCACACATGGGAATACCTCACTTCTCATCCCCTAGAGCCCAGACAGAGCCTTACTGGTGGGACACCTTACTGGTGTTTCCCACATTGCCAGTGCTGGGCCAGAAAACAAATTCATACACAAGGCCAGAGGCTGTCCTAGAAAAGCTCGCATGTTCCTGGATCTGTATGAATTAATTACCCACTCTGGAAAGCATCGAAACCAGCCAGAACTGCATGGTAAGGCATGGAAAGGGCTTTTAGGACACACTCTTCCAAGCAAAAACCAAGCAGATTGGAAGCCTGCCCCGGCCCCTGAGGTGAGTCTTTAAAAGAGGGGCCGGGTGCCCTGCACCGCTGCAGTGTCTGTTCCCAGGGCTCTGGAGGCAGCAGCCTCTCCTGGCTGTGCTCTTCCCAGGCACGCTTCATTTCCTGGTGTGCCACTGTGCACGGCCCACTGCCACAGGGGTATTAAACCACCAGAAAAGACTCAATTTCCTTCTGTCAGGGCTTTCCATGCTGCTGACAAACAGCAGTCGACTGACATTTAAGTGGCAAAAGCTTGGCTTTGAAGCCTCAGACGATCCGTGCAGCCTCTCCTGGCTGTGCTCTTCCCAGGCACGCTTCATTTCCTGGTGTGCCACTGTGCACGGCCCACTGCCACAGGGGTATTAAACCACCAGAAAAGACTCAATTTCCTTCTGTCAGGGCTTTCCATGCTGCTGACAAACAGCAGTCGACTGACATTTAAGTGGCAAAAGCTTGGCTTTGAAGCCTCAGACGATCCGTGCCCTATTGCTTCTTTCTCGCTGGCTTTGTTCACATAAACCAGGCTGAAATGTGCTGCCAATCATAATAGAGGGGAAAAATTCTCTGCAGCACTGAGCCAGCTGGAGATGCTTGTCCTGACCTGCTCTCAGAGGACACAAGCACTGAATCCAGCCCTGCCAAAAGGAAGAGGAGGTTGACTTCTTGTTTTGTTCCTGTGATTTCAGGAAGCTTAAATATAGTCTTCAGAACGCAAGAAAAGGCTTCTTATAAAAAAAAAAATTAGTAAATGTAGTGTTACCAGCCAAACTTAGCCCCAAACAAAGTAACCAAATAAAAATCATGTATTAAAAAGTGTTCTCAGTTTAGTCACTATATTAACCATGCGATTAAGCACACTAAAAAACTTGTGTGGTTTCATTATTCTATTCCTTTCTCCTGAGGAAAACAAAATTTAAAAAAAAAAAAGAAGAAGAAGAAGTGGAAGAATTCCCTAATTTACATATCACCCCAAGACACATAGGCCTTTACAAAAAGGAGGGAACGAAAAATGTTGATTCAGGAGTCAGCACCCAAATACTCTAGAAAAGCAAATTTTGCTTGATTTCTTACCAGAGCTTAGGGTGGATCCAAAAGGGGCATAATCTGCACACAAAGTCCTCCTACTGAAAATTAAAATCCAGAATGCTCCTGATCCAAGAGGACTTCAGTCCTTTCGTGTCTGAAGTTTTGTGACCTCTCTTAGTCTCAAGAGTTATGTCCTTGGGTAAATCTCCCCTGGTACAGCCAAAGGCACTGGCAGCTTTTACTGATCACAGCAGAGTAATCTCAAACCACTGAAGGGATCCAGAAATTTCTCACCCTAAATGCCCTTGGATTTCATCCATGTAGGTGGAGGCATGCTCTGGTCAGGTCTCATGACAGCAAGTTTAATGCACACCAACAGGACCAGGTCCTCGTGAAATTTAACATGAGGGCTTGAAAAGCATCAGTTAGACCTCAAAAGTTATAAAATACATTTAGTGATCTTTTTATATCCTTTGCCTGATTTAGGCACCTTCAGGATTCATGTTTTCTAGCACATCTCCACAATGCCGTGCTCACAAGCAATGTTTACTTTAATGAGAGTAGAGGTTCAGGGCACCTGTATAATTTCACAACTAAAGCTGTGGAAAGCAGTCATGAATTTGAATGAGGATTGCTTTATGGGTTTATAAGGCACATCCAATAGACTGATGAATCTGCAGGGTGGGGTTTTTTTCCTCTCAGAATGGCTGCTATGGTTATAGATTTCTCTAATAGAAAAAATGGCTGTTTCTTGTTCATCACTTCCTCATCTAGGAGGAGAAATCCAAATAAACTCTGGCTCAGAGCAATTTCCACTATGAAGCCTTCAAATGGGTACAAAGGACATAATGGAAGTATTTGTACACAGGATACTGAACTCTGTATCTCTCTTCACAGCAACACTGAAAATCAGTTTGAGAATAAGCATTTACCAGACCTGGGAAAAGAGATTTTGTTGGGTTTTTTTTCAAGAGTTGAGAGAACCTTTACCTGTCTCTACACTTTTCTTTTGCTAATGGTTTTATTCTGAGCCCCTTAATTCAACTCAGCCTGTCAACTCTTCACAAACTGTTTCCATGCCAAATAATAGCTGTGTTCTGCTTTGGGAGCACCCTGGAAATATGAATGTTCAGTCATCATCAACTTTTATTTCCTTTCTTTTTTTTTTTTTTTTTATTATTTATTCAAACTTCTGTGCATTGTCAAATTTTCTCTCTCTTTTCCACCTTTACTTAACACATTCAGCCAATTGGCCTATGGTGTGTTTGATTTTATTTCCCCTTGGATCATACTTCAAGAGGTCCCAAGATTTCATTTCATTAATCCTGTATCTTAGAATGGAAAGTGCTTCATTTATATAATTAACTGTCTTGCAGAGGAAAATGCTTCTTTTTTCTCGAGAAAAAAAGAAAATATGGTGATGATGTGTGTTAGAAGAACAGCCAGCTTTCCAAACATGAAAGCTTCTCCTGTTTGTTTGATGTCTCAATTCCTTGTTGGACATTCTCAGATGAAACAGAGAAGGTTCTCATTATCACGTTGAGATGTCAGCTCTGAGAAAAAGGCTCGTGGGCTTCATGAAAAAATTCCAAGTGTCTCAACAGAGGGATTGGCCCAAGAAAGTACCCCAGGGCGTGATTTGTGGTGATGTTCACAGATGCTTGGGAGGAGTTAGGAATCAGGGAGAGGGACCTGCGTGATTTTCCCCAGAGCAAGTACTCTAAATATGGAGCTTCGCCCACTGTTCAAAGCCTGCGTGACTCCTTCCATCTGTGATTAATAATTATGGATCTTTCTTGAGAGTACGTAGCCCTTAATTAAAAATCAAACAGGGTCTGAGAACAAAACCATTCTTTTCTTCCTAACCTGAACAAGCAGAGGAGGAATAGTATTGGGAATAGCATTGGAACTACCAGTTCTTAAGACAATAATTCAGATGTCAAAGCACCTGAGAAAAGGATTGCCACATTTCATTGCTTCCCAGACCCTGATGAAATGTTAAGCTGCGCTGTGCAGCTAGTCAGACTGGGCAATATCCAGCAGCTATGGCTCTCTCCTTGCTTCCAAAGCCTGATTTTTTTTTCATTACAGCTGAAGAAACTGAACTAAACCCATTAGTTTAGCCTTTCCACATTTAGAAAGGAAGTATTTGTGTCAAATTCTAAAGGTTAGAAAAAGACTGAGAAAAGCTGAAACACAAATATTAACTACCTTTTATTTGCCAAGCAGCTCAAGAATTATGAAGGAAAAGTGGTTTTATTTTCAAAAAGTCAGGATGTTTTTTTCTTAAAATACTTCCAATTTTACTTTATTCTCACTGTAATATTCTTTCAACTGCTATTACTTTCCATTAAGTATTTGCAGAAATATTTGAGGAGAAACTCATTTTTCTATTCTTACAAATATGCCCTTCCCTAGAGTATACTCTTTCATACATTTGAATTTTTCTGTCTTCCCTTCTCCATTTTCATTTGTCCTCTCTCGACATTATAACTTCTTTTTACATTTATGACTGCTGTATAATGAGGAGAGCAAGCACAGATTCATGACAGTGAATGATTCAAACCCTCATACATAAGAATCAAAAGTGACTGCATAAAACACAGAAATTTATATTTACAAAAACATTTCATATAAACTGTGTATGGAGTCTGTGTGGTTTCTTAGAGACTTAAAGCAGCACAGAAAGCCAAGGAGTAATGTAGGTGATATTTGAGGGTTTGTTTTGCTGTTGCAGAGAGAAGTAGAAGACAACTTAGTTTGTGCAAAATGAGCTAGTACGCAGAGCTAATAGAAAAATAAATAGAAAAATAAATAATAAATGAAATGTTATTTCTCTCTTCCTAGCCAAAATATACTATGACTGAACAAACATATGGATATGCTCTGTTAAATAATAAGGTGCCATTCTTTCCTGCAATAATTTTCAAGCTAATTATTTCAGCTGGAATACCCAACCCACAAACTTGTTAACCTAATTAGCATTTATGCTTATTCAACAAAAATATATTTCGCTTTTCTCCTTGAAATAATGTTTCTCCAATGCTAAGACATGTTTAGCAACCAATATACATCAAAATTTTTAAAAAAACAAACAAAACAAAATAGGAATTTCGTTCCTTAACAAAGCAATAGAAATATTTTTATTGCCATGAACCACCCTCAGATTCTTTTTTTTTTTTCTGAGCTCTGAGCAAACTCAGAAAAAAATAAAACAACCTCAAAATAATTTATTTGAAATACTTCTTATGATTCTACAAGTATATTTGCAGAGCAGAAATAATTAATAATGAAAATAATAATTGTAATAATAATAATAATAAAAGTGCTGTCCTTTAAACCGTGGACCCTATATTCTTTGAAATAATTTATAGATAAAAACAATTAATCCAAAAAGTGTGATTACTGTACATTTTAGGAAGTGTTTTCCCTTTCTATTTGATGTCTCACTTTGAACTAAAACAGCTGCTAATACTGCTACCTGGAGTGTTGAAGAGGTTTTATAGTATTAGTGCCACTGCTGACCATCAAAATATTTTGTTACACAGAAAGATATAAAATGTCTTTCCCTCTCTTACTGGAGTGCTGCTGATAAAGGAAAATATTTTAGATTAGAGACATACTATCTGTACACTAGAGACTCTGGGAAGTATTTGTCTCACAAACTAATTTCTGTATTTGCAGAGAACCAGAAAGTAAATCCAAGGTAATTTTTTCACTATGGTCTGCTGAGTGCAGAAAAATATAATAACACAGAAATAGTAAGATCATTTATCATTTGCATTTATTTTCAGTACTAGTTTTATTTTCTGTTTGAAGCAGGTTGACCTTGCAATCTCCATTTTGGGGAATTAGATGACTGGGAAGGTTTCTCAGGTATGTAAAGGAATATTGCTCACACAGCTCAATCAAGAACCTTTGTAACAAAATGACATTAATATTCAGACTAGGCATTCTCTTCTGAGAGACAGCACATTGTCTCAGGGGAGCTATGAGTCAGACTTAGAGCACATCTCTTTGCAGGAGAGTGTCAGAAGTGCTACAAAACCATTCCTCTCCTTTTCCCTAATCCCAATAGAAGCCAAAATTTTGGGCACTTTCACTGAATGTAAATATAGAGAGCTTGGTGGAGCTATATTTGGACTTTGGACCAGATGTACTCCAGAGATCCCTTCCAACCTCTTGCATTCTGTGGTACTTTAGACTTCCCCTAACCTCAGAACAATGTCCTATTGTCCACTGATTTTCCTCCAAGCAGCAATGATCAGTGCATGAAGAGAGTTCATAGCCACACAAATATCTTTTGTCTGCAGGAATGTGAAGGACAGGACCTGCCTGTCTCCTAAGCAGCACTGTCCTAGGATGGCCTGTTAGCAACCAAGAACCAAAATCATATTTACAAACGTAGGTAGATTTCCAGTGCTTCCTGGTAAGTATATTTTCACAAGATCAGCCTGGAGTTTGTTTTTTTCATAATTAAAGGAAAAGCTGGAAGATATGTGTTGGCTGAGAATTTTTATGCACCATCTTTAATCTGCCGCGGTTACATATAGAGAAATGCATCAAGAGCACAATGCCCTCTGAGGTCTATGTTTGGGATTCAAACTTAATAGTAATTTGCATTCCTATAGTGACTAAGAGTTCAACTAGTTTGAGAAACATGATTAAATCCAGGCTTGCAATCCCTTCTGAGCCTGAGACATTAACTGAAACAAGCATGTGAGAGCATTCACCGTGGCAGAAATCCCCTTGCACCATATGGCTGCAGAAAATTATTACTGGTTAGGGCAGGACTGGAATTTACGCCTTCTTTTGCTCAAACACAATTTAGTGATTTTGGTGGGGCTCTCAGTGTGGCAAATACTTGATTGTACTTGCACACTGGTGAATGGCCATGTCTTTGAACAACTTGTTTTGTTCTCTTTTACTACTGGGGGTGGTGGGGGGAAGAAGATGGAAAGAGAGAGAATTCTGCTCCATTTTCCATTGTCAATATTTTGTTAAAGGATGCAATGGACCTATTCACAGATGGGAAACATGATACACATTACCAGATTTTCAGGCTGAAACTAGAGAAAAGGAAAAAAAGGAAGAGCTATAGGTCTGATTCTCCTCCTTCTGAACACCATGCTTCATACCACTTAAACTCCAACGGATATTTAAGAAAAGGTGCATTAATACACAATTATTTGATTCTCATCACTGATCAAATACAAACGATCCTCCCTGACAGGAAAGATTTATTAACTATCATCCATGTCTCTTTTTTGCTACATGCTTTTGAATATGTTTTCCTGCATCAAATGGGAATTTATTCCTGCTCAGTTTGTGCAGTGTGCTCAGATGCTTTCAGATAAATCCTCTAATAATTTGATTAAGTAAATGCATAAATATATTGCAGGACCTGCAGGAATTTGCTTCAGGAGGTCACCATTTCCCCAGCTTAAGGCAGTGCATAATTGCCAACCAGGAGCTGCAGCATAGTGCCTTGAGAGACAGAGACTGGGAGCCCTCACGCCTCTGAGATAATCAGCAAGAAGAAAGCATCTTCAAGTAGCTGATGTTTCCTTGCGTAGCCACCCCTCTCATGTCTGAAGATTCTGATTAACATTACAACCACAGGAGACTTTCCACTGCAGCAGCATGAACCATGCTGGGCAGCACCTTTGGGAACAAGGATATGTGGTTTTGCCACCACCGAGGGATTGAGGAGCATTTCCCAGTGTCAGCCCAGCCCTTATTTGCTGCAAAGGTGTAAAATACTTCCCTGTAGTACACAGGGAAAGTAGCACATACTGCTGCCATGAGCATGGCAGAAAAGGCTGCAGGGAATCAAATCAAAGCCCTTGTATCTCAGTGCATCTTACATGCTTCCTGTCAGGCAACAGCCTTTCTGTCTCACAAACATTAAATTGACTGAATCCTGGCAACATTTCTATGCAATATGGTGTGGTGGCTGATTGACCTGTGGTACAAGAG
>NW_008239284.1:0-226 GCF_000691975.1 Corvus brachyrhynchos
GCTGGCGCCGGCCCCCGCGGGGTTGTCTGCGTAGCTGGAGATGCCGGGTCCTGCCAGAGGGAAGCGGTGATGGAGGGAGCCCAGTGCCACCCGCAGGGACAGCACAGCAGGGGACATGTCCACCCAGAAACGCCACTGGGCTTTTTTTGTTGCATACCCCGGGTAGTCCCAACCTTGCCAGGCCCAACCCTGACTCGTGCTCGGAGCTGTCCTGCCAGGATGCTGC
>NW_008239284.1:301-4237 GCF_000691975.1 Corvus brachyrhynchos
TGAGCACACACTTGATCCTGGGGAGGCTGAACTGCTGGGCATGGCCAGCCAGTCCTGCAGGACCCGGGAACAACAGAGCTGTTGCCCATTTCCCTGAGGAAGGGGCAGGCTCTCCTGCACCCTGCTGCAAGGGCATGTGGAGCTGATAGGCACACAGCGCTGCCTTTGCACAGCCTCCCTATTTTTAGAGGCTGGCACTGGATCTGAGAACCCAGCATGGTCCTGCAGTGGGCAGGGACAGGCTCTGGGGTGGAAATCTCCCTCTTTATCTTCCCGGGGGCGTTGCACTCAATGACTGACATTAACCCAGGCACCCCTTGCGTTACAGTTTGCCCTCAGCCAGACCTTTGCAGTTAACCTGTAACTGCCTCGCCGCCGCTGCTGCGGGACACAAGGGCAAGGGGAGCTCTGAGCCCTCTCGCCCCCTGCCCAAGCACCTCTGCCCTGGCCTGGTGGCCTTTGCCACCCTGAGCCCAGCTCCATGTACCATTTATCTGACCCTAGATCCACTCTCTAGCCTATTCCTTTCCTCCAGAGAGACTTGTCCTTGTGCCAAAGCCTGGCAGCACTTTTGCAATAGGAATAAACGCCCCTGTGGGTATTTAAAAATGCCCAATAAATAAATTACTGCTTACCACACCTGGCATGAATCAGCTTTGCTGTGTGGAACAGCCACACAGCCAGCCCCCACGGCGAGCTGGGCATGGAGAGGGAGGACAGATCCTGGCACACTCACCGGACACGGAGCAGGCCTCCACCTGGGAGACGATGCCGGTGCCGTTCTCCTTGTCCGCGGGCCACCGGTAGATGTAGAGGGACGTGTGTGTGGAGCCAGCGTCAAACACCAGACCGTACTGGGGAGGCACAGGGGACATGGGGTGTCAGGGGTGCAGAGCAGCATCACCCACTGCAGAGCGAGAGAAGCTCCAGGAGAGCCAGCTCCTGGTGGGCAGGGGAGCCTTGAGTGGCCAAACAAGACTGGTGGCCACCAGGACAGAAAAAGTCAGGTGGCATTGCCACCACCAGCTGTGCTGGGGACAAGGATCCATCACAAGCCCCTGGCAGTGCTCTGGGATGAAAAAGCTGTATGTGCTGTGGGGCCAGGCACAGTGACCAAACTCAGCCAGACCACCCCAGTTTGTGCAGAGTTTTGTCCCCATGTTGGTGACAAACAGCACAGCCTGCCTGAAACCCAGGCAAAATCCAACACCCAGCAGGCAGCCAGCAGCCAAGTGAGAGCTGTGCTCCTCCTGAGGACCCTACCTTGGTGCTGGGGGGAAGAAACACATCCTTCACATTCACAACGCTCAGAATGAGGGCGATGATGCTGCAGACACAGGTGGCTGCCAGGAGACCTGCAATGGCTTTGGCTTTGGAGCCCATTCCTCCTCAGACCTGCAAGGACAGCCCCAGCCCCCAGCTCACACCTCATGGATGGATACGGGACTTTCCCCTTCCCTGACAATGAAGCCACTCTCTGCTGCATGGCTGCTCTTAGCATGGAAGAGGATAAGATCCATAGGCTCCTCTGAACCCATCCCAGTAGGGCTGTTGGCAGCCTCAGGGTTGGGACACCCTCCTGTTCTCAGCACTCTCTCCTTGGAGGATTTTCAGCACAGCATTTTCAGCACTGCCTTCTCACCTGCAGCCCCTCAGGTCCCTCTGAGCCTGGCCCCCAGCCCTCTGCCCTGCTCAAGCTGCTGCCTGGCTGGCAAGTCAGCATCTTCCTTCACAGCAGCATCACTGGGGGAAGCCCGGCTGTGGCTAGCTGGAGTTCCAAGCTGGGAGCAGGATCGTGGCCTGGCAGGGTCCCAGTGTGACCATCCCCTCTGGGGTGCAGAGCCACATCCCTCCTGCACCCACATGCTGCCACCTCAAAACTCATCCCACAACACTTGGGACCAGGCCACATCTGTTGCCCAGCAGGCCCAGATTGTCCCTGAGAGGGTCCTCTCTGCTCCAGGCAGGGAAACAGCACCTCCAGCTGTGTGTCTCCTGCCTGGCCCAGCTCTTGCTGATGCCAGAGCAGGTAAGAGACACCCAGGGACAGTGTCCATGCCTGCTGTGATCCCTGCGCCTCTCCTGCAGCCCCAAGGGCAGGCAGGAGGGGAGAGGCAGGAAGCTGCTGCAGATCTGACACACAGCCCGTAGCTGGGCTGGAATGCCCACAGCGATGGCCCTTGGGGACTGGAACACTCCCCATGTGTCTGCCCAGAGCTCAGCTCCCAGCAGAAACAGCCCCCAGACACCCCTAAGAAATTGTAGCAAAGCAAAGGGTCTGGGTCTCTGTGACAGGGCAGGTGAGATGTGCACGTGCTCAGCACCCCACAGGCGGTCCAGATGTGCTTTTCGAAATGCACAGCTCTCCCTCCTCCTCCTGCACTGCCCTACCCCCTGCCACGAGCCACACAGGCAGGATGCCTGCCAGGAGCCAGGCTGACCTCGCTTCATAGTCCAGCTAAAAACTGCGGCTGTCCTGAGAGCCCTGGGCACAGCCCAGAGATGTGGTTTAAGCCCACCAGGGCTTTGGGTGGAACCTGGAGCTGTCATTTGGCTACACCATTCTCCTGTGAATGCATAAAACCCCTGAGAAATTCCCCTGCCCTTTTCCCAGGTCAGTGGAGAGGAAAGAACTTTGGCAAGGTCAAAGGAGATGCTGATTCCTATTTTGGAGTCAGCATCTCTGGCAATAACAAGAGTGACCAATCTCCTGTGTGGCATGAGATGCACAACAATGAACAGCAGCCATTCTTCTGGCCCATGTCATGGGACACAGGGCTACTGAAATCCCTTATTAGACCTTATCATACAGCCAGGAGCCTTCTGTCTACAGTGGTTATGGCCAAAAGAGATAATATGGAAGCAGCTGATAAATCCCTGTCCTAGAAACAGGGAAACATTAAGGACGTTTTTGAGATATCAAAATGGTCATCGATTCAAAGTGATCTCAGAGTCCAATCATTAACCCAGCACCCCCACGATAACCACTAAACTATGTCCCCAGTTGTCACATTCTCAGTCCTACCAGCCCTGCTGGAATGTGCCCAGATATAACTGTGCCATTGGGATGTGATTCATCTGCTCCAGGTAACAAACAAAGCAATGGCAAAAGTCCCCAGCCCAGCCTACATCCTGGAAAATTCTGTCCCAGGCACTGCGCAATGGAAGGACATGAATTGGTGATAAATTGCACCGTCCTGCATGCAGGAGAGGGTGGGAAACGGGCTCCTCCTGCTCTGGTAGGGGCTAATTCCCATTTTGACTGGACAGGAGGCATCCAAAGGCAGCACAGAGCCAGATCTCCCAGGGAGGAGAGCAGGGAACAGGAAGGGAGCCCAGTGGGTGGGGAGAAATGTGAGAAGCTGATTGATCTGCCCAGGCCTTCTGTGGCATCCTGGGGCTGGCAGCTCCAATACCTGCTACCACCCGTGCAGGTCCAGGCAGCAGCAGGGCAGGAAGGTGGTGCTGATGCCTCCAGAGCTGCAGAGGAAGCACGATGCTGCACAGTGCCAGTCCAAACCTGGCCCAGGGCTGCACTTGTTTGTGTAGGGCTGGGCATGACAAAGGGCTTGACAAACACCTGTGGGACATCCCTCACTTGCAGCATCCCTCGTGCACAGGGAGCAGGGCCTCAAAAATTGGGACAAAAGGGTCAGAGCCACTGCTGGATCTAAACTGCCTGCTGCTCAGGACAATGGGGGGCTGACTTCCCACTGGGCACATTTGGGATTTGAAAGTCGAAAGGACTCTGAAGGTTCTAAGAGGGTGACAGTGGGTGCCAGGAGCATTCTTGCCAGGCAGAGCAGCTCCCTGCATCCCACCTCCCACCAGCGCTGGGGCTTGGCAGTGCCCTCCATGCCTGGTCCCTGTCCCCTCCATGCCCCTCTGCCCCCTGCACCTGGGCACCTCGTACGGCGAGTGGCCGTCCAGCCCTCT
>NW_008239284.1:4725-5058 GCF_000691975.1 Corvus brachyrhynchos
GCGGCACAAGCACACGGCGGGGGGCCGAGCCTGCCCTGTCACCCTGCTGTCACCCTGCTGTCACCCGGCTCTGCCGGACCCCCACTGTCCTGCTGCAGGCAGAGCCAGGCTGGCAGCGGGGCTGGGGAATGAAACAGGAAGGACCTGGCAGGTGCTGTCCCCACAGCCATCCACGTGGGATCCATCCCCACGGTCAGGGACGGAACTGTCCCCACGGCTAGGGAGCCATCCCCATTGCCAGGGTCCCGTCTGTCCCCATGGCCAGGACCTGCCCATGGCCAGAGGCCCGTGGCCGGGGGTCCGGTGCGGGGCGCGGCCGGCCCCCGCCCCCCC
>NW_008239284.1:5623-7475 GCF_000691975.1 Corvus brachyrhynchos
AAGATTCCCCGTCCCCTAGGTCCTCCCAAAGACCATCCCGCCCCAAGACCCGCCTCCCAAAGACCATCCCTCCCCCCAAACCCTCCTCCCAAAGACCCTCCCACCCCTCGGACCCTCCTCCCAAAGCCACCCCTCCCCACAGCCCTTCTCTGCAGACCCTCCTCCTAAAGACCACGCCCCCCGCAAACCTCCCAAAGACCCTCCCTCCCCAGTGACCCCTCCCAAATCCATCCCTTCCCACAGACCTCCCCAAAGACCATCAATGTCGCCGCGCCTGCTCAGGGCGGTGGGCCGGGGCTGGCTGGCCGTGCTGGGACTGCTGACGGTGGCCGTCTTCGTCCTGGTCCTGATCCCGGCGAAGGATGCTGTCGTTCCTACCAGGTTCAAAGTAGGTGTCCAGTGAGACCTGGGGTAGCCTGGGAATGCCACCAGCCCCTTTCCACCTCTCATTCTGCCATCAGCCCTGCCTTCCTCTCAGCTTGCAAGTTTCCCCATAACGAGCCCAGCTTTCCAGGACTTAACCTTATCAAGGTGGCGCTGGGCAGATCAGCCTCCCCCAAACCACGGTCCTGGCTGCTTGCTAAGGATGGGAGAGAGAAGTGCAGCCTTCTCCCCACGGCTGCTCCAGCTGCCCCCACAGGCACTCTCTTCCCTGTTTACAGACACCCAGGTCACCTGTTGGGTTTACACTTCTCTCCCCTGCTGCTTTCTGCTGCTGGTCTGCTAAAATATGTCAGGTTTTGTGAGATTTGCTAAAGGCCTGGGAGCAGCCTGAGCCCTTTGGGACATGCCCGGATGCCTCCCTGCTCTGCGACTCACCCCGCTGACCTGCGCGTCTTTCCTGAGCTGTAACTCGCTGGAGAGGCGAAACCGGGGCTGTTAGAGGTGGAGCAGGGCTGCTAAAGGGAGGCTGGACGAGCAAACCTCTGCTGCCCACGGTCACACAGGGGAAGCAGGAGCAGAAGCTCTCAGAAACCCCCGTGGCACTTGGTGTGGCCCCGAGCCAGCTGTGACCCCGTGTCCCCTGTGCCTCCCCAGTACGGTCTGGTGTTTGACGCTGGCTCCACACACACGTCCCTCTACATCTACCGGTGGCCCGCGGACAAGGAGAACGGCACCGGCATCGTCTCCCAGGTGGAGGCCTGCTCCGTGTCCGGTGAGTGTGCCAGGATCTGTCCTCCCTCTCCATGCCCAGCCTCCTGGGTCGCTGCCCCAAACTCACAGCACCATTGCTGATCCAAGTCTTTCAGCCTGCTCTGGGCTGAAAGGAGATTGCCCTGTGAGGAACCACAGGAAAGGGTTAGGGGACAGTCAGTCTGCACCTGAGGGAGCCCTACAGTCATTGGGGGGTGCTGAGGTGGGTGAGGAATTTGGCCCCCAGTTAATGCAGGTCCTGCAGCCTGTCCTGTCCAGATATGCATCACGTCACAGCTTGGGATGCTGGACATGCAGTTTGCTCCTCCCTTGCCCCAGTTTCCTTGGCTCTTACCACAACATCTGTTCACACCTTCTTTCATGGCATGCAGCTTCGTGTGCCCACAGGGCCTCCCCAAAGCTCTGCATGAGTCCCTGAGCAATCTGGTGTCTCTGCTCAGGTGGTGCCTGACTGCTTCCGGGGGCAGCCGTTTGCATTTTGGTGTCTGTGCTGCACCAGACACGGCAGGGCTGGGGCAATGGCTGGGACATCTGGGTATGTCTGAGCAGGCCCAGCAGAGCTCCCTGGGGAATGGGTGGACATGTCCCCTGCTGTGCTGTCCCTGCGGGTGGCACTGGGCTCCCTCCATCACCGCTTCCCTCTGGCAGGACCCGGCATCTCCAGCTACGCAGACAACCCCGCGGGGGCCGGCGCCCG
>NW_008239284.1:8030-17991 GCF_000691975.1 Corvus brachyrhynchos
GAGGGGTTTGTGCCTTTGCTGGCAGGATGGAGAACAGCACCAAGGCCGAGCAGGTCTTTGCCGAGGTGTCCAAGGCCATTGGGGAGTACCCTGTGGATTTCCGCGGAGCTCGGATCCTGACGGGGAGCGAGGAGGGCTCCTTTGGCTGGATCACTGTCAACTACCTGCTGGAGACCCTGGTCAAGGTGCAGCTCGGGGAGAGGGCAGGGCAGGGGGAGCGGGGAGAATGTCCCTGTCTGAGCGACAGCCAGGGTGCCTTATGCCCAGAGGAGGGAAGAAGGGGGCTTTGGGGCACTGGGCAGCCAAGCAAATGTCCCCCGCTGTGGTCGTGGGCTGCAGACTCAACCCCATGACTGTGATTAACAGGATCTTTGTGTCCAGCTCAGCCTGGCCCTGTGGAGTCCTGTGCTGACACACGGGCGGATTTTGGGATCACAGGGATACGGCAGCGGCGTCAGCCTCCGGGTGACAGAGTTGCTTTTTCCCTCCTCCAAGTGTCTAGATCCCAGCAGATGTGCAGCAGCCAAGAGGCCCCACCTCAGTGCTCCGTGGAAGTGTCTGTGGGATGAGGAGGATGTGGGCAGGCAGGGGTCAAACAGGGAGCCAGGAGCACGTGGAAGGTGCCTCTGGGGCTTTGGAGGCCAAAGCTCCTGGAGGGAAGGGAGCGTGAGTGTGAGTGGCTGCAGCTCAGCCTGACCCCTGCTGTGTGCTGGGCCAGTTCTCGTTTGCAGAGAGATGGGAACATCCCCAGGACACCGAGGTGCTGGGAGCTCTGGACCTTGGCGGTGCCTCGACGCAGATCACCTTCCAGCCCGGGGTGCCCGTGGAGGACAGGAACACGTCCGTGTTCTTCCGGCTCTACGGCACCAACTACTCCCTGTACAGCCACAGCTACCTGTGCTACGGGCAGAGCCAGGCCCTGAAGATGCTGCTGGCAGCCCTGCACCAGGTGCCACGGGGCGCGGGGGCTGCTCAGCCGTCTCCCAGGGCCATGGCACATTCCCGCAGCAATGTTGGGTGTGCCTGTGGGCAAAGAGTTGGGAATTGGCAGAGGCTTGGATTTTATCTAGGGAACCCCCAGATTCCCTCATTTGGGTGGAAGGAGGTGGTGGTTGCCAGCCAGGGCTCCCTTCTCCCCCTGTCTTGACATGGAGTGGCATTTTTGTAATTTCCCAAGCCCGGCTGTACCCGCAGGGTTTTTGCTGTCACCATTCTCTTGGCCTCGCTCCATTGCTGCCCAGAGAGAGGTTTCCCAGCACAGTCCCTGCACAACTGCCCGGGACAGAGGCAGAGCCCCGTGCTGTGGGAGCCGGGGATGCTCAGGGAGCTCACAGCTGGGCTGCATCCAGTCCTCCTGGGGTGTAGGTCCTGCCTTTTGGGATGGGCTGTGGGAAGGGTTTCAGTGCACCCCAGCCCCATTAATGGCTCCATCTCTCTCCAGGCCAGCTCGAGTGCCCAGATCTCCCACCCCTGCTACCCGCGGGGGTACCAGGAGAACATCACCGTGGCTGAGCTCTACGACAGCCCCTGTGTGCGTGCACCCAGCTCAGCCAGCCCTGCCCTTGTCCTCACGGTGACGGGGACAGGGGACCCAGCCGCGTGTGGCACGGCCGTGCAGAGACTCTTCAACTTCAGCTGCGGGGCGCAGTGGCCGTGCGGGTTCAATGGGGTGTACCAGCCCCCCGTGCGGGGACAGTTCTTCGTAAGCAGCTCCATCCCCACGCCTGGGGGCGTGATGGGAGTTTGTGGCATAACCCCTGGAGAACTGCTCTAGGGGAGTGTCTGAGTAGTGCCAGCCCTGGAGCTGGGATGTGCCTGACACATGGGGACACACAGGGTGCTGACCCGCGTGCCAGGCAGCCCCAGACCTCTGCTCTCCCAGACCAGTCCCTGTCCCTGCAGGCAGCACTCCCAAGCTCCCTCCCACAGGGTCACTGCCATCAGTGCAGTGCTGAGCGGGGCCTTACAGGGACCCTGCAAAGGGGTGGGGGTATCAGTGGCCTGAGTGCTTCACTAACCTGTCACCTTTGGTCTCAACACACACAGGCCTTCTCGGGGTTTTATCACACCCTTCACTTTCTGAACCTCACAGGAGGGCAGTCCCTGAGCTCAGTCAATGCCACCATCGCGCAGATCTGTTCCAGCAGCTGGGAGCAGGTGAGATTCTGCCCAGGAGTTCATTTCGTGGGCACTGAGGGCTCATCCACAGCCCATCCTCTGCTGTGGACAGCTGGAGAGAGCCAGGAGGAGCACAAAGGTCTCTGGACCTGGAGAGGGATGGGAGAGCAGCCTGCAGCCCCCTGGGCCTCCTTGCTCTGCCGGTCTTTGCTCCCAGCTGCACTGCAGGCTGTTCCCAGTGTGGGCACACCCAGCGCTGCTCCGTGTCCAGCCTCCCCCTGTTCTCCCCCCTCTGCAGCTGCAGCTATTGTTCCCCATGGCGAGCAGGACCCAGCTCCGTGACGCCTGCACAGCCAGCTCCTACAGCCTCACCCTTCTCCTGCAAGGCTACAAGTTCAGCCACACGACGTGGCCCAGCATCCACTTTGTCCAGCAGGTACGAGAGCATCCAGCAGCCCCCAGATTCACACTCTGTGCCAGGAAGTGCCTTGTGCCCACCCTGCTGCTGCTGGGGATGGGGACACCAGGACAGCACGGCCCCACTGCCTGTACCCAGGGCAGCTCTTGAGCTACACTCACGCAGCTGCTGGGACACCTGGCCTGGCCCTTTATGCTCTCCCCCAGTTTATGTCACTGCTGGGACCTCTGCAGCCCCAGGTGGGCACAGAAATGGTGGTTGTAGAGCAGGACCTGGGGGTGCAGGCTCTTCTCTAGTTTGCCTGGTACTTTGCAGCCTTTGCCATCCCTCTTGCCCCTCTGTCTGCGCAGGTTGCTAACACAGATGTGGGCTGGACTCTGGGCTACATGCTCAATCTCACCAACATGATCCCCTCGGAGCCTCCCGCAGCAGTCACAGGCCTCCCGAGCTGCAGCTGGATAGCAGCCACGGTTCTTCTGGCCATCATGCTCATCCTCACCTTCTGCCTGCTCGCAGCCACGTGCTGCCAGAGGAACTCCTCGGGCTATGAGCACCTGTAGCAGCACTGCCTCCACCGAGTCCTGCTGCCACACCTCTGCAAGGAGCTGCTTCCTGGGAATCACGCCTGTGTGCCCAGGGGCCATGGACTTGTCCTGGGGGGCCCTGAGTCGTGGCCTGGTGAGCTGGCACTGGCACAGCTGTAAAGCATCCTCCTCACAGCCGTGTGCTCTCTGGTTCTCCTTTCCCCGCGCTGCTGATTGAGATGCTCCAGGAGGGAGGGCTTGGCCATGCAGGGCAGGGGCTCAGCGCTGGGGCCTAGGGACCTCAGTGCTGTGGGGTGGCTGGAGATGGGCATCAGGGCGGTCTGGCAGCAGTGGGACTGTCACAGGGCTGGTTACAGCCCACAGCAGAGTGGGGCACACGTGTCCTGCCCCGTCCCAGTCAGGGTCTGAATCTCCCATGGCCAGCACCAGCCCCAGGGGCCGTGCCACTGGGGTGTGGGGCACTGGCCTGGTAGACAGGACTTGGGCTCTGCCCAGAACTGGGAAGCCCTGTGAGGGAGGGATGGCACAGCCCCCTGCTCTCCTGCATGAGGGTCTCTCCAGTCCAGCTGCACCCTGTGCCTGGCAGACAGCTCATCCTGCCTTCCCAACACAGGGTGACGTGGGAACACTTCTGGGACATGGCAGAGGCAGTTCCTTACATTTCTGGGGAGTCCCACTGGCAGCCAAGTGAGGGGTGTGTTGAGACCCCTCCTCTCAGAAGGAAAAGGCCTGTCCTTGTGCACTGCTGGCTCCTCTCCAAGTTCCAGCAGACACCTCAGTGTCTCCAGGGACACCTCCCGCAGATTTGTTGCCTCTCCCCTGAGTCTCCATCATCACCAGCCCTTACTTGGGAGAGGGAAGGAAGGAAATCACAACTATTTGGGAGCAAAGTAACAGGCATTTCCGCACGTGCTGCCTATTACAACGTTTATTTGGGTGACGAGAGCTGGGAGGTGCCCAGCATTCCACAGGGACGCCAAAGGTCTGCTCCTCACTGTGGGAACGCAAACAGCAACATGAACCATCCACAGGGCAGATAAAAACGAGCAGAACCAAGGGCAAAGGCTGTGGGCAGGACCCAGCTGAGGCACGTGCAGGGCAGGACTCACAGCCTGCTGGAGCCTCATCCTGACACCCACGGGGTCCAGGCCTTCTGCCCGTAGGACAGCGCTGTCTCCAGGAAGGCACTGAGGAGCTTCAATCCCTTTATTCCAGGCGAAAAGGAAGATGATGAGGTGAGGGGTGAGATGTGATGATGGGATGAGATGACATGACAAGCTGATGAGATGATGAGATGAGATGGACTCTCTGGAGGGGCGTGGACCACACTTCTGACTTTGGGTGCTCAGTTTTCCTTCTCTCTCCAAGCCCATCTCCACATCAGCCCCACAGGGACCCCAGAGCGTCCCTCAGGCTGGCAGGGACCCGCCTGGCTGTTGGTGACCGTGGTCACACCGGCACTGCATGGAGCACCCTGTCCCCAGGTGCCTGCACTGTGCCCCACCAGGCTGGCACTGGGGCACTGCCCCACGGCCAGGCTGGCTCTCCACAGCCCCACGGCCAGGCCGGCGGGATGGAGCCGTGTCTGTGACACGCAGAGCGGTGACAGGAGGCACACAGGCTTGGCTGAGGCTTCTGCAGGCTGATCCCATTGGGTCTCCATGGGAGTGGAGCTCCTCTGGAAACCTCAGAGAGTGCCTGTCTGCGTGCTGGGGGCCAGCCCCATGGAAAAGCAGATCCCAGTGCTCTGGAGCTGTAGAGGTGAATGTGCTCAGCAGCACAGAGCCAGCCCCAGGCTGCCAGTCCTGCACTGGGGACTCCAGCACGGCCCTGCAGCCCTGGTCTGATCCCGCTGGGCTCCCAGACACGGCCAGGCTCCTACACCCACAGCAGCAGGAGCAGGGCAGCGAGCCCCAAGACGAGGGTGAGGATGATGAAGATGACGGCCGCAGCCCACAGGGAAGGCCTGTGCCCCTTCACCCTGGCTGGAGCCTCGGCCGGGACCATGTTGGTGAGGTTCAGCATGTACCCCAGCGTCCAGCCCACGTCGGAGCTCCCCGCCTGCCCCGGAGAGAGGGGACGGGGGGTTAGCCCTGCAGGAAAGCCACCGCTGCCACAGGGCCACCCACCCGCTCCTGCTCAGCCCGAACAGCGTGTCCCCACAGCAGTGCCACGCCAGGATGGGGGGCAGGCAGGGCTCTCTGGACCGCTGCTCCCCAGTACCCCCACAGAGGGGCTGGCTCCCCCCAGCACCCCAAAATGTGGCTGGTTCTCCCCAGCACCCCACAACAGGGTGCTGCTCTGCTCCCCCTCACAGGCTGGGAGCGCTGCCCACCTTCATCTGGAAGAAGATGTTGTTCCAGCTGGTCTCGTTGAACTTGTAGGCATCGAGCAGGAGTGTGAGGATGTAGTTGGCGTTGGCACAGTATTTAGGCAGTCGCTTGGGATTCTCTTTGGGGTAGCTGGAAGACAGCTGGGGTGGGAAATGTTTGGGGATGAAGGGAAGTTATTCACAGGCAATTTCTGTACAGAGACAAAGCCCTGACATGTGCTGCCTGAGCGGCAGTGGCTGCCCAGTCACCAGCATCCAGAGGGAGACTTCTGGGCCAGGCAGTGATTTTGGATTTCTATACAGTGCAACTCCTGTGGGGAGGATCTACACTCCACATGGAAACACAGATGGATATTGTAGCTCCTCCTGCCCCAGATTCTCCCATCTCAGCCTCCTCCTGCAAGGGCCTCCTGCTCTCTGCCCCATTGGGTGCTGACACATCCCTGGGCTTATCCACCCCCATTTGTTGCCCAGAGAAGCTGTGGCTACCCCATCCCTGGAAGTGTTCAAGGCCAGGCTGGATGGGCTTAGAGCAACCTGGTCTAGTGAAATATGTCCCTGCTTATGGCAGGGATATGGAACAAGATGAGCCTTCCAAATCAAACCAGTCTGGAATTCTATGATTCCAAGATTTGACTCATCTCCAGCATGGTGCCAGCAGCTGGCTCTGCTCTCACCATCCTCCCTTGCTACAGACCCACCTCCATCCCCATTCCCACCTCCATCCCCAGCTCCTGGAGATGAGATCCTGCTGCCCTTGCCTGCCCTGGCTGCCCTTTCCCCAAGGGTGTATGAGCCACGAGTGGATGCAGGACAGTGCTGGCTCCACACAGAGCTCAGGGGTGGCTCTGCTGTGTAGGGCACAGCTCAGAACCAGGCAGCCTTGCTCCCTCTCCCCACCGCAGGACCCCTTTGCTTGTCAATCTTCCACGCAGCCTCCATCCTGAGGAACGTACATCCTCCCAGCTCCTGGTGCAGAGCCCCTCGATGGCCTCTCTGACCACGGCCAGCGGCTGCCCCTCCGTCAGGTTCAGGAACTTGAAGTTATAGTAAAAGGCAGAGAAGGCCTGCAAGGTGAGAGACAGAAACACCGGTGAGCTGCAGTGGGGACCCCAGGCAGCTGCCTGGAGCAGGACGTGGGATTTTCCTTCACAGGGTTTGTCCCATCCCAGGAAGTCCCGGGGCACTGTTGTCCCTGTCCCAGCAGGTGATGGGTTGGGGGCTGGTGCACACAGCCAGAGCCTTGCCTGAAGGCTGCTGTCTCAACTCCTGGGTTTTCACCAAACACTTGGGATTTGACAAACCCCTGTTTTATTAACAAATCCATGGGAGTGCCCAAGGCCAGGATGGACAGGGCTTGGAGCAAACTGGGATAGTGGAGGGTGTCCCTGCCTATGGCAGGGGGGGGTGGGTCGGGCCAGGATGGACAGGGCTTGGAGCAAACTGGGATAGTGGAGGGTGTCCCTGCCTATGGCAGGGGGTGGCTCGAGAAGAGCTTGAAGGTCCCTTCCACCCCAAACCAGTCTGGGATTTGATGATTCTCAACATGGTCCCATTTGGGGATTTGGCTGGAAAACCACCCAGCAGCAATCCCTGGCACGCCCTCAGGCCGTGGTGCTTGGGGAGCTCCTTGCCCCGTTCCCTGCAGGAGGTGACAGTGCCAGGGGGCAGCAGGGACACCCCAGCCCCGGGGCCGCCCTTCCGAGGAGGTGGGAGGACGGGTTTGCCTTACAATGAACTGCCCCCGCAGCGGGGGCTGGTAGACACCGTCGAAGGTGCAGTCCTGGCTCTGGCCACACGCCGAGAAGTTGAACAGCTTCCTGAGGGCTGCCAGGCACCCGCTGGCGTTGCCCCTGCCCTCCAGGGTGACGCTGCTGTCGCCCAGGGGCAGGGGCGGGGTGGGTGCGGTGGCGGGGCTGGTGTGGAAGGAGGACAGCGAGACGGTCTCGTTGTAGCCCTTTGGGTAGCAGGGGTGGTGGACTCGTGTGCTGGGGAACGACTCCTGGGGACAGCAAAATGCAGCTGCAGCTCCTCCAGACCCTCCTGGCACTTTGCACCTCTGAGAAGAGCCTGGTCCTGCATTTCTGTACACCATATAAAGCCAGAAGATCCCAAACTGCCCCTTTTGACATTTTCCCCATCCCTGCAAGTGCCCAAGGCCAGGTTGGACAGGGCTTGGAGCACCCTGGTCTAGTGGAAGGTGTCCCTGCCCATGGCAGGGGAGTGGAACAAGATGAGCTCTAAAGTCCCTTCCAACCCAAACCAGTCTGTGATTCCGTGATGTCCGTGCTCCTCTCCACATTTGCCCTGCCATGCTCCAAGGAGTCTGTCCTTGCTCTCAGTCCTTGCTGACGCCTCTCCAGAAGAGCCCTGCCTGTCCTTAGTTTCTGCATTGACAGCTCTGTGGCTGGCATCATGACACCACAGGCCAATTACCCCTCAGCTGCCTCTCACCACAATTAATTCCTTCGCCAGCCGCTTCAGCATCTCGTTCTGCCCGTAGCAGAGGTAGCTGTGGGTGTAGATGTTGTAGCTGTACCCATACAGGGTGAACTCAGAGGCTTCATTCTGGCTCATTGCTGAACCTTCGGGCATAAAGCTGATTTGAGTGGATGCTCCTCCGAGGTCCAGTGCCCCAAAAATGTTGGCTGCCTCCGGACGAAGCCACGCGTGTGCTCTGGGGGAGTACTGCCAGGGAGAGCCAGGAGAGGAAGAGGAGTAGCACAGAATGCCCTGAGCAGAATTCTCATCCCATTGAAGGCAACAGGATTTTGTTCCTAAATTCACTCTGTGTGTGAGCCCCCCCACCAGCCGGGGTATTTATCAGAGCCAGGACAGAGAGGGAGCTCTCTGGTGGTCAGCAGGTGCTGATGTGCTGTGGGCTCACCTGGCTCTGAGTCACCATCCCCAGGCCAAAGTGCTGGTCGGGAGTGGCTTGGGGACCTGCCCTTCCCGAGGAGGCTGCAGGGGTCCCGGTGCAAGAGGAAGGATTTCTATCCAAGAATCCTCCAACAGCCCCCACAGGAGCCTGACACTGCCAGCACCACTCTGAGCTGTGGCAGGGCTGGGACAGAGCTTTGGTCTTAGCTGCCTTCAGCTGGAGTCTCCCAGCAGCACAGGGAGATGGAGCTTCCCAGGGCAGGGAGACAAAGCCCAGCTGTGCTGCACTGACCTCGCTGTCCCGAGAGTCCCTCTGTCCACACGGTGTGGAGATTGCCCTGAGCTCTTAGCAGATACCCTCGTTCCTGAGTTCTCCCTCCTTGCTTGCTGTGGGCAAGCCAGAGGATGTGTCTCTTTCCCCTGGATCATTCCCAAAAGCTGCCAACCCTGACCTCTCCTGCACTGAGAAAGCTTAAGGAAAATCAGAGAAGCTATATTAGCCAAGGAGTGGGTGTTCCACCCCTCTCCCACCTTGGTGAAGGAGTCCAGCAGGTAGTTGATGGTGATCCAGCCATAAACCCCCTCCTCCTCTCCTGTAAGGATTCGAGCCCCTTTGAAAGCCACAGGGTACTCCTGCATGGTTTTAGCAACCTCGGCCAGGACTTGCTCTGCTGCTGAGCTGTTCTGTTCCCTAGGAAGGGTGCAAAGGACAGGACACATAGCCAGCTACACAAGAGGAAATGCAAGGAAAGGGTCTGGTTCTCTCCCAGTTCCACATACTCCCAGGCTTTGCAACAAGCAGTCTGTTTGAGTGGGTGTTTCCTGCCATGTGACTTGCCAGAGCTGCTCACGAGGGGTAAATCCCAGTGATCTCAGCTTGGCATTGCCAATCTAGGGGCAAGAGCAACCTCTCCCCTCCAGTGCAGCTTGATCCCAGTCACCCAGAGCTTTCCCAGGCCACCCTTCCCTGCCCAAGTGCAGGAGGCTAGAGGGGGTTGTGCTGCAAGGCCCGGGTCTGAGCATCACCCGCTGGCTGTGCCCAAGGCAGGGCTGGTTGCTGGCCTCCAGGTTTTTTTGGGAAGGTTCCAGCCTGGGTTCAGACCTCTCAGTGGGGAAGATGTCTCAGGGCTGTTCTTGCTCTCTGAAGTGAGCAACCTTCAGGCTATGCCCCAGCTCCTTCCCAGGTCTGATTGCCAGGGCACAGAAATAACATGAGCTTTCTGCAGCCATAAAACCAAGAGCCATGAAATGAAGGCTGGCATTTGAAGAGAGCTAATAGGGGCTGGTGAAAGGTGAGGGCAGGACCTGCAGCACTTCCTCACCTCCCACCTCTGCCCCACCAGCACCCACCCACCTGGGCAGGTGGCACAGCTCCTGGTGGCATCCCAATCTCCTTGTTTTCAAGGAATAATGAAGAGCAAACAGAGCTCTGAAGAGCATTTCTTGCTTGGAACTGGGCATGCAGCACCATCCTGGGACGTCCCAGCAGACATTGCTCAGGACAGTTCAGCCTGTGTCCTGAGCATCCTGTGTCCCCCCCAGGCTGCCTTTTCCCCTTCCCCTCCCTCCCCAGTGGTTTGCTCATGGCACAGGGGGAGCTGGGGTCCTGGCCCTGTGCAGGAACTGTCCTGGCAGTGGCTGGGGGGGGGTTTTTTTCCCCGTTGTGCC
>NW_008239284.1:18200-30154 GCF_000691975.1 Corvus brachyrhynchos
TCCAGGCACTCCCTTAAGGAATTGCCAGCCTCAGGGGGATTGCTGGCATAGCTTGATATGCCTTGCCCTGGAAAAGAGTCAGGATGGGACATGGGATGGGCTGATGGGAACGGCTTGGGTCAGGGTTGTGGGAGCAAGAGGGCACAGGGCCATGAGGGCTGTCACCTCTTAGCAACAAAGGTGCTTTCCCAGGGCCCCTGAGACCTGACTGACCCACACTTCCATTCCTCTCCCGCATCTCCCATGCTTCCTGCAGTGTCCCCAGTCACTACAGGTGACACCTTCTCCAGCCAGGACAGCAGCTGGGGGCACCCCAAGGTGGAGGAACAAAAACCGATTCACCATCAAGGTGCTTTGGTCCCCCCCAGAGCGTGGGCACCCCACGGCGCTGAGGGCCCGGGGCTCAGGGAACACCTGGCCACAGCCACGGCTCCCCCGTGCCCGCAGTGCCAGCCCGAGGGACAGCGCTGTCCCGCCAGGTCACCCCCCCCACCACCCGAACAGGGCAGGCAGAGCCCATGGCAGGGGGATACTGACCCTGCACATCGCAGGACAGGGTCTGGCTGACCACTCCCGTGTCGTTCTCCTTGTCTGAATCCCACTCGTAGACAAACAGGGAGGTGTGGGATGAGCCCGCATCAAACACCATCCCATACTGGAAGGGAAACGAAGACATAATCAAGGTGGAGGAGCAGCAGCCTGGCCCTGGCCCCATTGTGGCCCTGCCAAGGCAGAGGGGCCAGAAGATTCCCCAAAACCCATGTCTGAGGCACAAAACCCATCAGCTGTGTCGTGGCAGAGCAGAGCAGTGCTCTCAGCCCCCCGCAGTGACTAAGGGACTTCGTCATTCCCTTGCTGAGGCCTGTGCTGCAATGCCAGATCACACAAACATTTCCTGTTGTTTCCTCATGCTTTTTTATTTTCTTTCATGGTCACATACCTTTTGTGTCCACACTGGCCCCACCGTGGGGCCTGCAGCTCTCCCACCTCTCGTGCTCCCTGCTGCCCCGTGGCTGCACCCAGCCTGGCCAGGGATGGCAGGGCCTCTCCAGGCGCTCTCAGCCACCTGCCTCACCCCCATAAAACCTGAACCCGACCCCCTGCCAGCCCATTCCAGCAGCTGGGGTGGGGTGCTGTGCCCAGGGCACGACAGGGGGAGGCAGGATGCTTGTGCCATGGTGTGAGGGTCAGAACAAAGGGCACACAGAGGTACCATGCCCTGGCAGAGCAGAGGGAGCAGGGCAGGGCTCTGCCCTACCCACCCGCCCCAAGGTAATCTCCAAACCCGGCACAGCATGGTGATGAGCTCCAGAGGAGGCTTCCCCTCTGACTTTCCTCTGCCTGCACCCCGAGGTGGGGACAAAACACCCACCCTGCTACTGCCAGGCAGGTCCTGAGCCCACATCCCCTCCGAGCCCCACGGACCAGCTGCTGGCTCTGGGCACCTGCCCAGGGTGACTGGGCTCACCACAGGTGCTCAGGGACCTTCTCAGGGCTCACCTTGACCGTGGGTGGCAGCGTCACATCTTCAACCCTCACCAGGCTGAGAACCAGGGCAATGATGGAGAGTGCCACCAGCGCCCCGACGATGGCACTGGTGAAGGGCTTCTTCTTAGCCAGCATTGGGGTGAAGGCTCCTGGAAACCCAAACACGGGAGGAAGGTTGGACACCTGGGAGCAGCGGTGTCAGTGAGAGCTGCAAGGAGATCCACTCTGAAAGCTGACGCTGTCTCAAGCTGTGCCACTGAGAAACCCCGGTGAGCAATCAGACCTTCTCCTGGGAAAAGCAATATTAGGGTAAAATACAGGGAGCTGGAGGGAAGAGGGGCTGGCTGCCCCGCAGCCTGGCAGAGCCATGATGATGGGACCACAGCCACCTCCCAAGTCCCACACCCGCTGCTGCCCGGCTGCCCACTGCCGGGAAGGGTCGGGCCTGGGAGGGGCAGGAGGAACCTGCAGGGAACGGAGGAGGGAGAAGCTGCAAAGGCTCGGGGTGAGGCACTGCAGCAGGGGAGGGTGGCTGTGTTCCCCAGGCTGTGAGGGAGCTCAGCTCACCTGCCCGCACTCCCGGAGCCCTGCTCCAGCAGCACCCAGGCTGCGCCCCCGTGGGACCCCGCAGGGCTCTGTGCTCCTCCGGATGCAGCCACCCCACTTTGGACTTGCCTTTTATATCCTTTGGGAGCGGATACTGCTGGAAAATCTTTCCCCCGTTATTTTCTCTGAGAGCTCATCGGCCTTAGGTGAAAGTCTCGAATATCTGTTCTCCTGTTTGTCTTGCCGGTGTATATTCATGGCCCAGTTCGGCATTGTCCTTACCTTCAGCCCATTAGTTCCTCCTCCTCATTTGAATGAAATCAGGTGAAGGACACATCTCTGCGTTTAACCCTTGCCCTCTCCTTCTCTGTGCTGTCACACCCCCCATTTCTGTTTTCTCTTTGCTCTCCCCGGCCTTAACATTGCCTTTACAAGCTCTCTGCAAGGTCTGTGAGAGGTGAGAGTGATTTGCAGTATCCAGTGCCCCGGAATCTAACGGAGCGTAGGTACCTGATAATGAGTTTTCCTACAATGAGATGGAAACTCCCACAGAGGGGGAGGATTGCCCTGCCAGGGGAGTCTCAGCAGCACTGGCTGGGCTTTGCCAGGGGACACTGGAGAGGCCAGGACACCGTCATGGCCCAGCTGGGACTGTGGTCACCCCTTGCCTGTGTTTGGCCCAGCTTTGTGCTGCTCCTGGGGTCCCTGCAGACCCCGAGGAGAGGTGAGGGAGTGGGGAGGACCCAGGAGTGCCCTGGGAGCAGAAGGGCTGGGGAACAGGGACCTGCTCTCCCTGTGCATACAGCCGAGCTGCTTCCGGCTGATGCAGCTCCCTGATAAGAAAGAGCCTGGTGGGGCTATCACAAGGATCTGCGTGGCCAGACCCAGTTCCAGCTGCCTCAGCTGAGTCAAACGGGGCAATGCCGGGAGGGAAATGCTGTGCTGGGGAGCTCTCATTGCCCCTGACCCTGCCCAGCACCTCTGCCGGCGTTTCAGAGCTCCTGCTGTGTGCACTGACAGTGTCACCGTGCTGTCACATCAGGGGCAGCAGTCCCCGGGCGCTCCTCAGACCTCCGGGCCACTCCCTCTTCCTGTTATCCCCAATCTGGGATCTTTCACCCCGTGTGGAGGAAGCAGATTCACGCACTGAGTCGAGATAGTGATTTTATTTCACATCTACGCAGAGATGGGTGGTGGGTGCTGAATCAACAAAGCCGTCACACCCTGAGCGTGCCAGGTGCCCACTTTTACACTTCTGAAGCAATAGAAGTCAGCATTCCCCTACAGCCAACCGCGAATAGTGCAGCCATTGGTTTCACAGTCTCTGCCTCATTTACAGGTACCCTGCACGCTTCTTTTGCTGTTCATGCTCTGTGGGGAAGGGGCTTATCTGAGTAAGGGGTGATCACAGCCTGTGGGCAGGGATTTTACTACACTAATGAGCACAGGAATCACACAGAGTTGTTCTTCAGCTTTGTAATTTGATTTATAGTGTCCTCCTGCTCTTCACTTCTCGGGTCATGGCTCTCAGTTCCTGCAGGATTGGTTATTCCCTCGTCTTTCGTAAGTTCTTTTGTTTGTCCTGTACTGCAGTGAATTTTTAACCTTCTCGTGGTGCTTCATTTCAACAAATCCCCTCTCTGAGACTTAGGGAAACGTCCACAGGGCACTTCCCACAAGTCTCAACCTATTTTTGGAAATCATAGTTGACTCTTACCTGGAAGAACCAAATAAACATATTCTCTTTCATCCTGTGACGCGATGGCATGTCAGTACAGTCTCTGTGGGCTCACAGCACCTCACTTCAACATTCCCATAGCAGTCTCCTTCGGGCTGGCTCCTGAAGCCCAGGGGGTGCTGCCACTCCTGCGTTCCCACCTCCACACAGCACAACCTTTGGATACACCTGGATTCAGTGGGAGGGGTGGATGAGTGTCCCTGCTCTGGAAATCCCCTGCTGACTGCACAGGGCTGTTCTGAGCACAGGGGTCTCATCCCCGCTCAGGACAGAGAGGCACCAACCAGCCCTGGTCTCTCAGGGACATGAGGCACTGCCAGTGGCTGTGTGCACCCAGAGCTGACCAAAACCTCCAGCTCCAAGTCCAAACACAGGATGAGCAACTCTTCACTTTATTTTTCCTGTCCCTTTTCATGGTAAAGAAATAGTCCCAGAGGTTTTGTTGAGGGGCTCTTCCCCCTTGCTGGCCCCACATGCAGCCCTGCAGCTCTGCCAGGTGATGCTGCCCTGGCTGGGCTCTGGGTGTGAATCACAAGGAACTGCATGGAAGGACACAGTTCCAGCTGCCTTATCTCAGCTGAGTCAAACGGGGCAATGCTGGGAGGGAAGTGCTGCGCAGGGGAGCCCTCATTGCCCCTGACCCTGCCCAGCAACTCCCTGGCTCTGTGCTACATCCAGCCCTCAATTTTCTTCACACAATCCCACCCAAAGGGGTGTCTCTGCTAAAATTCAGGGTCTCATGGTTACATGGTGTCCGAGCATCCCAGGACCTGGAAGGGCCATGGGGTTCCTCACCCCAGGAGCAGCTGCTCTCACGTGGCTCCCCTCATGTCCTTGGGCCCATCAGCCCCAGCCCTGTTTGGCTTCAGGGCTGTGCTCTGGTGAGAGTGAAATGTGCTATTTGCTCGTAACTGAGAAAGGGACAAAATGTCTCCTTCTGGCTTGTGATAGACAAATCTGCTGTGGAGAAGTGTGGCTAGAGTACACACACACCCCTGTTTGATCTGCTTTTGACATGTATTTGTTTGCCTGTGGCCCTTGCAATGACTCTGAGACCCAGAAGGGAGTTGCCAGGCTGGTGTGGGGACTCAGTGGGGCTCCAGCCCAGCCATCCCTGCCAGGCACTGGGCTGACTGGTGTTTGTGAAATGACATCACCTGCATTGCCAACACCTTCCTGGTGCCTTCTGAAAGGAAAGCACCCTGACTCAGGTTTAAAAAAGGGAGTCTCTCATTTACCAGAACTCAATTTCTGCTCCATGAGGTCACCCCAGTCCTGGGTGGGAGGTGCAGGCAGTGGCTCTGAGCGTCTCCCATGTCCAGGTGAGCTGCACCACTTGCTCCTGCCCCGTGTTCCTCTGCCAGACATACCCTGGGTCTTGCTGTGACTTATCCCAGCAGGGACCAGCTCCAGCCCTCCCTTCCACTCTGATTCCAGCAGGACTGGTGGAGTTTGGGCTATTTGAAGCTTCCTTGTCCCCAGGTGCTGCCCATGTCACGTTGCAGGGAGGGATGGAGGTCCCTTGGGCCCCCCATTCCCAGAAGTCCTTTGGGAGCCCCCTTTCCCCTCTGGAGGCTCAGGTCACGCTGGAGCTGTGTCCTCCTGGTGCATGGGGCCCATCCGTGCTGCCCCAGGCAGGCTGAGCTCTGTAGGGACACGGCAGCACTGCCTTCTCTCCCGCAGTGCACCCACCCCAATTTCAGATGGCTCTCCAAGGGCTGCTCCTGTCCCTGCAGGGACCCACGGGGAAGGGTGGCAGCCAGGGCTGGTTCTGCCCCTCAGTCACAGGGATGCTGGTTGGGCACCTGGGCTGGGCTGTGCACAGGCTCCTTCCCCACCAGCCCAGGGGTGCAGAGGGGCTTGGGGCTGGGGTCTGCAGCACCAGCCCTGGGAAGCAGCATCACCTGCCAGACCTCCAGTCTGGGAGCTGGGCCACTCCCCTGCTGCTGGGTTTGGGAAAGGCCCAGCTGGCAGCAACACCCAACCCACCAGCCACAGCAGCAAAAATAAACCCAGAGGTGAGATTTCCATCTTTGCCAGGTGTATTCCAGCGTGGGAAAGAGGGCTGGCCTGAGACTTGGGGAATCTCCACCCCATGCCAGAGACGTGGATGCTCACACTGGGCAGGGAATGGGTGTCAGCAGGTGGAGGCTCCAGCAGGATTTCTCCAAGGGGATGCTCCCAGAAGGAATTCTGTGTGGCCACAGGCTGGTGTGCCAGCACTGCACACTGCTGGGTGCCAGGGCAAATGTCCCAGCAAGGTTTGTTCCAAGACTTGGTGGCCCTGGGCACAGCAGGCCACTCCTCTGCACCAGGCATGAGTCCTGGGAAGGGACACGGGGTGGTCCTGGCTGCCAGACCATCCCCCCACCCCAGAACCCCCACCAGGGCAGCACACCCATGCCACTGCTCAACACTGTGTCACCCCTGTGTCCCCACACACCCCAGGGAAGCTGCCTTACCTCAGAGCAGAGCAGGGACACGCTGACCGCTGGTTCGTCTCCAAGGCAGCAGCAAAACACTGGCAAAGCCGCTTGCAGGTGAGGCGGGTGGCACAGGGGGGATGTGGCACACGGGGGATGTGGCACAGGGGGGATGTGGCACACGGGGGATGTTCCCCTGTCTCGGACACCACAACCCAGGGACAGGGCTGGTGTCAGTGTGGGACTCACGGACCGGGCTGGGCAGCAGGAAAGGGCCCCGTGCCTGTGCAGCGTCACGGCGAGGCTGAGGGATGTGATCATCTGTTTGATCTTCTTTGGGTCTGATGAGCCCCTTCCTTACTTTATTAATTAGCTGGTGGTTGGGAGCTGTGGGAGCGTCCAGAGGCACCATCGGTCCCCAGGGCCACTCAGTGAGTGTCCCCTCCTGACTCAGAGGCTTTGCTGCTCGTCCTGCTGCTCTCCTGTCCCTCAGCTGCTGTGGCTCCAGTTGCTCAGCGCTGTAGCAGACACTGACCCCACACAGCTCCCACCCCACGGCCCCCAGCCGGCCCCACAGCAGTGACCCTGCGGCTGCTGCTGGCACAGCTCCTGGGACAGGAGCAGGGGATGGAACTCCCGTGGCCGGGGCCCTCGGGGGGACCGGGGCGCGTGGCACAACCACACCGAGAGGGGCTGGGCTCACACTGCTGTGGGCTGAGGTGACGAGGAGCAGGCGGCTGCCACCTCCCAGCTGACACGTCCTCGGCCCAGGGGAGCCAGTGAGTGGCTCCAGACTCACCTGAGCACCTGGGGCTGGTGACACCCAGCCCTGGGAGATCACCCAGCGCTGGGAGATCACATCCCAGCGTGAAACAGGAGCTGAAGAGCACCTGTGGGGCAGAATCACAGAATCTCCTGAGCTGGGAGGGACCCACAAGGATCACCAAGTCCTGCACAGACACCCCAACAGTCCCACCCGGTGCATCCCCGTGACATTGGCACCTCACACACTGGTCTGCACTTCCACAGGGAATACCAAATTCCTCCTGTTCTCTGGGGGCTCTGAGGGCAGTGAGACCCCCCTTCAGAAGCAGCATCAGCCGTGCTCTCCCACACCCCCACTTCCATATTCAGGAAATGGAGTGACATACAAAGAAGAAAAATCATATTCCTGTTCAAAAACACACACATCAGTGATCTCAACACGATCTTACAGAGCCCTGTCGGCGCCCTGAAGGGATGAAGTGCTGAAGGGATGAAGTGCTCAGGGAGGTGAGGGGACAGATGGAAATCCACGAGCCAGCTGCTGAGCAGGCCAGGGCAGCAGTCTGGGCCATACCAGGAGATCTACAGCAACTGCCCACCCTCCGGGCAATTCCCGCTCTCCAGGCAGCAGCTTTAGGTACAACTGCTTTCTAGGCAAGAAGAATTTTATAAATAAACCCAACCCTTCAACGCATTTTTATTCTAAAATAAAATAACTGTCACGCCCAGCAGCGCTCGCAGGGCAGGACAAGGCGGGAGCTGAGGGAGCACAAACAGGGATGTGGAGCTTCTGGAGAAGCGTGGTGCTCTGCAACACGGCCGCGAGCTGGGGCACGGCCCCTGTCCCAGCCCGTCCCCTGCCCTCCGCACGGGGACAGCGACGGGAGCAGCCCCAGCACCGGCCCCGGGAGCGCCGGGCACGTCCCGCCGGGGCTCAGTTCACGCGGCAGGCCCGGATCATGAGCAGCTGCAGCAGGATGAAGACGGGCGACAGGATGAGCCCGTCCCAGAGCTCCCGCGTGTGCTCCCCCAGCTTCTGGCACAGCAGCATCTCGAACACGAACTTGAGGCTGAGGATGGGGAGGATCCAGAAGAGCCGCAGCACCGCCAGGCGCTTCTCGCCGTCCTGGAACAGCCGCACGGACACGATGGTGGTGAAGTACGTGCTGAGCCCGTCGGCGGCGAAGAAGGGCACGAACACGATCCACCAGGAGAGCCCGGCGGCCGCGCCGTCCACCTTGAGCACGAGCAGCACGGAGAAGGCGAGCAGGGCCAGCCCGTGCAGGAAGATCTCGAAGGTGGCGAAGCCGAGCCACTGCACGAGCTCGCGCAGGGAGAACAGCATCGTCCGGGGCTACGGCACCGGCCCGGGCCCGGCACCGCCACCGGCACCAGCCCCGGCCTCGGCACCGGCCCCTAACCCGGCTCCGGCCCCGGCCCGGCCCGGCCCGGCGGCGCGGGGCGATGGCGTCACGGGGAGAGGCGGTGATCGGATGACGTCATCAGGCGGGGGGGACGGTGCCCGGGGAGTCCCGGCGCCTCAGTCGGGGTGATGACGTCAGCCAGAGCTGTCGCGCAGTGGTGACGTCAGCGGCGGGATGGGGCCGGTCCATGGTGAGTCCCGCGGAGCGGCCGGGGCCGGGCCTGGCCCCAGCGCTGGGGGTGTTCGCCTGGGGAGGAGAATGCCCGCGGAGCCCCTGCAGGGCCTAAAGGGGCTCCAGGAGAGCTGCAGAGGGACTGGGGACAAGGCATGGAGGGACAGGACACAGGGAATGGCTTCCCACTGCCAGAGGGCAGGGCTGGATGGGATATTGGGAAGGAATTGTTCCCTGGGAGGGTGGGCAGGCCCTGGCACAGGGTGCCCAGAGCAGCTGGGGCTGCCCCTGGGTCCCTGGCAGTGCCCAAGGCCAGGCTGGACACTGGGGCTGGGAGCAGCCTGGGACAGTGGGAGGTGTCCCTGCCCATGGCAGGGGCGTTGGAACGAGATGGGCTGTAAGATCCTTTCCAACCCAAACCGGTCTGTGATTCTGTGATTTTATTTATTATTATTATTTAATTTATTATTTCTCTACGGGCCCATGGTTGACAGCAGCTGTCTGCAGCTCAGACATCTCCCTGGCTGGGATCCCCTCCAGGCCGGCCTTGCTCTGTCGGAGCCTGGCTGAGAGCTCTGTGTGTCTGGTCACACCTTTGTGTGAGCTTATCCTATTGGCTTGGACGAGGGATCACTCCCTCAGTGCTGCACCGGTGTGGAAAGAGAGCCTGGGAGCCTTGTATCCCAGGAATCCCAGCTCTCCTCCATCCCTGTGCTGGCTGTGTGCTGTGTCAGCCCCACAGGTGTCCCCTGGGCCCCCAGCCCCTGTGCGGGGTCAGTGCTGCTCAGCCCAGGGCAGGCCCAGCTCTGCCTCCCCTCCTCTCCCTTCCCTCTGGTGACTTCCCTGCTCTTGTCTCTTGCAGATGGCAGAACGGAGACTCCTGGTGCTTTTTGGCAGCCAGACTGGGACAGCTCAGGACACGGCAGAGAGGATTGGGAGAGAAGCCAAGCGCCGGCACTTGCGGTGCCGGGTGGAGGCCCTGGACAGCTGTGACGTGGTGAGTGGGACACGGGGTGCTCTGGGCACTGCTGCTCCTGCTCCATCTCCACCAGCCCTGTGGGCAGGGACACCTCCCACAGGACCATGGAATCACAGAACAAGCTGAGCTGGAAGCAGCCCACCAGGATCATCGAGCCACCCCAACAATCCCACTCTGTCCCTGAGAGCATTGTCCAAACACTGTTGAACTCACACAGGCCTGGTGCAGGTTGCTCCAAGCCCTGTCCAACTTGACCTTGGACACCTCCAGGGATGGGGCACCCGCAATTTCTCTGGGCACCCTGTGCCCAGGCCTCCCCACCCTCACAGAGAAGGATTTATTCATAATATCTGATCTAAACCTGCCCTCCTGCAGCTTGTGGACATTCCCCCTTGTCCTGTCGCTCCAGGCCCTTTTCCAGAACCCTTCCCCAGCTCTCCTGGAGTCCCTTTAGGCACTGGAAGGGGCTCTGAGATCTCCCTGGAGCCTTCTTCAGGCTGAACACCCCCAGCTCTGCCAGCCTGGCTCCAGAGCAGTTTGGAGGCTGCTGACCTCAGTGTGCCGTGTTTGTACCCACAGGCCAACCTCATCCATGAGCCTTTGGTGGTGTTTGTGTGTGCAACCACGGGCCAGGGAGACCCACCTGACAACATGAAGGTAGGACATGCTCCTGTCCTGTTAAAACTTTTCCTTCCCTGCTCCGGAGTTTTCTCTCCTGAAGCAGCTGGAGCAGGGGTTATTTTTGCTGGGGGAGCTTTGCAGCAGCACCAGTCACATCGCAGGGGACACGGCCAGGGGGCTGGTGAGGTGACTTGCAGGGGGCACCTCTGCAGAAAGCTGTGCTCCTCACCCTGCTGGGATTCAGGAGGGCCCCCGTGGGTGGCTGAGCAGGGATGCAGGGACAGGCAGGCAGGGAGGTGCCGTGGCAGCAGCAGGACTCGCTGCCTGTGTCCCTTGTAGATGTTCTGGCGGTTCCTGTTCCGGAAGAACCTCCCGGCCGGCTCCCTGTGCCAGCTGGACTACGCCGTGCTGGGCCTTGGTGACTCCTCCTACCCCAAGTAAGCAGCTCTGCAGCTCCTGGGCAGCTGCTCCTCACAGCTGTGACTGCAGTAGAGACCAGGGTGGCTGGAGAATAGAGGGGGTAAGGGGAGACAGAGCGTGACTCTGGAGCAGCAGCTCAGACAAAATGTAATTCCCACCAGCCTTAAAAATCCTTGTCCTACCAGCCCATGTCCTTCCTAATGCCCAAGAATTTAGCTTCTGCCCTTTTCTTTCCTCGCCAAGGATGCTTTGCTGCAGTGGGTCAGACATCATGTGTCAGTCTTTTACCACAGCCTTGGGCCAGGGCAACAGGAGACATCAAGCAGAGGTGGCAGCCAGCCCTGTTGGTCCCAGGTCTCCCCCAGAAGGTTGTTCCTGTGTGCCTCAAAGAGCTGTAGTGGGAGGGACGGGTGTGCCTGAGCTCTGTGGAGCAGTGAAGGGCTGGAGGGAAGGAACGCTTCTATGGCCCAGGGCACAGGCTGCCCTGAAGGGAAGCTGGACCTCCCCTTATCCCACCTGGGGGCTGGGCACAGCCCGTGAGGGCCAGCAACTGGCAGCCAGCTGGTTCTGTGAACTGGTACAGGCTGGGCAGGGCACGGGACGGGTCATGGTGCTGGCTCTGCCTGTGTGCTGCTCTGGGGCTGGAGGGAGGGAACGGTTCTATGGCCCAGGGCACAGGCTGCCCTGAAGGGAAGCTGGACCTCCCCTTATCCCACCTGGGGGCTGGGCACAGCCCGTGAGGGCCAGCAACTGGCAGCCAGCTGGTTCTGTGAACTGGTACAGGCTGGGCAGGGCACGGGACGGGTCATGGTGCTGGCTCTGCCTGTGTGCTGCTCTGGTGGCCCTGGCAGTGCGTGCTGGTGCTGTGGCAGTGCCTGCTGTGCTGCTGGAGCAGCCCTGCCCTGTGCTGTTCTCTGCTCAGGTTTAATTTTGTTGCAAAGAAGCTGCACAAACGGCACAGCGGGGGGGCAACCCGCTACTGCCAGTGGCCTTGGGAGACGACCAGCATGACCTGGGGTAAGAGCCTATATATGTTCCATATACTCTATGTGCTTTATACTCTATATGCTCTATATTCTATACTCTAGACTCTATACTGCAGGCCAGATGCAGTGGTTGATCCCTGGCTTGTGGCCTTATGGGACAAGATCCTTGCCTTGTATCCTCTCCCTCCTGGCCTTGAGATCATCGGCCTCGATGTGCGGTGAGTGCAGAGGGCGGGAAGGGCCTGCTGGGGCTGGCTGGGCTGAAATGTTCTGTTCCCTTGGCTGTGCTCCAGAGTGGAGACATACTCTGCTTGGAGCAGGAACCCTCCCCACACAGCATCTGGTGTCTCCAGTGTCCCCTGTGCTTTGGACACCCGTGGGCCCTGTCTCCTT
>NW_008239284.1:31317-35955 GCF_000691975.1 Corvus brachyrhynchos
TCCCCTGTCGTGCTGAGACAGGGCATCCCCTGAACTCTGGCCCAGCCTGGAGCTCTGCTGTTCCTTTGCTGCAGACCTGGTTGGGAGTGTTGGATGGATACAGGACACCTGCCTGTCTGGCAGTACAGAGACTGTCCTTCCCTCCACTGCTGTGTGTGTGGATCCTGTGCAGGATCCGGTGGGACTGGGAGGAATCCAGCAGTGCCAGGCCTCACCTGGGCCTTGTGCCTTGGCAGCCCCAGCACAGAGTGGGGAGGATCGTGCAGCCTCCTCAGGCCCAAGCTGGGAATTCTGTGCTTCCTTGCATGGGTTCCCCACTCTGTCTGTGCCCCAGGGACCTCCTGAGGGGCTTCTGCAGCTGCAAACCAGCACAAGCAACCAGGGAGGGCCCCCAGCGCTCCTGGTGCCTGTGTATGGATTTACTTAACAGAGTCCAGCTGGATGAACAGACAGCTTGTGGTGTTTGTTTCTTAATTGCTGATGACCTCAGCCAACAGATAGCAACTTGTTGTTGATCAAGCCAAAGTGAAATTTTATGATTGTTTATGTTTAGTCTGTATTTTATTAAAACATGTAAATATATGTAGGCCTGCCATGTGACACTGCTGGTTATTTCCGCTGCATTGCGTGCAGGCAGGGTGGGTAAGACATTATCCCAAAGCACCTGCCAAAAGTGGGGGACGGTCGAGCACCACTGACTTCCCCTGTTGCAAGCTTGGAGGCTTGAAAAGCAAACTGGGGAGAGCAGGAGGGAGTGGAGGCCATGGTGGGAGCAGGGATGGGTGGAGCTGGCTCCAGCAGCACGTGCTGCAGGCTCTGGGGACAGCAGGCGGGCAAGTGCTGGCCCTGACTGTCCCCGCTGCCTTGCCCTGCAGGCACACCCCTCCCTCCCCTCCTGCCACAGCCCTGCACCATCCAGTACCTGGTCACGCACTACCTGGACATCTCCTGCGTGCCACGGCGCTCCTTCTTCGAGCTCCTGGCCTCCTTCTCCACGAATGAGCTGGAGCGGGAGAAGCTGCAGGAGTTCAGCTCAGCACAGGGCCAGGAGGAGCTGTTCAGCTACTGCAACCGGCCCCGCAGGACCACGCTGGAGGTGAGGCTGGGAGCAGGGCAGGCCTGCCCCTCGGGGGCTGTGCCAGGGCTGTGAGCACCCAGGACATGATCAGCCATCATTTCTTGGCTGAGGAGTTTAATCTATTTCACCCACTTTCTGAAGTGTCCATGGATTTCCACTGGCAGTTAAGGCTGGCTCTGGATCCTTCTGGGCTCTGTGCTGGGCTCTGTGCTGGGCTCTGTGCTGCTCTGGGGGGCAGAGGGCAATGGGACAGGGTGGTTGGTGCTCAGAGGTGCCCAGTGCGGTGCCTTTGGCCGAGGGCAGTGTGGCACAGCTGTGTGGGACAGCATCTGGCACCCTGAGGGCAGGCAGGCTGCCTGCTGGGCTGCACCAGGCCTCACCCTTTTGATTTGCAGGCCATGTGGGATTTCTCTCACACCACGTGTGCCATTCCAGCCGATTACCTGCTGGACCTCATCCCTCGCATCAGACCCCGCGCCTTCTCCATCGCCTCCTCCATGCTGGTAAGAGCTCAGCCCTTCTGGCCTCATTTCAGACTCTGAACAGAGGGTCTGGGCTGACTCTTGGTGCTGTGCTCCCCTGGAGCCTCCACAGCCCACCCAAATCCCTGCTCTGCGCTGAGCCTGCAGCAGCCTGATGTGCTGGATGCAAACTTCAGGGCTGTGCCAGCCTTCAGATTAGGACACTTGCTCTCCTGCAGCCCTGCGAGTGCCAGGACTGTCCCAGCACACCTCGGAGTTCCCTGGGAGCAGTGGGATGCGGTCCCGGGAGCTGGGGAAGGGGGGTGCTGCTCCCTGCTCCTGCCGGGAGGTGGCGGTGGGACCGGGGGTAAGAGCCTATATATGTTCCATATACTCTATGTGCTTTATACTCTATATGCTCTATATTCTATACTCTAGACTCTATACTGCAGGCCAGATGCAGTGGTTGATCCCTGGCTTGTGGCCTTATGGGACAAGATCCTTGCCTTGTATCCTCTCCCTCCTGGCCTTGAGATCATCGGCCTCGATGTGCGGTGAGTGCAGAGGGCGGGAAGGGCCTGCTGGGGCTGGCTGGGCTGAAATGTTCTGTTCCCTTGGCTGTGCTCCAGAGTGGAGACATACTCTGCTTGGAGCAGGAACCCTCCCCACACAGCATCTGGTGTCTCCAGTGTCCCCTGTGCTTTGGCCACCGGTGGCCCATCTCTCTCTGAATGGGTGTCACACCCTTTGGGGTGTGACAGCTGCCCCAGCCAGGTTCTGCCCATCTTGCTGTCCTGATGTGCCTCTGCCCCTGGCAGACCACGTGTGCCCAGCCAGCCTCCCTCTGCCCACTCTGGAGCCTTTGGGATCTCCTCCTGGCAGTCTCCATTGCATTCCCCTACACAGGGACAGGCTCCAGGGGCCTGGGATGATGGCTGGTGGATAGTCCTCCACGGGAGCCTCCTGGGCTGGACAGTCACAATCGCTGTTGCCAGCTGTGTAGAGCATTCCTGTAGTAGTGGTTCCCCGGGAAAAGCCCCTTCCCCATTGGAAAGGTTTTGAGCAGGGGTGTGCTCCGTTGTAAGAGGCTGTGTCAGACTAGGATGAGTGTTGCAGGCACCCTGGTGGGAGCTGGGCACAGGCTGTGTCCCTGGAGGAGGCGCTGGGCTCTCCCTGGGCAGCTGTGCTGGGTTGTGCTCATGGCTCTGTGTGGCACAGGCCCATCCTGAGCGGATGCAGATCCTCGTGGCCGTGGTGCGGTACAAGACACGGCTCAGCAAACCCCGCCGGGGGCTCTGCTCCACCTGGCTGGCTTCTCTCAACCTAACCCCACTGCACTGCTCTCCTCCCCACAGCCTGCCCCCCACATACACCCTGCACTACCTGCCTGAGGACTCCCCACACCCCGACAGTGACCTGCTCCAGCCCACAGTCCCCCGGGCTGCTCCCTGCGAGCTCCACCCCTTCGCTGCCCGCTTGGTGTCCAACCAGAGGGTCACGGCACAGTCCCACTTCCAGGATGTCCGGCTCATCGAGTTCGACATCGCGGGCTCAGGGATCACGTGAGCATTCTCCTGACTGCCCCAAGCTCTGTTGTGTGGGACCAGGTGTCCTGGAGCCTGCCCTCTTCCTCTGCTGCCCTTCCTCACTGATCCCTGAGGCTGCAGCCTTGTGGTCATGGTCCCTGCTGCGAGTCCCCATCTATGGAGTCGGGGGCGTATGGAGTGGGGTCCTGCCCAGGGACCAGCTCCCTTTGCCTGTCAGAGCAGTGGGTGGCACTGGGCATTTGCCTCCCCTGGTGTGGGTGCAGGTTGGGATGGCCGTGCTGTGCCTGTGGCTGTGCCCCGTGGCTGTGCTTGGCAGCTCCCACTGCACCTACAGGTTCAGTGCGGGGGACGTGGTGATGATCCAGCCCCAGAACTGCCCCGAGGACGTGCAGCAGTTCTGCCAGCTCCTGCGCCTGGAGCCACACAGACACTTTGTGCTGGAGCCCACGGAGCCTGGTAGGTCCTGCCCGCAAAAAATCCCCTGTCGTGCTGAGACAGGGCATCCCCTGAACTCTGGCCCAGCCTGGAGCTCTGCTGTTCCTTTGCTGCAGACCTGGTTGGGAGTGTTGGATGGATACAGGACACCTGCCTGTCTGGCAGTACAGAGACTGTCCTTCCCTCCACTGCTGTGTGTGTGGATCCTGTGCAGGATCCGGTGGGACTGGGAGGAATCCAGCAGTGCCAGGCCTCACCTGGGCCTTGTGCCTTGGCAGCCCCAGCACAGAGTGGGGAGGATCGTGCAGCCTCCTCAGGCCCAAGCTGGGAATTCTGTGCTTCCTTGCATGGGTTCCCCACTCTGTCTGTGCCCCAGGGACCTCCTGAGGGGCTTCTGCAGCTGCAAACCAGCACAAGCAACCAGGGAGGCCCCCCAGCGCTCTTGGTGCCTGTGTGGAACAGGGGAGTTCTTCCTCTGGCCCCTGAGCACTCATTCTGCCCCCAATTTCCCTGTGTGTGTCCATGCTGGGATTTTCACCTGGCAGACAAACCTGAGAGAAATTCAGGCTGCTCCTCTTGCCCTTGGGAGAGCCGTGGGAGACAGGGACAGGCCTGCCATGTGACACTGCTGGTTATTTCCGCTGCATTGCGTGCAGGCAGGGTGGGTAAGGCATTATCCCAAAGCACCTGCCAAAAGTGGGGGACGGTCGAGCACCACTGACTTCCCCTGTTGCAAGCTTGGAGGCTTGAAAAGCAAACTGGGGAGAGCAGGAGGGAGTGGAGGCCATGGTGGGAGCAGGGATGGGTGGAGCTGGCTCCAGCAGCACGTGGGTGCAGCGTGTGGTGCGGCAGGCTCTGGGGACAGCAGGCGGGCAAGTGCTGGCCCTGACTGTCCCCGCTGCCTTGCCCTGCAGGCACACCCCTCCCTCCCCTCCTGCCACAGCCCTGCACCATCCAGTACCTGGTCACGCACTACCTGGACATCTCCTGCGTGCCACGGCGCTCCTTCTTCGAGCTCCTGGCCTCCTTCTCCACGAATGAGCTGGAGCGGGAGAAGCTGCAGGAGTTCAGCTCAGCACAGGGCCAGGAGGAGCTGTTCAGCTACTGCAACCGGCAC
>NW_008239284.1:37005-43257 GCF_000691975.1 Corvus brachyrhynchos
AGGCCCTTCCTGAGCGGATGCAGATCCTCGTGGCCGTGGTGCGGTACAAGACACGGCTCAGCAAACCCCGCCGGGGGCTCTGCTCCACCTGGCTGGCTTCTCTCAACCCGGAGCAAGGTGAGTGCTTGGACACTGTGAGAATCCCACAGCACTCAGTGCTCATCCCTCGGGCCCGTGATGGAGCTGTGTGGGTGCTGACCCTGTGCAGGAGCTGCCTGTCTGGAGCAGCAGCTCCATGGGGAGCACACTGGCCTGGCAGGATGGGCTGAACTCGCAGGAGAGGCAGTGCTGAAAGAGCTGAAGTGCTTTTCACACACAGTGTGCCCTTGGTGCTGGGGGTGATGAGCCAGGTCTGTGTGTGTCTTTGGAGCACCCCGGAAGAGCTGGCTGCCTGCTCACCCTCTGCAGGCAGGCACAGGGCACTGGTGGTGGGGTGATGCTTGTCACTCTCTTTGTTTCACAGGTGATGTCCGGGTGCCTCTTTGGGTGAAGAAAGGAGGAATGAAGTTCCCGGCTGACCCTGCCACCCCTGTGATCATGATTGGCCCTGGCACAGGGGTGGCTCCTTTCCGAGCAGCGATCCAGGAGCGGGTGGCACAGGGACAGAGAGGTGAGGGACGGTGCTGGGGGGCGCTGGGGGTGCCCCTTGCACAGACAGCTCTGTGTCAGCAGATGGAAGGTTGGGCTGGGGGCTCGTGAGGGTTCCACCAGGTCAGGCTTTGCTGTGTTTGAGCAGCAGCAAGCTGGGCTCTGGGGTAGGTGAGGCCCAGAGCCTGCTGTGTGCAGCCTATGTGGTTATTCAGGGCAGCTCCTTGCATCGGGTGGGGCTCTGCAGAGGCTCTTCCTTGGCTCTCTGAGAGTGAACATGAGCTGAGCTCAGCTGCTGCTGCACAGGGAGTCATGCCCCCACCCTTGTCCCATCCTCATTCCCTTGGCTCAGGGAACAGGCAGCCCTGGGGGACACTTTCTGCTCTCCTGTTTTTGCAGCACACAGGGGCATCTGGCTGCCACAGGTCACTTGACTTTGTGCTCACATGGCTCGTGGCTCCTCAGGCCGGGCTGTCAGCCAGGTGGCACCAGCAAAGCCCAGCACTGGGTGCTCCCAGCACAGCCCTGGTGCTCTGCTCCTGCAGGGAACTTCCTCTTCTTCGGCTGCCGATACAAATGCAAGGACTTCTACTGCCAGATGGAGTGGGAAGAGCTGGTGACAAAGGGCTTCCTGACACTCTTCACGGCCTTCTCCAGGGACCAGGTTGGTGCCCAGAAGAGGAGGGTGGGTACAGAAGCATCTCAGGCAGCACTGATGTGACTCTGCCAGTGTGTCTGTCCCCTGTACCTGTGACACAGACCTGTGAGGGATCTGCACAGTGGGCACCTTACCCCCCCACACACCTCAGTGCTGGCTGCGATCCCCTCCTGCCCTGCAGGGCTGTGTCTGGCTAAGTTGAGCTGGAAAGGTTGCTGGGACAAGGCTGGAGAGCAGCAGAGTAGATAAGGCATTAACCAGCTTTGTTTGGCTGGGCCACGTGAGTGATAAGAGGCCCCCAAACCTCTCAGAGGGTCACCAAGCAATAACTTCTGGTTAAATGCCACCCTCTCCACAGTGCCCCTCTGAGCACTGACTGAAGCTGAGGAGCTTGGCCTCTGTGCCAGCTTACTCTGAGCCCCAGATATGCAGAGGAAAGCTCCCCATGGGTATGAGCACCCACAACTCAGCCCCTCAGTTTGCTCCCTGCTTTCTCAGGCAGTGTCTCTGGTGGGCAGCTCTCATCCCCCCTTGGGGCTGCAGGGCTTTTTGTGCTGCCAGAGAGGCTCCCTGAGCTGGGGATCTGTTTCACTGCCTTGCTCTGTCCCTTGATGGCACTGAAAGCTCAGCCTGGCTTTGGAACAGAGATGTGATAAAAAGGGAACGGGATCTCTCGGTAGCTCAGCTGCACCAGCCCCAGCCCTTTCTCCTGGCTGTGTGCATGTGTTGACATGAATTCAGGATCTTTTATCCACACTTGTAAGGCGTGACCTGGATGCTCTGTGAAGGCCTTCCAAGTCTGTGATGAGCAGGAGCAGCACTGCAGAGGGTTGTCAAATGACCAGAGACAGGGGACCTGCTGCTCCCTGAATCTGGAGAGCAGCCAGAGCCACTTTCTGCTCTAGCTGACTCTGGGGGGACGGGACTTCCATTGCAGTGTCCCCTCTCTCCTGCTCCACAGGCCAAAGCCATTTGTCACCAGAGCCCTCTGCCCCCAAGGCAGAGTGGGAGCACAGCCAGCTGGGATGAGCTGCATTGGGCTCTGGTGCCTTTGGCTTCAGGGGATACCACGGCCCTTAAGTCATCAAAAAGTTTGTTGTCAGAGAGCCAGGAAGGGGCTGGGGTGCTCCATGGCTGTTGGAGGTTTTGTTCTTCTCTCTGAAGTCCCCTTGCAGTGAGCCCTGTCCCATCACAGCCACCCGCAGTGCAGACTGGTCCCAGCTGAACGTGGATGCCCTGAGACATCGTGACCCCAGTTTGTCACTGGGCTGCTCTGGTTTCTAGGTGGTTGCAGGTGCTTAGATGATCCCAGCCTGGCTGGCAGGGCCTCTGGCAGCACCAAGCTCGTTACCGCTAATGAAGCTGAGGCTGGCTGTGCTGGTGCTGGTGCTGGTGGGGCACTGCCCGGTCGGAGCTGTACCCAGGCTGAGCTGGCACTCCTGGGCCACCAGCCAGGGGAGCTGTGGGACCCACAGTGACCAGCTCCTGTGACAGCCGGGGCTGGAGCTGCTCAGGGCTGTTCCCACACCCATCTCCAGCCTGCAGGACCTGAGGCACAGAGAGAGCTGTCCTGCCTTTGGAGAGGGGGGCGTGGGGAGGAGGCTGTGCCCATGGCTCTGCTCACCACTGCAGAATCCGGCGTGGGGGGACGCCCAGCACAGGGCCTGGCCTTCCTCACAGTGTCACCTTTGTCACGGGAGCCCTCTGGGCCAGCAGCGAGTTCAGGCACGTTGGCAATGGTGTTCTCTTGGGCAGGAGCCAGGGCTGTAGGCAGTTGCTTGGATGCTTGAAGTCTTGTGGATTAACCCTTTGGGAACTCTCCTTGACTGTGCAGTAAGCCAGTCCTCATCCAGTCCCTAAGCACAGTGGAGGGGCAGGGACTGAGGCTGTCCCTCCCAGCTTTCTGCCCCTCCAAGCTGTTCCAGGTCTCCAGCAGTGAGGCGTGTGGGGAAGGGTCTCCGTCCTGCAGCAAACTTGGCACAGAGGGGCCACAGAGCCTCCCCTGCCCGTGCTGGGAGAAGAGAGGGCAGGAGGGAAACCCTCACAGGGTGTGGGGCTCCCCTTCCCTGTGGGGTCATTGCCTCCTGTTCCAGGGGGCTGTGCTGCCCTGAGCTCCTGCAAACAGCCTTTGAAAACAGTCTGAGAGCAGGGGCTGGGGCTGCTCCAGAGCTGGTGGGCTCAGGGCCGTGTTTCCCTGCAGGAGGAGAAGGTTTACGTCCAGCACCGCATCCAGGAGAACGGGAGGCTGGTGTGGGAGCTGCTGAGCAGTGGGAATGCTCATGTCTACCTGGCTGGGTGAGTGAGAGGTCTCTGTGCAGGGCTTGGAGGAGCAGGGCTGCACGTTTCTGCTTCTCCACCTGCCTGGAGGCATTTCCTCGAATCAGCCCCCTGTTGCAGCGGGGCAGCTCATTCCTCCTCTCTGTATGTCCTGCTCCAGGAGCCCTGGGCTGAGTGGGACATTTGTCACCTACCCCGTGCTCCCATTAGGAGGGGCACAGCTGGAACTGATAAAGCTTCTCCAGCCAATGCCACCTGCCCAACCCTCCCCCTGCCCGGCCTCTGACCCACAGCACATCCACACACAGGAGGGCCCTGGCCCCTGCACGGCCCTGTCCTCCAACACTGCTCGATGAAACTGGAGAAAAGGCTTCTGTGGTGCCTATGGCCACTCGTGTGGGCAGGATCCCTACTGGTGCTGGGGCTCAGCAGCAGCTTTGGGAGCCTTGGCACATTCTGTCTGGCTCTTTGCACCCAAAGCTGCCTCCCAGGGCTGGGACAAGCCCTGTTGCACCACAGCCAGTCCTCTCTGACAGCACAGTCCCTCTCTGGGTGCTTGTCTGGGGCTGGTTGCACATCTGGAGCTGCTGGTCAGAGGTGGGGCCTGGCCTTTGGGGTCAGAGCATTGGCAGCTCTGCTCTGAGCTCTGTGCCCGTGTCCTGGGCAGAGCCCTTGACCTGCCTGCACTGCAGGGAGAGGCTGCTCCCCACTGCGCAGGGCGAGGCTTGGGAAATGCCCTGGGCTCCTGGAGCTGGCCAGAGCCCGGCCGTGGCATTAGTCGTGCACCCCGTGACCTGGGGAGTGCGGGCCTGGGCCTGGCTGTCGACACGAGCAGCAATTGCAGGAGGTTCTTTCCTGCCTGTCCTTCAGGAGAGCAGGAACTGCCCTGGTGCCAGGCAGGGCGAGACTGGCATTGCTGCATTCCTGGGAGAAGGAGATTCGTGTTTACTCCACTTCCTGGGAAGTGGAGGCCAGGCCACCCCACTCCGTCCTTCACTGCTGCAGCACGGGGCTTCCTGGAGCCTCACCCCGGACTGGGCATTCCTCCCCTTGCATCTGGGGATGGAGCACTTGGGGTTGTGCCTCCATCCACAGCCCAAAAGCTGAGACTATTGAGCTGTTGGGTCATGGCTTTATTCTCTCCTTCTTCCATTCTTTTTCCTACTTTTTGGTGCTGATGGAAATCCCCAAAGAGGATCAGTGTCTTGGAAAGAGCAGGGCTTGCACAGGTGTCCCCGTGGTGGATTTTGTGTGGCCATGAGGATGGTATTTTGGACATCAGGGTTGCTCTGAGACTCCTCCTGTTGGGGGCTTTGTCCCTGGTGTGGGGGGTCCCTGAGCCCCCATCAGGCAGGTGGGATCCAAGAGCCCCGTCCCCCCTGTACAAGTGACACTGTCCTGATTGCAGAGGACACTGTCCCTCCTTCCTGAACAGCCCAAAGCCTGTGGAAAGACTCCCAGGATCACCGTGCCCCTCCCTGGCCCACAGACTGAACTGTCAGTGGGGTGCCAGGCAGGAAAGTGCAGGTGGGTGAGCCTGAAAAGGGTCCTGTTTGCCCCCCAAATTCAAAGTTTCAGCCAGACTGGGAGAAAGCTGCGGAATTGAGTCCGGAGTTGGGTAACCCTGAGCAGCAGCCCTGGGCCATGGGACACTGGTGTCTGCCTCCCCTTCCTGGGCCAGGCAGGCTCCAGGGAGCCAGGGTGGGATCTGCTCTGTGACTGTTCCTAGCTTGTCTCACTCAGGGGCAAAAAGGTTGAAAATGTCTCTTTTTTGGAAAAAAAATAGCTATTTGACATGTTTTCCATCACAAAGCCCAGCTCCATTATCTTGTACTTGCGTATCAGTGCCTGACTCAGAAACAATGCGATTCTTCCAAAAAAAGAAGACCTCCTTTCTGGGTATTTTGGGATGTTAATCAGCTCCAAATGCAAGTCAGAATTCTGCCTTGTTCTTGGGAAACAGCAAGGACGTTGCCAGATGCTCGTGCCAATTGGAGCAGCCTGGGAAATTTTTTATTAGATGTTTTTTTTGTTGCACAGGCAGTTCATCAAATGAAACTCCAGGAAAAAAAAAAGTCTGAATTTCTGATTTCCCCTAAGAAATAATTGTGCTTGAAAGCGCTGAGTTCTATCTGGGTATTTTCTACACTGGGGCTCGGGTGTTTTCTCCAGCATTTCTCTGATTTTGGGGTTTGAACTGGCTTTGGTTCCAAATGTCACCATCAAACCAATCATTCTGGCTTTCCTGAGAGCAGGCAGCAGCAGCACGGGAGCTGCTGCTCCTGCCCAGCTGAGGATCAGACATGTTTGACATTGAGTGATTCCCGAGATGAAAGGAAAGGTTCCTGCCCTCCTGCCAGTAAATTCCAGCCTGTGCACATTGCCCATGTCTGTCTAATGAGGATGCTGGCAAATGGAGCTGTGTGGGGCTGGGGTTTGGGCTCCTGAGCTGGGCTCTGGCTCCCATGGCCGTGTCCTTGCCTGCGAATGCCCACGCCAAGGAGCCCCGTGGATAACAGCCCTGCTCTCGAGGGAGCAGCGGGAGCTCCCTCTCCAACCTGTCATTTACCCTGTGCCAGGCAGGATGGGGCAGGTTCCCACTGCCTGTGGTGGGCTCGACCACAGGCACTGCAGATTCCTGATCCCAGAGCACTGGGGCTGCTGCTCTGCCCCGTTTTCCTGCTCACTCTCCGCTGTGCCCTGCTCTCTGCCCCAGGAATGCAAAGGAG
>NW_008239284.1:43277-44735 GCF_000691975.1 Corvus brachyrhynchos
GCGCTGGTGCAGCTGGAGGGTGGCCTGGCCCCCTCGGAAGCACAGGAGTATTTAACAGCCCTGGAACGGTCCCAGCGCTTCCAGTCTGAAACCTGGTCATGACCTGGCTCCTTCCTCCCCTGCCCCACAGACTGCCTGAATAAAGGAGCCAGCAAAGGGATCTGCCTCTGGCGTCTTTCTTGGGCTGGGATTGCCCCAGCCAGGGTGGGGTGGATTTACCCAACCAGCCCCTCCCTGACAGCAGCAGGGCCGTGGCGGCGGGGGGACCCCATCTCCTGGGGGGTTTGGCTCCCTGTGCCCACACCCCACCAGAGCAGGGCCAGAGGTCTCTTGGGGGTGCTGCTGGTTGGCTTTGGTGTGGCACTGATCTGCCCCACACGCCCCAGCCCCGGCGGTCCCTGTGTGGCATGGGTGGCACCCAGGGGCATTGCTGGAGCCGTGGCAGTGGCTGCTGTTTGTGGCAGAGCCAGAGGAAGGGAAGTGTTGCATGGGAGTCTCTCCACCCCGGCATTACTCAGCAGCACTTGCTGCAGGAGGAGCTGCCTGGACAGACCTGTTCCCCCTGTCTCCAGTGGCCAAGGCCAGCAGGGACAGGCACAGGAGGAAGCCTCGATGCCTCTGTCTCTGCTGCCAGTTCAGCATCCTGAGCTTGCTTAATGCTGAGGTCTGAGCTCTAAGAGTTATCCCCTTCCCTGAGTGCCTGCTCAGCTGCATCTCTCCTCCACCCCATCCTGGGAGCTGCTTCCAGCCCTTTCCCTGCAGCCTCAAGGCCGTGCACCCTCCTGGCCCTGCCCGTGCCCCAGTGGGACCAGTGCCACCACCTTCCTCACCCAGTTCAGCGCACTGGGTGCCACTGTGTAAATAGCAATTAGGGCCCATGGCATGAATCAGCAGGGACATTCCCTGGGAGCAGGCTGGGACGGGAAGGGGCAGCAGTGCCACGCCACGCCTGTGACCCAGCCACCCTCCCACGGCCGAGTCATGGAGTCCTGCAGGGGCAAGCAGTGCCTGGGGCATTGCTCGAGCTGTGGCACCGCAGTGAGGGGGAACAGGGTGGTTTGGGGGCTCCCCACCCCACTGCTCTGCTCTGAGCAGCTCTTGCACTTGCAGACCTTGGCTGGGCTGTGTTCCCATGTGCCAGGGACAGTGGGGCCAGCACAGAGCTGCTGCATGGCTGTCATCACCCTGGTGCCACCATCTCCTTGTCTGGGGCACTGCCCAAGCAAGAGTCTTCCCTCCAAGCCCTGCAAGCTGCTTGTGGGAGGTGGCCCAGCACAGGGACCAACCTGGGGGACAGGGGGCTGGACTGGGGCAGCACAGGGCCTGTGCTGGGGGCTGGACTGGTGGAGCACAGGGCCGTGCTGCAATGCCCCAGGGACAGGCACTTGGCCACAGAGGTGACTCCACTCGTGCTGGGCGAGGAGGAGAGGCGGGCCGGGGGCCCGGCGCCCCCCCCCC
>NW_008239284.1:46325-48345 GCF_000691975.1 Corvus brachyrhynchos
GGTGACACATCAGTGCCGCAGCCAAGGAATGGATGGAGTGGGAGCCCTTCCTGCGATGGGCACATCCCTGGCCTGGGGCTGGGGACCAGAGAGGCTCTGCGGGCAGAGCAGGGCTGTGCCGGGGGCTGTGCCATGGATTGTGCCACCTGCACCCAGGACAGATGGGCCGGGATCCCCCAGCATGGACTGAAAATACAACCTGTGTTTGTACCACAGCCATGTCCAGCTGAGTTCAGTGCCTGGTCTGCGCATGTCCCCTTGGGGCCCAGCAGTGACACAAGGAGGGGATGGGCACAGCCAGTGGTCCCCAGCCACCCTACAAGGGGTGCGTGCTCCACCATGGCACCTCCCAGCCCTGCCAGGCCGTGCCAGCCATTGCTCAGGCCGTGTCCTTTGGGGAGATAAGTGAGCAAACACGGCTCTGTCCCTGCCATACACGGGTGGAGGAGCCTGTGGTGAGTGGCACCAGGGCTGTGCCCAGCTGGGACCTGCCATGGAGCAGGAGTGTCCCAGGGGAGAGCAGGAGCTGGGTTCTGCCTTTGACTGCCAGCCTCCAGTGGGGGCCATGCGCCAGCCAGGCCATGCCCGGGACACAGTGTGGCTGCTCTGCACCCTTGTTCCTCCACACTCCTTGGGGATACCTGTACCCCAAGGGGGCAGGGACCGGGCTCCTTCCAGGCTTTCAGCCACCTTTGGGCTGGTGGTGGGTGGCATGGAGTGGTCAGACCCTCGAGGTCCTCCCAGGATTCCGTTTGGGGGATGCTGACACCCACCTTCGACAGCCTGGAATGTGCAGTGTGTTTGTCACTGCTGGCCTCCTCTGGGTGTCCTGCCAAGGCTCTGTGCTGATCCCATGCCAATTTCTCCCCCCCCGTGCTGTCACCCCTCTCTCTCCCCCTCAGCCCAGCCCTGCTGGTAACACTGCTGTGCCCTGTCCTCCTGCCTGGCTGTGCCGGGTTTGTGCAACCATCCCCATGTCCTGGCTTTGCCCTTCTTCCCCGAAAACACCCCAAGGGCACCTCCCCAGGGCTGTGGCTGGGTGCCAGCCCCCCCCCACCCCCTTCCCCTTCCTCCTGCCCAGGAAGCGAGTGAGCACTGCTGTGCCCACACAGCCCCACAGAAAACCCGTGTCCTTGTGCCCACAAGGGCAGGGATTTGGGCTGTGGGCTGCTCTGGCAAAGTGCTGAGGCACAGCGTGGGAGCAGGGCACCCCACAGCAGGTCAGGTCAGCAGGCAGAAGCAGGTGGGCCCCCCCCCCCCCGCCCCGGCACAAGGAATATTTATTTATACCAAGTGGAGCAGCTCCATCAGGAGAAGCACCAGTTCAGCCCTGGTGTTTTTGGCTCGATTGAGCCTGTGGGGACGGGGGGGCTCAAACACCTGGGGGGCTCCATCACCGTGTGGGAGCCCCGTGTCCCTGCTCCACATTGCATGGGGGTGTTCAGGTGAACCAGGCCAGAGCTGTCCCCACAGGACACCCCCAGCACTCCCCTGCTCCCTGCACCTGCTGTTGGCACCTCTGGGTGCTGGAAGCTGAAGGGCACCCAAATCCCCCCCGAGGAGGGGGTCCCTGGGGGCTGTGGTGTGGGATGGACCCGTGAGCAATGTGGCTGCAATGTCCACTGCCAGGGCTGGGTCATATTTAGCACCCTGAGATCGTGGTGAGCAGGGCAGGGGCTGGCAGGGCTGAAAACTGCAGGCACGGCCTCCAGCAGAGCCCCCCAGACCCACCCAACCTCCCCACTTGCAGCCCCGTCCCCTCTCCCAAGCCCCTGACACCCCTTTGCACCCCAAATGCTTCATCACATCCCCCAGTTGCTGGCACCAGGGTGATGTGGTGTCCCCAGAGCGGTGACTTGGCTTTCCCCATCCCTGCAGGGACCTGCCTGTTCTCTCCTGGCTTCTCCCACTGCAGCCCGGCCTGTCCCACCTGGGTCCTGCTCTGGCTGGAGGCATCCCCATCCCACCTGCACCACAACCAGCAGCACCTCCCTTTTCCACTCAGCCCCCCCCTCTGGCG
>NW_008239284.1:48595-52180 GCF_000691975.1 Corvus brachyrhynchos
GCGCCCGCGGCCCCGCCCGCAGCCCCTCGGGCTCCGTGCCACCACCGCCCGTTACCGTGCCACCGCGGGCTCGCGCCGTTGTGCAAGCGGGGGCTGGCACGTCGCAAGCAGCTTCCTCTCGGCAGAGACGGCCGTTTGGGGCTGTGACCACCCCGGGGCGAGGTTTGAGGCTGCGTGTCCCCAAGGAGGGCCCGGTCCTGGTGCTCAGCCACCTCCCTGCAGCCGGGCGGGTGCTGCCCCCTCGCCCAGCTCAGCCTCGCCCTGCGCCGGGGCCGGACCCTCCCGCTGTTTGCATCCAGGGGAGCTGGTCCTGTTGTGCAACCTCGGGGGCAGGAAGGGGGTGGTGGGGACAGGCCCATGGAGACCGGCCTGGGCACTGCCCGGCGCTGCCAGCGCTCCCTGCAGGAGCAGGGCAGCCTCAGCCCCGAGCCCCAGGCACAACCGGCCGGGCTGCAGGAGCTGCTTTTCACAGCACCACAGAAGGCAATGGGCTGGAAGGGACCCACCAGAATCACCCAGTCCAACTCCTGGTCCTGCACAGACACCCCAACAATCCCACCCTGTGCCTGCGAGTGTTCGCTGTCCAAATGCTTCTTGGGCTCTGGGGACCCCTGCCAAAGGCTGAGCCCAAACCAGCCCAGTCTCGGCCCTTCCCGCCTAAAATGAGGACATTTGGGAAAAGGGTCATCCCCAGGAACTCCCCAGGTGTCCTCTCCCATCATGGGCCAAACTGGACACTGAGAGAGCCCAGAGCTCCCTCCCAGCCTGTAATAGATGTTACAAAAATGAGGAGATTTAACAACCAGCTCACCTGGGAACATCTGGAGCATCTCTGCTCTCCTGTGGCCAAACCTGCTCCTGCAGCAATGTCCTGGCCATGCTCAAGCAGCTCGTAGGACTTGGAGATCTTTAATGCTTGGCATGGAGGCACAAAGCTCAGAATGGCCATGGGAGAGTTTCAGGGGATGTGAAAGACTTTTAGTTCACCTGCACCTGTGACACAAGGACTGGCACCACCCCATGTCCCTGTCCTCTGCAGCAAACCTGGCCCCTCTTCCAGCAAGTGCTTATTCAAGGTTAATAGGGCAGGAGAAATGGGCTGTGGCCCAGCACTCGCTCCTGAAAGGCCCTATTTCTTCTTTAATTGCAACTCAAAATCAAATTAGCAGTTTTAAATTTACTTTGTGCCCAGGAGGTGCCACGAGGGTGGGGGAGAACACGTTGTACCCTTTGTCCTTACGTAATAAAAAGGGTGAATTCCTACTGAGGGCAAAATTGCTGCCACCTCTGCTCTGGCTGGCCAACTGCTTTGGTGTCTTTGGGGACAGAGATGCTCAGCCTGGATTTAATAGGAGCTTTTGGGGTGTCGGAGTTCTTTATCCTGGATTTGGCACGAGGCTTGGGGGTGGTGGAGATCCACATCCTGAACGTGGGGCTGCCCCAGCTCCCCCAAGCAGCCACACCGTGTGGCTCAGTGTGGGGCTGCTGTGACCACCAGGAGATCCCCACACTGCGCCAGGGCTGCACGAAGGATGGTGCAATGTGGCTGCAGGGTGGGGGTGTTGGTGCAGGGACAGGGAGACAGGACACGGCTGCAGCGTGCTCGGGGACAGGGGTGGCAGAGGCTGCATTGTTGGTGCTGTAATTCAGCACCCAGGGACGGGGAGGTGGGTTTGTTTTCCAGGCATAGAAACCCCCTGGGATGGGAGCCAGCACACAGGGACAAGGGCTCTGCAGCCACCCTGCACCCTCCTGGGTGTGCTGGTGCTTTGGAAGCAGATGCTCCACTCTGGCCCATAGCAGAGGCAGAGACAGCTGCTGCTCCTAGAGAAGGGAAATTTGAGGGCTGGCACTGGTCGTGCCCACACCAACCTGTGCCCACACCAGCCAGTGTGCACAGCTCGCCCTGGGGAGCTGCGTTGCCCTGGGATCATCATCCCAGCTGCTTCTGCTGCAGATTCCCGGCTCTCCCAGCTGGAGAGCTGCCATCCCAGTGACCCCGGGGTCCATCGGGGCAGGCAGTGGGTGCCATTTGTGGTGCTGCCAGGTGCACAGCAGCCCCAGGACAGTGCCTGTGTGCTGTGGGGATGGTTCAGAGAGGGGCCCATGGGTGCAGCTGCCTCACTGGAGCAGGGCAAGGGGAGCCCAGCACTGCCCGTGTCCCTGCCTGGCTCTGTTCAACAGCAGGTGCCACCAGGGCCCGATGACACATCCTCCCCCCAGTATCCCACATCACCTGGGGAGAAAGGGGACATCCCGTGGGTGTTTGAGGGCTCTTGGTGTGGCTGGGGACCCCTTGCCAAGTTGGGCAGGGTCCCCCAAGGTGCCCAGCCATGTGCAGTGGGACCAGGGGCTGGGCAGGGAGGGGACACAACCGCATCAGAGCTGAAAGCCAGGTTGGAGGAGGAGGTGTCAGCCCAGGGGAAAGGTGTAACCTGGGTATCGCCCCCAGCCTGCCCCATGGACGGAGCAGGGCCGGGGCACACGCTGGTGTGTCACCCACCCCTGCCCGCAGTGACGCGCCCCAGACTCCGGCTCGCTCTTCGTTCCAATATAATCTTTATTGGGGAGACTGATGGGGGTCAGAACAAGGCCGGGTATAAAACATGATCATGGTCACAACCAGCAGCGGGAGGCATTGGCAGAGCAACACAGAGACGGTACCGGCCCCGTTCCCTCCGGGGGGAGAACGGTCCGGGGGCTGCGCCAGCAGCATCGCCCGCTCCCTCGGGACGGGATAGGGCATGGACTGGCCCCTCTCCCCGGATGGATGCTGGCCTTTGGCCAGGGCCAGGGGCTGCTGTTTCCTCCAGGATGCAGGATTCTGGGACCCCTCAGGCTCACCCAGCCCCAGTGCCCTGGGACTGTGTGCCCCTGGTGCGGTGGCCATGCCGGGCTGTGGTGCTCAGCCCCATGGGAGCACCCAAAATTATGGCTTTTTCTCTTTTTTTGCTTTTTTGCAGCAAACTTACCCCTCCAGGTGCTCTGGAGAAAGCAAGACTGTGCACAGGGGGCTGCTGCCCTGCCAGCCCCTCTGCACGGGGGTCAGAGCAGAGGTGCTGCTCTGGGGAAGGGACTGTGGGCAGGAGCCAGACCTCGGTCCCCCTGCCCAGTCAAATCCCCTTGCTGGAGCCAGCAATTTGGGATACTGGACCCCATGCCACCCTCCTGAGCCATCCCATGGGGCATCGGTGGGGGTCCCGGGAGGAGGGGCAGAGAATGGGCACAGCTCAATGCCTTTGTGAACACGTAGTGGCCTGGAATGGGGTGGCCGGGGATGGATGGGGAAAAACAAGAATCCTCCAAAACGAGGACAAAGTGGAGCTTTCCTCAAGTGCCTGCGGAGGACATGGGCCGCACATCTGCTGGCATCCGAGGGGCCGGTGCGGCGGCTTGGTGTGACTACTGAGACTCGGGCACACGGTGGTGTGGCCACTGAGATGAAAGCTTTGGCAAATAACTTACAGAGAGGGGGCGGAGGGGGCAGCTGGGGACCTGTCCTGACTTCCTGTGCTGGGAGGGTGGCCCAGTGTGGCACCGTGCACCTCCAGGGCTCCTTGTGCTGCTGCCGCCGGCCGTGGGGGG
>NW_008239284.1:53182-54973 GCF_000691975.1 Corvus brachyrhynchos
CGGCGCGGGGCGGGCGCGTAGCGCGGCTGCGACGCCTGCAGCTCCGAGAACTTCTCCGGGTGGATGATTTTCATCGCCTCCATTTTAATGATGACCTGTTGCCCTTTCAGACACGACATGAGTATTGTTTTCACATTACTGTCCACTGCTCTGGGGTCTCCGAGGGTCGCCTGCATGAGGCTAAAACATGCTGGCAGCCTGCTGAGCTTTCAATCTCGGTCTGGCCGCGGAGCAGGAGCACCGGGAGCAGCCGCTGGTGTGGGAGAGCATCCTGGGGAGACGGGGCAGTGCCAGCGGGCCCCGCGCCCCTCTTCTGCAGCCAGCCCCGAGGGTGCCAGGTGCGAGGCTAGGGCAGGCAGGAGAAGGCAGGGCTCACAGTGGCATCCTGCCTGCCTTCGAGGTGCTCTTGGGCGGGTGATCAAAGCGTCGGCTCCCGGCAGCCTCGCCGGGATGTTAACGTGACATTGGCAGTCACTCAGCAGCCCTGCTCTTCGCCTTCGCTGCCACTTCCCACAGCGGATCAGCTGCAGCCGGGAACAGTAATCTGGGGGTGGTGGCACTGGGCACTGCCCCGGGCAGCTGAGTCCAGGGAGGGTCTCGCGGAACTGGCGGTAGCTCTCACTTCGCCCCAGCCCGGCCTCTATTCCTGTTTACATGCAGTGGGATCCTCGTGGCGCTGAAGAATGTGTTTGCAAATTCCTTTGCTCTGACTTCCCGGCTCTCCCACTTGCCGTCACCGGCAGGGCCCACAGGGCAGGGGCTCAGGGCACATCCCGTGCTGGAGGGCAGCTCACCTTGGCTGCGGCCAGGACACCACACACCTTGTCCCCTCGATCCCTGGTACCTCTGTCCCCAGATCAGCTTCGCGCTTGCTGGAAATGAAAAGTGAGAGGGGGTTGGATCCAAGTCTCTTCAGGGATCTACCGGCTGCCAGCGCTCCCTCGGGATGCGTGCCCGCCTGCATCTCGGCAATTTGGCAACCGAGCCCTGCAGGTCCTGTCCATCCGCCCGCGTGCTTGGGCTGCGGAAGTGGGAGCAGGCAGGTATTTCCCCCCAGGCATCCCCTCGGCGGCCCCGAGCATGGGGTTCCGGCACCCCCCTCTGCCCTGAGGGTGGGGAGGGCAGGTCCCCCAGAGCCCCGCTGGGCTGCAGGGCCCCTCCCGAAGGGGCTCCTCCACCGACCTGCCTCTGCTCAGGGTTTTCTCTCACGTTTAGCCCCTCCTCTGCTCAGTGGATCTATTTTTACCTCCGTCGCTTGCTCCTGATCTGTCCCTGCTATTATCCCTCCCTCCAGCTTCCTCTCCCCCCTTCCCAGCTCCCTGCCCTTGTCCCGGGGCTGATGGAGAGGACAGGCCACGTTTGGGGGCAGGAGATGGGGGGCAGGCAGCCAGCTCGGGGCCATTTTCTCCCTCGGCAGCCCCTGCGCCAGCCCGGCTCTCCTCCGAGAAGGGTGAAGGCGCTCTCCTCCATCACGCTGCAAATCCTGTTAGAGGGATGCCTGCTCCTGCCGGGCGCTGCCAGGCCTGGCGGAGGGGGCCCGAGGGGGCCATCTGCTCGCAGCAGCAGCCTTTGGGGATGAAGAGAGGCCGTGGGGCTTCAGCCCCGGGTGCCTGAGAGCTGGGAGGGGGGCCGGATCCCTGCCCAGCCCCAGTCGAGGTGTCCCGGGGGGCATGCCCTGGCAGCACCGGGGTCCCTCAAGCATCCTGCCCTGGGGAGGGAGGCCTCGTCGCTTTCATTCCCCATCACGGGCCCACATCCTGCACCCCACATCCTGCACCCCCCCCCCCACAA
>NW_008239284.1:56415-63443 GCF_000691975.1 Corvus brachyrhynchos
CGCGGTTGTGGGGCAGCATCGGGGAGCGGGGCCCTGCCAGCAGCCCTGCAGCCCCCGGGGCTGGGAAGAGGTCGGACAGCCGGGAATACCCCCACCACTGCTTTTTCGCACTGCCAAGTCAGCCATGCACCCCACTGTGTCCCCTGGGATCCGTGGCCACTGGCTGTCGGGGGAGCAGAGGGGGTCCCCTGACATCCCCCAGTCCCTACTGGGCTCCAGGGCAGCTGGGCACAGGGGCTCACTGGTCCCTGGGGACGTGGTGGACTCAGTGTGGTGGGTGGGGGGGCACACCCACCACCACTGGGTCCCAGCAATGCTGGCAGGTCCCTGCAGAGCACTGGGGAGCATTGCTCATGGCCGTGGGCTTGCTGGTGTGACCCCCAGTGTGGCACAGGGAGACAGGACCCCACGGGCTGGGACACCCCACAAGGTGCCCTGAGTGGATGACTCCTGGTCTGTGCTTCCTGGCTCCTGCAGATGTGAGAGGCGTGGATGTTCCCCGGCAGATGTTAGAGGCCAGGCTGCCTTCTCCCCCTGCTGTGGGTGCCTCCAGAACGGGGACCCCACAGGCACATGGCCAAAATGAGCGGGTAGCCCCACAGAGAGCCCTCCAGCTCCCATGCCCGACCCCAACAACAGTGACCCAGGCATGTGTGCACTCGAATCCAAACCCACTCCACCACCCCATCCAACCCTGGCTGGGGCAGGGTGCTGGTGGGGGCTCATCAGGCTCCTTTGGGTGCTGCTGGGGTTTCCCTGCTCATGTCACCCATTGCTGGTTTTTAGTTTTTCTATATTACTCCAGGACTTTGCCTGGACTTTTATGCCGTCCCTGAAGGTTACCCTGCCCAGACCTGCTTGCTGACCTTCCAGCCCTGCTGCAGCAAAGATCCAGCCCCTGTACCAAGGGGTCTGCATGGTCCTGGAGCTGTGTCATGGCCACGCAGCTACACTGTGCTCACACCATCGCTGTCCTCTGGCCCTGTCATCAGTGGGATGGACACAGGAACTGGAGTTTCCATATTTCACAGCTCTGCCAGGCCTTACGCAGCCCATAGAGGATCTTCTCACCCACACGTCAGGCAATGATGCTAAAAAACCCAGGTGCGTCTCTTCCTGACCGTAGACACGACCAAAGCCACCCGGCAGAAGGATGCCCTGGCACCCCAAGGGCTCAGTTGTGCTCCATTCCCAGGCCAGACTGACCTTAGGGTGTGGTTCTCCCTGGGAATCCTGCAGCACCACCTCCACCTGGAAATCCACACTCTCTTCTTGACAATGGTTGAGTTTTTAATCTTTGAGTTTCTTTCACTGCATAAGGGATCTTCCAAATGCCTTTGCCTCTCGTCCCTCTGAGTACCGTTCTTTGATCTGCTCACCTGCTGAAATCAGCGTGAGGCTGCTGCTGCCTGGCACTCCAACCAACACTGCTGAACAGGGATTCCCTTAATCTTCCCCATCCTCCCTGTGTCAGGTGCTCCTGCCTTCCCTGCTAACGTGCCTGGGTGCAGATAGCAAGAGCCGATATCTTACGCTTGAGCTCCCTGAGCAGAGGAAATTGCAGGAAGTGAGCGAGCACGAGCTATTTTCTGTTATTAATTCATACGGCATCCCCGTGCTGACCCAGCTACACGGTGTTATTATGCTGCTGTTCCGTGAGTTAGGCAACAGCTCTATTTAAAAATAATCATAAATTACATTGGGCATCTTTTCTGCTGAATAAGAGTGTGTTTGTGCCAAGGTGCTGGGATCTTCCTGTTGCCCCAATGGCTCTGCCTCTGCTTCACATGCTCAAAGCAGAGCTTTCCCTTTTCTCTGCTGAGTTGGTCCACGAAGATCTCTGCTTTACTGAAATAATCTCATCCTTCAAAACCTGCACCCTCCATCTCTATCTGGGCCTGTGTGGCTCAGACTTGACTGATGACCCCACCAAACCCTGTGGCCACCTCTAATCTCTGCCTTTGGCTCTTGTCTCTTACTCCTGGGTTTGACACCTAACTTTGGCATATAAACACCCATGCTGCATTATCTTTTATAAAAACCTTTTGCACTTAGTGTTATCATAAACATGTTTTGGCTGTGTGTGGATATCCTCAGAATGCCTTCTGAGCTGTGCTGATGTGATGTGGGTGCTCTCCTGGGCTTTACAAGCAGCACTGATGTATTTTGCCATTTTCAGAGACCTTGTCAGCAGGCCAAGCACACCTTTGGGTTCAGAGGTTGCTCCTCAGCTCTGTTGTACCTGCTGTCCTCGGGTCCTGCTTTGAGCTCTCCTTGGACAGACATGCAGGAGCAGCTTTGCCAGTGGATTCCCTTCGCTTGTCTCAGATGAACAAGGTTTTGCTGTTTGTAACCAGGAGGTTATTGCTGTAATTCAGGGGGTGTTGGCCTTGTGTGAAACCACAGCTTCTTTCTGCAAAATTCATTCCTTTCCAGTGTCTTGACTGGATCAGTTCTAAACCTTTGCTCTGTAAGTGTGTTGGGAGCTGTGACACTGCTGGCCAGGCTTTGCAGAGATGAATGGTGAAGCCAGAAGATAATTTGGCCCTAAATTTCTTCCTCACCATCAGCCATCACCTGCTCAGCCATCCAACTGTGTGCTCAGGATCTTATTGCCCTTCTGGATTTCTAACACCTGTGGGAAGGACCCGTTCTGAGAGGATGGCCCCACTCTCACTTGGTGCCAGCCCTGTGCCCTGATGGCACCTGAGCCTTTTCTTCCCACCCCACCTGAGTGGGCCGACAGCTCTGTGTGAGCCAAACCTTCCTGTCCAGCATCCACATCCCCATCCATGCTGTCTGTGCTCCTGGTGGCAGCACCTCAGGCCACCTTTCTTCTCTCCTTGCTTCTCCCATTACCGAGTTCACTTGTCAGGGTCCCGCACGCATCCACAGCTCTTCCCAAAATCCCGTCTGTTTCTCACACCAATCTTGTTTTGCTCTGGTGAATCACTCATCACACAGATAATTCACCCACAAGAACATGAGCTCATCCCCAGCTTTGCAGAGAGCAGCTTTCTCTGCAGGTCTGTGCGGGGCAGCACCAGTGGCAGGGCCTGCCCGGCTGCTCGGGGGCCGCAGGGACAGCCCGGCCCGGCCTGGCTGGGAGGGATGGACATGGTACCATACCCCGTGTTTTCATCCTCTGTGTCCCATCCCCTTGGGACTCTCTCTCCTTCCCAAGTTAGAGCACCAGGAGAAGGGACCCCAAGGGCCACGATCAGCACCAGCCCAGGCTGAGACCCTCCAGGCCTGGCTGAGGTGGCCACAAGAGCCCAGCACAGACCCCACCAGGAGGGGAAAGCAAGGCAGCTCTCATCAGCCACAATGCTCCCCCAAAACCACCAGAGGAGCTGTCTGTGCAGCTTGCCCAGGCGGAGCAAACACCATTTTGAAGGAAGGATGCTACTGAAATATCTGCCAAGAAAGCAGCAGAGTCTCTTGTTGCCAGCTGGTAGCTGAAGGCTGCCCCAGCTGCTGCAGAGCTGTTCCCTGGCCGCTGTCCGGAGCGGCGTGTGGGTTGCTGGTGGTCAGGACCTGATCACTGATCCTAAGGCCCTGGTGGGGGCTTTCATGTGGTGGTTTCTAGGCTTGCAGCTGTCCACAGAGACTCCACCATGAGAGAAGTGATGCTCAGAAGATCCCCAAAGTGTCTGAAGCCACACACAAACTCTGAGATGCACATGTGGTGCTCTGATCAGCTTGAAGGTTATGGATGTTCCTAAAGCCCCAACAGAGTCCAAGGGGGTGACCACAAAGCGCTAAAGCTGCATTTCAGGGCGAGAGGGTGCAAGGAAGACCCATTTCCTTTAGAAAACACCTTGTGTCCAAGGAAAACAGGACAGGGCTGGCCCAGAAATAGCAATGGCAGTTCTGCAGAAGCCTTTCCCCAGCCCATGTAGCCCAGCTGATGCCGGCTTTAACAGAGCCTGAGGGATTTGAGGCTCGGAAGAAACCAGAGCATGTGCCAGTGCTGGGATCCAGGCGCTGTCCCTGCTCTCCTTCGCGGGCTGGGCGGGTGCAGGGCTGGTGGAGCAGCTCTGGTGCCGACGCTGGGGCTGTGGCAGGCGCCTTGTAATTGTGGTGACATTTAGCGTTTGCTGTGCTGGCTCCCCGGGAGAGCCCAGCGCTCGTAACCTGCCGGCGCTGCTCGCCTGGACGCCGCGGCCAGGCACAAACTGGGTCAGGGAGGAGGAGGAGCAGCGGCGGCCGTGTGTGCCTCCGAGGTGCCCGCTGGGACACGGGGGGCCTGGCACAGGTGCTGAGGTGCCCAAAATCCTGCTCCTCCCTCCTGGGGCTGCCTCAGTTGGGACACAGCTCCGAACAGCAGCCCAGACTGAAGCAGCGATTTGTTTTTGCAGCATAATTTCAGCTTTTGCAGGAAAACTTCCCTGAAGGCACCGGATGGGACCCCTCAAGCCCTGCCTGACTCTTGGCTGCTGCCCCCCTTGCTCTGGACATGGCCCCACGTCCGAGGCTGTGGCTGTGCTTGCAGGATCCTGCTGTCCCCGTGTGACTGTCCTGGGCCTCCCAACAGGACCTGAGGGCACCATGTGCTCCCCCATCGCCACTCCCAGCAGCTGGCAGCACCCCCTGGCTCTCCTGCTGGCCCTTCTGCTCAGCTTGAGCAACCTGTGCTCTTGTCTGGAGCACCACGGCTGCATTTCTAGGTCAGTTGGGTGAATTTGGGTGTTGAACGGAGGATTTTGTTTTTCCTGCATGCCTGTAACCCTCCCGGGGAGCTGTGTGGTGCACAGCTGGGAGCTGGCCCTGGGCACAGCTCCTGCTCTGGCAGAGGCTGCAGGGCCCTGTGGGGCTGTCGGAGCAGGAGCTGCTGCTGCTCTCAGAGCTGGGGAGCCGAGCCAATGCTTGCTCTGAGTGTGTGGTGGGAGAGCTGCAGCGGGGGAAGAGGGGTGGCTCGCAGGCCTGGGGATGGGAGGTTGGAAGGGGGAGTGTGGGTCAGGTGTGAGGAGCTGCTGGAGCTGGTGAACTCCCCAGCACCGCCGTGGGTGGGAGCTGGGAGCACGTGGAAGCCGTGGCAGAGGGTCCCTGGCAGGGGCTGCATCCCACAGGGCAGGAATGGGGGGCTGCACCAGCTCCTGAGGACGTTCCCTGGGGTTGACAGAACCATCTGGCCTTGGGGTTTTTATCACCCTGATTTCTTCAGTCCTCCAAGAGCCTGGGCCAGTATGGCTGGTGCCAGGATGCTGGGGACCTCGTGGCCTGTCCTTCCCCTCTGCTCCCTCCAGGGACGACTCCTTGCCCAGTGCCTTGGCTGAAGGGAGACCTTTGGGCACAAGGGGGTTGCAGCAGCCTGGTGCTCCTGTGCAGGCTGTGGGGAAGCAAGTGGAGCACTGGAGCCAGGGTGACGTGGGGAGGGGAGGTCATTCCATGTAACAGAAACCAGGGCTCCAGCTGGGGAGGGGACCCAGCGTGCCCAGACTGCTGCGGGAGCTGTCAGGTGCCACTGGGACTGTGCTGTGTCCCTGGGACAGGACAGAGGTAACCAGAGAGACTTGGACCACCATGAGCCACGTCCCTGTCTGCTGGGGGCACGTGTGTGTTTGGGGGTGGAATGGGGAGCTCTGCAGGGCACTGAGCACCCCCAGCCCCTGCCAGGTGCTCTGGAGCCATCATGGTCCCATGGATGGGGAAGAGGGGGCAGTTTTGAGGCTGCAGGCTCAATGTTTTTGCTTTGAAGGTGCAGGGTCAAGGCTGAGGGCTGTCCCCCAGCAAGGCACACGGGGTCCCTGGGAGCCCCCCGCCTGCCCCGGCTCACCCAGCCCTGGCTTCTGCAGGACCCTGATCTGCACACGGGGTTGGGGGCTGGCAGGGCTGCGGAGGAGGCTCTGCAGCAGCGCAGGGGCTGCCTGCCCGGCGGCTGCCTGCGTGCCAGCACGGAGCTGCCAGCCTGCGCCAGCCCGGCGCTCGCATCCCTCCCTCAGCAGACGCAAATGGGAGCAGACAGCCCGGCTCGAGCGGTAAAGATCAAACCCCGGGAGCCCGGGGCCGCTGTCAGCGCGGGCAGGGCGCTCGGAGCCATCCCGGGAGTGGCAGCCCCGGCGCTGGCCCTGCCTGCTGATGCCCCTGCCAAGGCTCTGTGTCCCCGCGTGGCTGCAGCACGGGGACGATGGCAGGGGCTGCCCACGCTGCTGCCGCGCTGCTGCGACCATTGCAGGGGCTGGCGTGGCCACGGGCAGAGGATCCGGGGGTTTGTCTGCCCTGGATTTCCAGTCTGGGAAATGCACGCGTGCTGCCAGCATGCAGGAAGAACTGGTCCTGCTCCTCTCGCTGGGCTCTGCCAGCAGGGATGCTCCTGTGCCCGGCATCTCCCCAGGGACTGTACTCCGGCTCCTCCTTGGGCTCAGGGCGGCAGACGAGAAGGTGGCTCCGGAGCACGGCACTGCCGGGAACTGCTGTAGAAAGGCCCCTCCACTGCCCCAGCCTCGTCAGCGGGTGGAAACCTCAACCTTCACCCGCCCGCCCCCGGCTCCGGCTGAGCTAGCGGCTGTGGGATGAGGATGGTGCAGCCGCGGTGGCACGAGGGCCGTGGCTTGCAGAAAGCCGTCTGGCTGCACCCCCGCACCCGGGGAGCGAGGCGGGGGGGGCACCCGGTGTGGCTGGGGCAGGACGGGCAGCACCCACCCAGGCGATGCGGAGGAGCAGAGGCAGATGCCAGTGGCACCCCGGGAGCTGCAGGTCGAGGCAGAGCTTCCCCACCCTCCTCAAGTGCCAAAGAGGGTTGAAGAGAGCCCTGGGATTCAGCATGGACCACAAAGACCTGGATTCTGCACAGCCCGCCTGTTTCCCACCCAGGAAGGTGGCACCATCGCGCCGTGCCCACAGCCCGCTGGCCCGGGGGTGGCCCCTTCCGGACAGCAGCGCTGCTGCCACCGGCGCGGAGCAGGAGGGATGAGGGTCCGCGGTGCAGCTGGGGAGCAAGGAGAGGGCACAGCTAATTGGGATAATTGCTAAAGCAGGCGAGGAGCGAGCGGGGAGGGCGGCGGTGAACAAGGAGCCGTTGTGCA
>NW_008239284.1:63975-64441 GCF_000691975.1 Corvus brachyrhynchos
CAGCTGCTGCTCCCTCCGCAGGAAGGAGAAGTGACACTTGAGCAGGAAGAACCGTGGCTGTGTATGTGAGCTGCCCAACTCCGTGTCCCAGCTGGGGCTCTTACAGCCCCTTTTCCAGGTGTTTGTGTGAGGGTTTAGCCTTGGAAGGCATCCCGGGCTGTTTGCTGCTGCCTGGTTCAGCACCGGGAGATGCAGGACACAGATCCTGTCATGGGGCTGGGCTGAGCTTGGCAACGGGTGAATTGTCCTTCCTAAAGCCGCTGTGCGATGGCACAAGGCCACCCTGCTGCCACTGTCCCCGTGGCACATTGTGGGTGAGAATGCACGAGGAGCAAGGGGAACATCTCCGTGCTGGCCAGAGGCTCTGCCTCAGCAGGGAATGGGTAGGCTGGAGCAGAGGGCGAGATTTTGGCACTGCCAGCAGAAGTGCGCGGATCCGAGCTGCCTCCTGCTCCCTCGCACATTC
>NW_008239284.1:64856-66596 GCF_000691975.1 Corvus brachyrhynchos
GGCTCCGGGCGCCCCCGGCACACGGGGCACGGCGAAGGTGCCTCTGCAGCGTCCCTGTCCCCGCGGGCACCGGGAGGGCCGGGCAGGGGCCGGTGCAGAGGCACAGAACACGTGTGCCCCAGCTCTGCATCCCTGTCCCCGCTCGTGAGCCTGCGGGGTGGCTGAGATGTAACATCGGGAGAGCGCAGCGTGAGCAGCAGGGAGCTGTCGAGGGGAGCTGTGGATCTGAGGAGCTGCCGGCCCTTTCGGGGCTGTGCTGCGCTGCACGGGGAGCAGCAGCGCCTCGGGAGACTTCTGCAGAGGAGTCTGTGCTGCCCCTCCGCACAGAGCTGAGTGCCAGGAGCCGCCACGGAGAGCAGGATTTGGCCTGCAGGAGGATGTGTGCCGGGCCAGGGCAGCCCAGTGTGCGCACCCAGGTGCTGACCCGAGGGACGGGACACATTCTGGCCCCACAGGAAATCCCTCCCACCGAGCAGCTTTGGCAGGTCACCTCCAGGCTCCGTTTGGGCTTCAAAAGCTGCTGCCGTCCTTTGGGACACATTGCTTCCCCCGAGAGGGAACCGAGAGCTGTGGAAACGCCTTGCATGCCCTGGGCAGACCTGGAGACAAGCAGGGCAGGGTCCCCGCACATGGGATGCTGAGCACAGCTTGGGGACACAGGCTGGATTTTGTGTTGGGTTGTCCTTGGGGTGTTTGTGAGGGGCTGAGCTGCTGAAGGGCACACAGCACCAAGTCTTGCAGTTTCCATGAGCCCCCAAACCCCCTGTCTCTGGCAGCTTTATCCCTGGGTCCTGCTCTGTGCTGCCTGCATTGCCCCTCAGACCTGCACCAGTGGGGTTCCCTCCATGGCACCCTCATTCCCACAGCCGCCCCTCAGTGGGTGCCCAGCTGAGCCCTGGCGCCGGTGACACTGATCCTTAGGAAATGCCTCCCGCTCCCTGTGATCTTTCCTTCCGTATCCCCGGGCCTCACTCTGATTTTAATGAGGAGGCAGTTGAGGATTAAGGCAAAAGCCTTGAAGAAAACCTAGCACAGCTGTGCTCCACGGCTGGAGGCTTGTGATATCCCGAGGGAATCATCCCACAGCCTGAATCTGGGGGCTGCCTTCCCATCCCTGCACTGGCCCAATCCGTCCCCGTGTCCTTCCCATACGGCGGCCACCCACGGGCTCAGCCTTCAGGCCCCCCCAAGGTTTGGTGAGTGGCCACCATCTGCACTGGGGGCTCACCGAGCTGCCCCCTCAGCTGGTGACAAAACCTTTCCCTGTAGGAAGCGTCGCCCTTCATCATCCTCCGGCACTGCCGGGCTGGGAAGAGCATCACCACCCTCCTGTGCCCGCGCCAGGCACTGCAGCGCCCGGGAGCCGAGGGAAGCGCTTGAAACGGGACCTGGTCAGGAGGTTTTTATTCCTGGTGCCCGGGAGAGCCCTGGGAGCAGCGGGAAGTGAGAAAGCTCCACCGCTGGGGTGACACACGAATACCCAGCAGAAAGAGGGACAGGAACAGGGCGTGCCTGGGGCTTTCTGGTTTGTTTGGTTTTTTTTAACGAAATAAATGTCCCTTTTGCTGTGTGTGAAGCACCAGCGAGCTGAGGCATCCCAGGGGATCCCTGCAGTTACTGGTATCCTGCAAAAACTTCCAGCAGCTTGTGCTGGGTCACACAGGGTCTGGGGCTATGGGTGCCCTGCCGTGGTACGGCTGGGAGGAGACCAGAACTCATGGATTGGGATTGAGGCATTCC
>NW_008239284.1:66622-67278 GCF_000691975.1 Corvus brachyrhynchos
GGGCGCATGCCCCAGGGCTGGGGCCGCTCCTGCCCCTGCAGCACCTGCAGCCCATGCTGGGAACCCAGGCCCAGCCCCCTCCATGGCACTGCCCTCTCATTTTCAGGCTTCCAGCATGTTCCTGAGCCAGTCAAAAAAACCCAGGAAAGCGAAGGTTGGCTTTTTTTCCCTCTTTCTCCTGGTTTTCCCAGGCTCCTCCTCAAACCAGCATTCCTCTGGAAGCAGCGTGGCATCTCTGAGGATCTCCCTCTCCATCAGCCCCCAGCCTGGGACATCTCCAGGGTGGGCATTGAGTTTTGGTTGTTTTTTTCTGTTTATTTCTTTCCCCCCTGAAAACAATTGCAGGAAATTAGGCTGGGTTTAAGCCACAAAGAGCCTCGCATTAGTTCAGCTCCTCCACTTATTCAAGGAGTTACACAGCTCTGCAGCACCTGCCTGCTCCCAGCTCGGGGAATCCCACATGGCACAACTCCAGCAGCTTGAGCTTTGGTGCAGCAACTTTTCCACCTGAGGATCCTCCATCGTCTATAAACCCTCCAAGGATCAACACACGATTGCTGGATGTGGCCCTTGGAGCTCAGTTTGGAGAATTTCTTGGCAAGAACGGAAATGTTTGAACTTCAGGCTCCAGATTAGGGGTTGCTGCTCCTGCCTGG
>NW_008239284.1:67442-69784 GCF_000691975.1 Corvus brachyrhynchos
AGCCCCGGGCAGCAGCGTGTGGGATGTCCCCTCCCGAAAGTGCCCAAGGTTCTGTGAGGTGACCTTCATGTGGGAGCCCCTTGGGGAGAGGGAAGGCGCTGAGGACACGGGGGCTGCAGGGTCTCAGGGTCCCCCAGACCCAGGCTGTGCCTGACGTGCAGCCTCGCAGCTCCCTGAAAGCAGAGCTGCTCTGGGACAGGGCTGCGCATGGAAATCGGGGGCTAAAAGACAAACCCAGCCAGCCCTGAGGCACTGCGAGGAAGGGAAGCGCGCTGCGGGAGAGAGCCACAGCGACATCCCCTGTGCGAGCAGGGACACGCCGGGCACGGGCAGGCAGGGAGGGGGTCCCCGCAGGACACCTGGGCGGAGGATGCTTCTTGTTCTATCCCTGCTTAGCCAAATGGATGAGTTTTGCTCTGGGGAAACAGCTCAAGGTGCGAAAACTGGGGAGCAGCGAGGCCCAGCGAAGGGACAGGGGCTGCTGGTGGCTCTCCTCCAGGTGACCCTGCGGTGGCAGAATGGCCCTGAGGGGTCTGTGCAGGAGTTCTGCAGCTTTCAAACCCCAGAGTTGTGTGCTGTGATGCTGATTTGTCACAAGACGTGCTCTGCTGCACCCCCACTCTCAGTCCTCGGAGGGGAAACTGAGGAACAGGAGTGCACAAGGCCCCTCTCTCAATGCTAGGACTGGTCAGAGGAGGGTCAGCTTCTCCCCCCAAAAAATCCCAGGCCTCCCTCTGCCTTTCCCTCCACCACCTGGAAGCTCGCTGAGTCTCTTTACAAGGAAACCACACTCTGGGAGCTGCCAGCCCAGCAGGCTCCGGGACAGAGGGATCAGCCCCAGAGGGAAGGCAGGGGAGCTGGGGATTTGCAAGCAGGTGCTGGCAGCTTCATCCCAGGGGCTGTGCTGCCAGGGGCAGGCAGGCTCCCCTCGCCCTCTGGAGCTCTCCTGCTTGTTGCAGGAGTGCCAAGGGGCTGGCCTGGGCAGCCTCTGCTCCTCGGGGCAGGTGAGAAATATTTCCTGTTGTCAGAAGGATGGCCAGAAGGAAGTGGCTTTTCCCTTTGCAAAGTGTGTGGGAAATGTAATCCAGTCCCAGGACGATTCAGCTGCAGTTTGGGGCACCTGCTCCCAGCCTGTCCAGGAGGATGCTGTCCCAGCACCCCTGAGGCTCACAGGAGGGACAGGTTCTGCTTGTGGGAAGGGGTTGGGGCTTCGCACAAGCCACTTTGGGGGCCTTGGGGATGGGAAGAGTGCCAGTGGCTGAGGACACCACAGCAGGGTCACACGGCAGGGACATGGACGGAGGAGGGGCTGAAAGTTTGCATCTTTCCTTGTGCAGCACTTCTGGTGTCAGGGAATGGCACATGTGCCAGCACCCCTCTCCTTGCCCTAGCGCAGCCACGTCCTCACTCCACCCAGCCTCGTGTGTGCCACCATCCAGCGGTGCCCTGGGGGTGGCCCCCGAACCCACCCTGGAAAAGGTCCTGTGCTGCAGGGAGGGGGACCCCAGCAGAGCCCTGGCACCGGGGTCTCAGGGCTGGAGAGGGCAGACACAGCCAGGCAGGGGGTGTGGGACCCCTGGGTGCCCATGGGGGCAGGCAGAGCCTGGCAGGAAGGTCTGGGGGCTGCCAGAGGGTGCAGACCTGGTGTCCCCTGCCTGGTGCTCAGGACCTGTTCTGGTGCTCGGTGCCCTCTGCCCAGCGCCTGGCGCTCGGGGTTTGCTGGTTCCCACAGACCTGTGGAGTGCAGTGCCCCCCTCCCAGCCCCTGCCTGCTGCCCAGAACCAGTGTGGTGCTGGTGCCAGTGCCCAGAGCATGGCACACAGGGCTGGTGCTGGTGCCAGTGGATGGGGCTGGTGGCAAGTGCCCGGTCCTGCCAGTGGTGACAGTGCATGGTGGCACTGCCTGCTGTGTGGTGTTCACTGTGCACTGTGTGGTGCTGGTGCCAGTGCCCACGCTGGTGCTGGTATCCAGTGCTGGCGTCCAGTTCCTGGTACCAATGGCTGGTGCTGGTTTGGTGCCTCAGTACTGGTGGCCTTGCCTGGTGCCCAGTGCCCCCTGCCCCTGTCCAGTGCCAAGTGTCCCTGTCCAGTTCTGGTCCCAGTGCCTCCTGACCAGTGTCCCTGTCCACTGCCAAGCGCCCAGCACCAAGTGCACATTGTCCAGTGCCTGGTATTGGTGCCCAGTTCCTTCTGGCCCCTGCTCTGTTCCGATGTCCAGTGCCGGTGTGGGCTGGGTCGGTCGGTTGGTCTTGGGGCTGCGCGGTGGGTGCTGGGTGTGAGGTGTTCTTGTCCCGGTCTCTCGGGGCCGGTCCGTCCGTCTGTCTGTCTGTCTGTCGGTCGCTC
>NW_008239284.1:69981-72852 GCF_000691975.1 Corvus brachyrhynchos
CCCCCCCCTGCCTCTCCCCTGCACCCCGTTTCTTCCCGCTCCTCTCCCCACTTCCGTCCCTCCAGCTGTGCCCCTCGAGAAATTCCCACCCCACCTGCCCCGCCCTGCCTGCACTCTGTGTCCCAGCCAGCACCCCCTCCTGCCCTCCCAGTGCCCTGCTCACCCCCCGCACCCCTCCTGGCTCTGGGGGGTCCATGTGTACCGTGTCGGGGTTCCCTGGGGTTGGCAGGGAGTGGGGAGCACAGCTCTGCACCCAAACCAGTGGGGTCTGCGGGGGGTCCCTTCCCCTTGCCCTGCTGTGAGAACAACCCCAGCACTGACACCCCCACACCCCGGGTTAGCGGGGTCTCTGTCCCGCAGGGGGTGGGCAATGCCAGACAGGCCACGTGTGCTGACAAGGGGCAGTGAGATGGATCGTGGGATCACCGTGGAAAACCCCTACGCCAGCGTCAACATCCCACGGGAGCAGTTCCAGCAGAGCTTCATCACGCGCTACCTGAGGGATGAGCCCACCGTCATCGCCAACCCCGCGGCCGTGCCCACCCACGGCATGGAGGAGCAGACAGACCTCGCTAATGGCTGGAACAGCCCGACCATCACCGTGGACAAGTCCTGGTCACGTCCCTACAACCCCTATGCCAGCCTGAGGATGCCCAATGGGGAATCATCAGCCTCCTTCTACACCGTGACCCTGGACAAGCCACCCAAGGGCCCAGAGCAGGGGGCTGGCAGGCGATGTGGCTTCTGCAGGTGCTGCTCCTGGTGCCCAAAGTGCCGCTGTGTCATCTCCTAAGGGCCCTCCCTGCACCCACTGGACGTGCTGACCATGGGATGGGGCTGGGTGACCCCACAGGGACATGGCTGCTGGCCTGGGCACCCCGGGAAGCTGCCCTGGCACCTGGCAGAGCTGGCAGCTGGCACTGGCTGGGCTCTGACATTGCTTTTCACCTGTGAACTCTGCAGCCAGATGTGCTGGGGATGGGCACCTGCCAGCTGGGCCGTGGGGCCCGGGAGCCCTGAGGATGATGTGTGCTGGGACAGATGTCACCGAGAAGTGACTGCACTGGGGATGGGGCAGTGCTGTGAGCCTGCAGTCCTGCACAGTGCCCCTGCCAGCCTCCCCATGCTGGGAAACCTCCACCCTGGGAAGGCGTGGGCAGTGCCCAGCTGCCAGCAGGTGGGTTTGCAGTTTGGGGCAGCTGCTGGCAGCCCTGTTCGTGGCAGAGGAGGACATCGTTGTCACTGTCTTGGAGCAGTGGAGAGGAGCCAGGGACGAGCCTCCAGCTGGAACAGGGACCCACCTCCCCAGAAGTGAGTCGTCCCCCCTCCCACAGCACCACGGGGATGCTGCTGGCACCCTGCACCAAGCTCCATCTGGGTCCTGCTCCTCCTCACCACACTGCCCATGGACAGAGGGACTGAGACAGGAAAGACAGACAGCCAAAGCATGGCAGAGCGCTGGGCCGTGCTCCAGGGCAGCACCTGATGGCACAGCATGGATGTGGGCATTCATATCCCAGTGCCAGGAAACCCCCAGCCCCATTCTGTTCCTCCTGCCAGGCTTGTGGGGTGCTGGGCACAACCTCTCGCCCCATCTGCACCCCAGAGCCGGGTCCAGTGCAGAGGGCTGGCCCAGCTCCAGCAGCGGGGCAGCACTGGGGCACCTTGCTGGGAATGCAGAGCCCCCACATTCGCCTTCTGCAACTCCCTGCGCTCGGAGGAGGGCGGGAGGAGCCTGCTCTGCTGACTCTTCCCAGAGTGCTGGGGCACCTCCCGGCTGGGCTTTCGGCTGGGGCTGCTGCCATCGACCTGGAACAAGCCCGCTGTTGTGCTGGTGTCCCGCCGTGGTGTTGACGTCCCTCCGTGTTGCTGGCAGCGCTCCCTGGTGCTGGCAGTCCTCCCCGGAGCTGGCGTCCCAGGGACAGCCGCTCTGCCAGGCGGCAGCTGCTCCATGGCTGCTGCAGAGCTGCCTGCGGGAGCCGGGGCTGGGAGGAGTGCCTGTGTTTGCAGATGACTTCAGGGTGCTGCAAATAAAATCACAGCCCTCTCCTGCCCTGCCAAGGTGTGCCTCTTCCCTCCACCCTGGCTTTTCTGGGATTCCCGTGTCACTTCTTGCTTTCCCTGGTGGGTGTGCAAGGGCAATGCTAAAGCCTCCAAACAAGGCTTAACTGTTGCCCTGCTGACATCAGCGGCTCTCGATGAGCTCTTTGGCTACTGCCTGGTGCCCCGCTGCCAGCCTGGATCCAGCAGTGCCAGCCTGGATCCAGCAGTGCCAGCCTGGATCCAGCAGTGCCCAGGCGTTCCCAATACAGCCCAGGCGTTCCCAATACATACTGCTCCTGCAGCCCTGCCAAGCTGGGTGACTGTCCTGTCTGGAAAGACTTCGTGAGTCTTTGGGAGAGGCTGAGGAAGGGCCTGGCAAAGGGAAGTTCCTGGCTGGGCCAGCTGGATGGGCTTTGGGGCTGGCTGTGACCCTCCCAGGAGTCCATCAGCAGTGGGAGCCCACCATGGCTTGGTATTTGCCATTGCTTGGAGCCCACCTGCACTGAGACCCCACAAGCATTGGATGCCCAGCATTGCCTGGATGCCACCACGCTGAGATCCCACTGAAAGCCCACAGCCCCTGGGAGCCCACCACTGCTGGGAGACCATCAAGAGCCTGCCACTGCCTGGAAGCCCACCACTCTTGAAATCCCACCCCCCTGGGACATGGGGTGGGGTGGCAGTGGCTTGGCAGAGGTTTGGCCCTGTCAGTTTGGCCCCCCCCGTCCGGACCCCCTGCCTGGCCCAGCTCCCAGGGCGGTGGGTGGCCGGGGGGGTGCGGCTCGCAGGGGGGGGTGGGCGGGGGAGAGGCCAGGGCGCGCGGCGGCG
>NW_008239284.1:73162-74895 GCF_000691975.1 Corvus brachyrhynchos
GGGCTCTGGTGACCCGGGCAGCTGCGTGCGGAGGCCCAGGGGTGCTCCCCGGGTGTGTTCATCTCCCCAAGGTGCCCAGGGGTGCGGAGGGCTGTGCTGGGTGACCGCCACCTCCTGCCTCTGGAGCGCGGGTGGCGGTGCAGGGCTCCGGCTCATCCCGCTCAGACCTTTGCTCTCCCTGAGGGTGCCGCTCCCCGCCCCGCGGTGCCGAAGGTCCCTGCAGCGCCCGGGGATGAGCCCTGGGAACAGGAAAACGCGTTTCCCATCCACGTGTGTCGCTGCTGATTGCAGGCCTGCCTTCCCTGAGGGGAGACCTTATCGCTCCACACAGCTCCCTGAAAGGAGTTGGAGTGAGGTGTAGGTTGGTCTCTGTTCCCAAGTAACAAGTAACAGGACGAGAGGAAACGGCCTCAGGCTGTGCCAGGGGAGGTTTAGGCTGGATATTAGGGAAAAACTTTTCACTGAAAGGGTTGTAAAGCACAGGCTGCCCAGGGCCGTGGAGGAGTCACCATCCCTGAAAGCGTTCAAAAAATGTGGCATGTGGCACTTGGGGACGTGGGTTAGTGGTGAACATGGTGGTGGTGCTGAGTTGACATCGGACTTGATAATTTTAAAGATATTTTCCAGCTTTAGCGATTCCGTGACTCCCTATTCCTGGATCCAGGTGGGATTTTGGCAGGGCTCATGGTACCCTTGGTGTCAGCATGGCAGATGCACAGCCCCTGTCACCAAGGGCTCCCCTGCCCCAAACCCTGCCTGCGCTGAGCTGGGGTGCCCAGCGATGGAGGAGGCAGCACGGGAGAGCTCCGCCTGCTCCCGCCTGCAGTGGGAGCTGCTGCCCCCCCCTGCTCCATGCCGGAATGCTGCCGGCTGTCCTGGCCGTCCTGCCCTGCCTCCAGCATGGGATTTTCTCCTCCAGGAGCCTGGGTCCAGGATCTGTCCCCCTACCACACTCCCCTCTTCAGTCTGCAGCACCCTCCAGGTGGGACATTGCTGCTGGGCCACGGGCAGCTGCGGGGACAGAGTCTGGCACCTCCCTGGCGCTGTCACCTCCCCTGGGTCATGCACTGCCATGAACCTTGCAGGTGTCCCCGCGGCTGGGGTGCCCCCAGCCTGATGCTGAGCATGGGTAACTCAGGCCCCAAGGCCAGAGCCCGCAGCCTCACGGGGAAGGGCAGGGGCAGGTCACGGACACGTCACCTCCAGGCTCCAGGTGGGAGCACCACCCCACGCGTGGGCACTGCCAGCCCAGACCGGGCCAGAGCCCCGGTGTCCCTGCAGCAGTCCCAGCCCTGCCACCCCACCGTGCCCTCCCGCTCCTGTCACAGCCGTCCCCGCAGCCCGGACCACCTGGGGATGTGTGGCTGGAGCGCGACGGGGTCTCTGCTGGCCGACGTCTGCCCAAATGCCCTCGGCTGTGAAGGGTGGCCCAGAACGTGGAAGATTCTGCTGCTGCCCAGGTCCGGATGACGTCCAAGCCCTCTGCCCACGGTGGAGCCCAGAGCTCCTCGGCCTCACAGGGACGGCTCCTTCTGTTAATGAAGCACAGGCTGATGGTTAATGACCGTTCCTGGGCTTAGATTTCAGAGGTCTTTGTTACCCAGGTGCTTGTAACCCAATCTGCCGGGCTTGGCTTCCCTGCAGCAGATCCAATAGCATCTGTCCCTGAAAGGTGAGCCCCTGCCCACTACCGCCGGCAGCCCCCGGGACCTCGCCGGGGGGCGGGGCGGGCG
>NW_008239284.1:75051-75789 GCF_000691975.1 Corvus brachyrhynchos
GAGACGCCCCGCCCCCCCCCCCCCCCCCCCCCAGCCACAGGGACCTGGCTGGGGAGCTGCTGGCAGCTCAGCTCCCCGATGCTCCCCACAGGACTGCCACAGCCCCCCGGGACAGCACAGCTCTTCTGCCACCAACCCTGAGGCCCTGGGCAGCATCTCGGGACAGGTAGGGATGGGGGAATTGGGAGGAGGGGAGGACAGGGGTACCTGTGTGCACCAAAACACTTGAGGTCACCTAAGGAGAGGGAACAGAGTCTTGGTGACCTCCAGGAGAAGTTTGCAAATGTGCTGGTGGGTACCAGACCCCACCTGAGAGGAGGGTGGACCCCCTCAGACCCCTCCCCACGAGCCTTTGTGCCCAGCCCCTGCTGCCCACAGCTGTGCCAGCCCAGCCTGGGGCTGGGTAGGAGCAGGGCTGTGCCACTGCCTGGTCCCCAGGTGCTTTTCCTGGCCCACCCAGCCACCTCACCCCGTGTTCCTCCCAGTCCCAGGCCACACCCTGAGCAGGCTGCTGAGGTCTGGCCAGAGCTCCCACTGGGAAAAACACATCTCCCATAGATACAGGGATAACCCACTGCAGTGGCAGCATCCTGCTCTTCCAGGCCGGGCTGGTCCTGGGGCGGGCAGACAGGGATGTCGGGCAGGACAGGGATGTCGGGCAGGGATCCTGCTGCTCCTGGGAACCACCGCTTGGACTGCTCCCCCTCTCTCCCGCATGTCGGGTGGGCTCGGAGGGGG
>NW_008239284.1:76252-79306 GCF_000691975.1 Corvus brachyrhynchos
TGAGCTGGGGCTGCCAGGGCGGCTGAGGCGCCGGGGACAGCCTGGGGCTGCTTTTGGAGACCTATGCCATGCCTCAGACCCGCGTTTGGACTGCACTGGTGGGGCTGTGCTGGCGGCTTAGGAAGGGCGTCAGCCTGGGCAGGGCTTGCTGTGCATCCTGTTGGGATTTGGGGTGCAGCAGCAGGGGATGAGTAGGCTTCCACCCGCTCATCCTGTCCATCTGCCCTGCTGACTGCTCAGAAACCTGGTCTGGATGTTCCCTGGTCCCTGAGCACGGGCTGGCTCATGCTCTGTTCTCCTGTGCAGCAAGGACAGTGGCACCGAGCGTCCCCCAGGCAGGGGACAGGGGCCTGGCGCTGCCGAGGGGAGCGTCCAGCACCTTGAGAGCTCCACGTCTATGAAAGACACTCTGGGCCCTGCTGGGCTGCACATCCTGGTCACGTTTCTTGGCAAGCCTGGGGCTGGCCTGGGGTGGGTGGGGGGAGAAGTGGCCTGCCCTGCCGGACTGCTGTGCTGGGAGTGTTTGCTCTGCTGGCCGCTTGCATGAGAAATTTTGGCACTGGGAGAGCAGGACGGTGAAAGTGAGGATGACAGAGCTGTTAGGAAGCCTCCAGCTACATTGGTCTGGCGTGGGAGGAGAGCTGAGCTCCAGGAAGCTCCTGCTTGGCCTCGTGCTCTGTGGCTCCTGCCAGGTTTGGCCTTTCCTGCCTGACCCTTTCCTCACTCACAGGCACACACAAGCCCTGCTGCTGTTTCTCCAGCCATTCCCTGCTTCCCCTGCCTGACCCCACACCAGGGTGCAAGGAAAAGAGCCCAGGCAGCTGGTCTGGGTTAACAGGGGCCAAACAGGGGGCACTGGGGTGCACAGGGTGCCGCTGGAACAGCGCTTGGGCAGGGCTTGCTGTTGCCTGGGCACATCTTGCAGTTTTCCTCAGGGCCCATTTTCTGCCTCTGTTTTCCGTGCGGTTTATGAGCTCTTGCAATTCCCCAGCACCAGGAACCCCCTCAGGGCTCAGCGGGGACCCCAGCCTGTGCCTCCCTGGCAGGGCTGGCAGGGACCTTGTGTCTCCTGGGCAGTCCTGGTGCTCGGATGTTCCCTGTGCTGGGGGCCAGGGCTGGACAGCACCCAGCCCTGCACAGAGCTCATGCACAATTCTGCCACTTGGTGTCACCTGCCTTAAAAAAGTCCCGACTGAGATGTTCCCAGAAGAATTAACCTGGTCCCAGGGCAGACAGAAGTGTGGTGCGGTTCAGAAATTCCATGTTAGTCCTGCCTTGGTCCTTTAATTACTTGGGAACATGCAAGAAATTAAAGCCTTCGAGGAATGGATAAAAGCTATCACTGAGTCTTAATGCACCTTCCCCTCTATCTCTATTTCTCCCCAAAAACTCAGCGGTGGGTGGTGGGAAGAGTGTGGGAAGGGCCCATCCCTTCCCCAGGCCTGGCTCTGTGCAGCTCTGTGCTCAGCCCAGCACCTCTCGGTCCCAGCTTTCCAACAGTGCTGGGTGACCAAACCCACGGCACCCTGTCCCACACCCCGTGTCCCCTGCATCCTTGCCTCCCCCCAGCACCAGAACAACTCTGGGGGCTTGTCCCTTGCTTTGTTCCTCCGTGGGTGTCCCCCTGCAGTGGGCAATGCATCTCCTGGGGAGGAAGGGCACTTTGGGACAGGGCTCCCTCAAAATGCAGGCCTCCATCCAGCCTGTGGCTGTGGATGGGATGAGCTGGGGCTGCAGCTCCACATGGCAGTGGGTTTGTGCCCTTGCCCTGGGGCTGGGCTGGGCTGGAGGATTCCTCTGAATTATTTCCAGATGGGGATTAATGCAGCAAACTGAGTTTGCTGCAGGATAGATAAACAAACCAAAGCTCCTCGGGATGCTATTAATAAACCCTCTGCCTGCTGCTTCTGTCCCAGATTTGGGAACATCCTGGCCTTGGCGTGGGGTGCAGCTGTGCCCTGCCTTGCTCCTATCCAGTGCCTTGGCTGTGGGGCAGAGTGACAGGGATTCCTCTGGGACAGTGGCCACTGGGGTCCCAATGGATGCGAGAGGGGACAGTGTCCCTGCTCCAGGCCCCCACTCTGGCTGGAAGTGGGATGAGGTGCTGCCAGCCGTGTCGCCTGGTCCCCCAGTCCCCACTGAGCTCTGCCAGGGGCAGTGGCACTGGGAGGTGACATCACTCCTCCCCAGCCCTCAGCGGCCGGGCTTTGAGTGGCTTTGAAGCGGAGCAGGTGTAAACAAGGTGGGGGCAGACTTTGAGCCCCATGGAACTGGCACTGCCATGCTGGGGTGAGGGCAAACCAGTTCGGGGTGGCTGCAGCCCAGCAAGGTCACCTTTGCCATGCTTCTCATGGGGGGGCTCCTGGGTCACCCTCTGTGTGCACACAGACGTGTATCCCTTCTGGGAAGGAGGAGGGTGGCCCATGAGATCTTGTCCCAGCCCTCCTCACTTTGGCATGGCTGGTGGTCTCCTGCCAGGGGCACACAGGGCTCAGCCAAGGGCTGGGCTCAGCAGGGCAGGCCATGGCTCCCAGCACAGCTCCCCACTGAGGACCCCTGGGCACAGTGTGACAGCACATAAGATGAGGTAAGACCTGCAAATGATATGATTTTGTCCCATTTATGTGTTGTCCCAGTAACCCAGCCACTTTTGGGGGTCCCGGGCCCACACATCCCTCTGTGCCTGGCTGTACCCCTGCCTTGCTGTGGGGGATGCCCCTGGGGGGGGGGATGGAGGCTTAGGGATGGACCTGAATTTGCCAATTTCCAGCTCTCCAGCCTGTAGTACACACAAGAAGTTAATCCCAGGCCACGCAGAACTGGCTGCTTACCTGGCTGGAGCGGTGCCTGGTGGAGGGAGGGACATGGGCACGGTTCCACACCTTGCAGGGCAAGCATCATTGCAAAAATATTTGCTGGAAAAAGTGCAGCTCCACCCCGAGGAAAACCGGGTCCGGGAGCAGAGCCCGATGCAGGTTTGCAGCCGGGTGACCAGGGGAATGAATGCGAGCGGCCGCACGGAGCCCAGCGCTGCCCAGCACCGCCAGCAAGCCC
>NW_008239284.1:79705-86644 GCF_000691975.1 Corvus brachyrhynchos
AACGTGGGCAGCAAGAGGCTGGGGGAGCTGGAGCCTGGGGTGCTGGGCGCCTTGCCTCAGCTCCGAGCCCTTCTGCTGCAGGACAACCCCTGGGTGTGCAGCTGCGGCATCCTGCCCCTCTGGCGCTGGCTCAGCCACAACAGGGAGAAAGTGCGAGGTGAGTGCCCAGAGGGCTGTGTCCCTAAGCCCCTGCCCGCTCCACGCTGGCTGGGGGGCTGAGGCAGGACCCAGCACCCTGGCTGTCAGCTGGATGAGGGCTTGGGTGGTCCGTGCCCTGGGGGTGAGGTTCCCCAGAACCTGTCCCCATCCCATCCCATCCCATCCCATCCCATCCCATCCCATCCCATCCCACTCAGGTGAGTCCTGAACCTCACAGTTCTCCTTCTTCGTATCCTGACACGGGTGATCTTGGTGACCCTGGCCCCTGACCTCCTGCCCTGATGCCATCTGTCCCACACCGACCTGCCATCCCCCCTGTCCTTGGCACCTGCCTTTCCCAGCTGCCGTGTGTGCCCTCCAGCACGGCTTTTCTCTTCCAGAGAAGAGTTTGCTCCTGTGCAGAGTTCCGGAGCAGCTGAACAAGTATCCAATCATGGCCTTTGGGGATGAGTCCTTCAGGCAATGCCAGGGGACCTCGCTGTCCTCCCAGCAGTACATCACCTTCTTCATCATTGGACCCTTCTCCTTCATCGCCAGCATCTTCTTCTGCACCTTCATGGGGTCCCTCATAGTGTTCTACCACAGCCTGCGCCGGGAATCCCACTGCTGGAGGAGACCCCGCATCTGCAGGGTGCACTGAGGCAGCTCAGCCAGGCTCTGCCCTGGGCAGGCTGTGCTCCATCCTTGCCCGTCTCCAGGTGCCTGCACTCACCCGTTGTAAACACACCCCTGTGGACCATGAGAGGAAGTTCTGCTCCTGGAATCACTTTGGATTTTCTCAGAGTCCCCCAAGGTGGTGCCAAGCTGCCTCTGCCAGGGGGGAGCAGCCTCTGGATCAGCTCCCTGCAGGGCATGGGCTGACCACAGGTGCTCTCAGTGTTTTGGGAGGCCCCCCAAGGCCATCCTCAGATCTGCATATCCCCTTCCTGGGGGCATCCAGGTGATCCTTCTCCCCTTGTCCTGCCCCCTGTGCTGCCCAGGCCCCTCAGGGTGTATTTAGGATGCCCCAGATGCTTCACTGTGCCTTTAGGTGCAGCCTGGGAGCCCCTGTGTGCATCCCAGGACTCACCATATTCCTCTTGGTGCCTTTCAGGCCGCCCCAGGAGTCACCATTTACCTTTTGGTGTAGCCCAGGAGCCTCCCTGTGCCTCTGTTCCCAAAGGCTGGCCTCACTGGCCAGGCCCCACACTGGCCCCCAGGGGATGGGGAGCCCAGCAGTGGCAGGGGACTGTGTTCCCCAGGATGGAGGTGGGACAGGGCCAGCTGCCATGGTGCTGGTGTTAGGACAGTTCCAGACTGTCCCCATCCCCTCGCTGCAAGGCCTGTGCCCCACTCTGGCTGTCCCCTGGGTGTCCCAGAATGGGGATGCCCTTTCCCTCCCAGTCTCCCCTACAGCCCCTGGCCTTTCTCCCTGCTGGTTTCTCCATCCCTTCCTGTCCCTCCACTGTTTGCAGACCCTGCAGCAGGGCTGGGTGAGGCTCTGATTCACCACAGGGCTCCCTGCCAGCTTTGCCAGAAGGCAGAGACAGAAAGAGTCACACAGCTCTGGAATAAACCACTTCATGATCCAGTCTAGACTTTACTGAGCTCTTGCAAAAACTCGGTATTAATGTAACATTGACGTATAAAGTAGAATGGGTCCGATTTCTCAGCTGGAGCTAGATGAACTTGATGGAGCCACAGCAGTCGGTGGGACGACGCTCCCAGACCTCAGCTGCCGTGTGAGAACCCTGCCGCGGGGGCAGCCTGGGGCAGGGAGAAGGCAGTTCGTGCCGCTGGGGCTCGCTACCACGTTGCAGGTGGGTGTTCCATGTTGGCAGGAGACGGGATGTGATGCTGCCCGTGCCCGTGCAGTGCTGCTCATCCCCAGCCGGGCTGTGCCAGACGCTGCCCCGGTGCCCAGTCCCCGCCCCGCTGTCGGAGCCCCCAGAGAGGGCGCTCAGGGTGGGCGTGTGGGCTCGAGGGGAGGAAGGTGCGGGGAGGGACGGCGTCAGCCTGGCTCGTTCGGTTCCCTTCTCCCGAACTGGGATCTGCTTTCCACGTCTCCAGGTTCAGGCAGATGCAGCGCCGTGAGCTGGGGCTTCGGGGCTGCCGCGGGAGCTGCTGGCAAGCTTGGGCTGCAGGTGAGGGTGGCAGGGGAGCCGCCAGCGCTGGCCGTGGTGCCCCCACAGTGCAGACAGGCTGGGCGGCCGCTGCAGCACCGCAGCCAGCCGTGACCAGCCAGCCGCATCTCTCCTTGCATTGCTGGTGCTGAGGCAGTGTGGAGCTGGGGTAGAGGTCAGTGCAACCATCCAGAGCCATTTCCCGTGGAGAATTCCTGGCCAGGAGAGCTGCTGTGTGAGTGCTACATGCTGGCCGTGGCCAGGTCCTGGGGATGTCTTCTGTGCAGGAGAGGTGGGAGCCGGGATCTTGGCTGGTGGTGCTGCAGGGCTCCGGAGCACCGGGATTAGCACAGGGGCGAGGGCTGCAGGGCGGGAGCTCTCCTGCTGCAGCCGGACCACGGACAGGGACTGAGTCACAGCCACGGGCCGATGGGAGGGAAGGGAATTGGGTCCGTCCCCTGCAAGGAGCAGAGCACACATCTTCCAGCCGCTGCGGCAGACGTGAGGGTCACTCGGCATAGCAGGGACGTGTGCCCAACCTGCTGCACCAGGAGCTGGCTGCTCCAGCTGCTCAGGACCGTGGGCACATCGCTGGAGCCCTCCAGGTGGTGGGAGACACGGAGCACACGTCCGAGGGGCTGTGTGTGCTCAGAAGGCTGCAGCCTGCGAGGTTGAGCACGTGTTTGTGGTCTGGCACCAGCTCTTCCCTGCTACCGTGGGAGAGCAGGCACCATGTGCCTTCCGCAGTCCTTTCCCCTTGCACGGAGCCAGTCAGTGGCAATTCTGATTATCGTGGCACTGTTTGGAAGCAATAATCTCTGTACAGTGAAGTCCAAACCTTGTCCTGGTCCTGCCGTGCTTGCTGGGGCACGAGCATGGCAGCAGGCCTAGGAAGGGAGGGAGATTTACAATGGAGTCACTGTGTATGGATGAAGGATGCTTTCCTCCCATCTCACCCGGAAGAACCCATCAGTGTCCCTTGAAAGGCAGTCCTGGCTGTGCCTTCCTACTGTGTTGGGCAAGGACTGATGGCCCTCGGGGAGAAGGTCACACCACAGTGCTGACTGAGGGGTCGGAGAGGTTGAGCTGGCCAGTGATGTCGGTGGGGTGATACTGCTGCAACACACAAATAGACAGACAAGGAGAAAGAAGTGTTAGGCAGCTCTGGCACTCGTCCCCGCGGCTACTCATATCCCATGCGTCCCTACAGGATATCTCTTGGGGGTGATGCAACGCCCCGAAAGCTGCTGCTGGCTGAGGTCCCCTTCCCAGTGCCATCCACGCTTGTGCAGAGGTCGTTGCAGACACTCTCCAAGCACCCTGGAGCTGGGCAGAGGGGACACCAGGAGCGTGGTGCAGCTTCTGCGGAGCGTGGCTGCCACGTCACCCGCTGAGCCAGGCCCTCTCTGCTCTGGGAGGGCTACAAAACAAAGCCTGTGACTCATCAGCCCAGCCCACGCCTGAACCTGTGTTTGGAGGGTCTGACTGGGTTTTGGCACCTCTCTGGTGCCAGATCAAGCTGTGCTTTGAGGCCAGGGCATTTCACCTCCTTGCTTGAATGACCCTGCCGTGACTGTCCTTTCATGCAGGTGAGATGTGTGGTGCGGCTGACTCGTGATAAAGTGTGGCGTTGATTGCTAATGTGAAAATACAGCCTGTGTTGGGGATGTGGCCTGGATTTGGGGTTCGGAGCTCCTTGCGGATGGAGGGGGATTGGCATGGGAGAGACCATGGGAGAGCCCTCCCCTGCAGCAGTCCCATCAGCAAGTGGGGGGGAGAGCAGAAATTCCCATCAGTGGGCAAGAAAATAAAAGTCCTTCCTCCCCAGGCAGGAATTTACAGCTGGGCAGTTATTTCCTCCCTTCCTCCTTCCATTCTCCCTTCCTTTCCCAGCTCCTCTCCTAACTCCAAACCTGACCTGGAAGCCCTGTCCAGCCCTGCTGTGGGAGCAGGTGGTCCGGAGCATCTTGCGCTGCTCTCTGGGGTCCTGATCTGGTGCTGGGGCAGGAAAGGGTCCCTGTGGGTCTCACGTACTGCAGCACAGACCCTCTCCAGTGACATCTTCCCAGCCCTTGCACCGCCCTGCCCAGGAGGGCCCATGTTTTGAGGGGCTCCGGGGGGGCTCCTCGGTGACGGATTCACCCGCCCTGCTTTGGTCGATGGTGGCCGTGGCCTCCGCGGCGCTGCCGGCAGCTCTGGCACTGTGGCTACCCTGTGTGCTGCGCACCCTGCCTCCTGCCAGGCCAGGGCTGGGGTCCCCCGAGCCTTGCTTGGGGTCCTTGGGGCTGCCCTGCCCAGCCCAGCTTCGTGCTTCCCCAGGACCCCTGGGTGGGAGCTGCTGGGGCGGGGCCGGGAGCCAGCGTGCTCCCGCCTCTCCGGTGCCATGCTGGGGATGTGCTGACACCCAGGGAGCCTCTCACGGGGTCATTCTGCCACTCAGGGCACTGGCTAAGATTCCAATGGAGCCTCTGGGAATTCCTGGCCATGGCCTTGCTTTGCTAAGGGGCAACAGCTCGGCCATCACCCATCGGCACAGAGAGCAGCCGAGGCCATCCTGGTGTCACTCTGCCGCCCTTGGGGGGAGCTTTTTGTGGCTATTCATCAGCCCACCAAAAAACACCCCTCTCTCCCAAAATCGGGTGCAGCCACCCCCTCCTGGTGAAAAATTTGGGTTCCAGCTAAATGCAATGTTTCCGTGGCAGAGCTGCCGGGAGGTGCGTGCTCATGGGATGGGGCTTGACTCCTGCAGCAAGGAGGTGACTGGGAAAGGGGAGAGGCTGGTGACTCACTGGTGGAGGAGAAGGAGGAACTGGAGATACAAAAATGAATGGGTAGAAGAAAGGTCCTTTGGTAAACATCCTGCCTGATGCGAGGGGGGTGGAAGAAGCGGAGTGTGCCTGTGTGAGTATGTGTGCCTTGGTGCACGTGTGGCTGCTGTGGTGGTGTAGCAGGGCAGGCTGGGGCCTTCTGGCCTCTCTGCACAGCTCTTGGGGTGGGAAACGCTAAAACAACCAAGCGAAATGGGCAATCTGGCCAGAAAAATTAAAATACAAGAGCATGGCTTTTGATTTGAAAGCATATCTCCTCCAATCACAGAGTTATCACAGGGTAACATTCTCATTTACTTTTTTTTTTTTGTGTAAAGTTCATGCATGCAATTTTTAATACTAAAAATTAAAATTAAAATAAAAAAGGAAAAGGAAAAAAAGCAAGAAAACGGTCATATCAAAACTATGTTAAAGTAGGACTAATGCTAGAAGCACATATCAGTAATTTAGGGTAAATTATGTTACAGGGATGGTGCAATAATCCCCAAACCAAACATTATAAAGCCAAGAAATTAATCAATATTAACTGTAGAAGAGACTCAAACATGTTAAGGTATGGAAGTGAAGTGAAGGCACCAAAAACTTTAAATGACAACCAGGAAGAAAATATAGACAAGGACTTAATGTCTTTAAAAATGACTTCAACCTAACTGGGCTCATATGGTAGTCCCTGGCTGGTGGAAGATTTTCTGGAAGAATTTTGGTTTGTTGTTGTGTTGGTTTTTTTTTTCAATTAAAAATTAGGATTCCAGCTAAATGTGATCTTGCTGTAGAAAATACCAACTTCCCTTTAGGCAAAAAAAAAAAAAAGAAAAAAAAGAAAAAAAAAGTTGTCTTTGACCTACTTTTGGTGCTTTTGGGCCAAAAACTAGGCTCTTTCTCAGCCAAGAAGCGTTTGGCTTTGGGACAGCTGATCCTTCACTGAAAAGGTGACCTTTTCCAGGCAGCCCCTCGGTTCTCGCCCAGCTCTGGCACCATCCCCACGGCCGCGGGGCTCCAGCGCCACCAGCGCCGGCCCTGGCGGGGCGGTGCCGTGGGACGTGTGTCAGCTGTGCCTGGGGCTGGCAGTGTGGCTCTGCGGGGGCTGGCGATGCGGGGGGCTAAGGGACCTGTGCACCTCGATACGTGTCTGTACGCAATGTGCCGGCTCGGAGGTGTCTGTGTGGTTTATGCATCTCACATGGCGTCTGTGGGGTTGCAGTATCGTGGGTGGCTGCGATGGATGGACACGTCAGCTCTGCCAGTGCTACTCGAGTTGCAGGAGCTGCCTATGGGGAACACATGCATCTCCTCCTGGGGCGGTGGGGATGATGTGCCGCGGAGAGGCTGTGCAGCTCGGGTGATGGTGGGCGCTAGGACGTTCAGAGTGGGGTGGAAGCTTCCCAGGGCTGTCTTGGCTCCATGGTGCCAGCCTGTCTCTCTGGCACTCCTGAGGGACCATTCTGCAGGGCTGCAGAGCAGAATCCATTTTTAAAACTCCCGACAACGGAAAGGAAAGAAGCAAGGCCACCAGGTCTGCGTCTTTCGCTCGCTAGCCAGGAGAGCCCGTGGGGCTGGGGTCAGCCTGGCCTTCCAGCCCCATGGGCTCTCCAGCCTTGCCCATCTAAGACCTGGTGTGGGCCCGCGGCTCTGCTGAGCATCATGAAACAGAGCACCTCGCTGCTTTCTCATCTTTACAAGGACCCCAGGCAACGTGCCCCAGCATGCTATGGACTCGTGGGGCCTTCCAGCAGGAGGGCGTTGGGGTCTCTGAGCCAGGGCTGCTGCATGGAAGTGGAGGTCACCAAGCACAGGCTGTGACATGAGCTGGTGGCAGCACCCCGCTCCCGCTGGCTGCTCAGCCCGCAGAG
>NW_008239284.1:87154-88486 GCF_000691975.1 Corvus brachyrhynchos
AGAGCAGCCAGCAGGTCTGCCCAACATCACCACAAAGCTCGCTCCACCACGGACCTCCTGCAATAGCTGCTAGCCTTCAAGTTGGCCACGTTGTCTTGAATGTTCACCCCATTGGCCTGTTCTAGACCCAGCTAGCCCAGTCCCTGGGGAACGTGTCGTGGGACCCTGGCCATGGCACCCCATGGCAGGCAGAGTGCTGTGACCGGAGCAGCGGGGAATAACTGACCATGCAGCTGCCCCCAAAGTGGGGACCCTCTTCTGGCATGAGAGGGGTCATCTCCCTCCACAACTTGCCCATGAACAATGTACCGGTAAGAGCATGACCAGGACCCAAACATGGGGAGCCCTGTGTTGTGCTGGACCCCAGCGGGTGTGGGAAGGGGAGAGAACAGCTCCATTGCCCATCCATGGGACCTGTGGGGCAGGTGGGCCCTGGACCTAGTCAGGTCCGGGCTTTGGGGTGTTCCTGGCATGGGGCAGAGAGGGCTGTGGGCTGGTTGGTGTAGGATGGATGCCACACCATGGAGCAGGATCAGGACGAGGATGCTTCCCTGAAGAAGGAGCAATGTGGGAGGTACCGGGGTGCCACACACCAGCTGCCCCGTTTTTCCTGGGTTCTCCCCCTCTCCTCTGCCCACCGGTGGCACTGGTTCCCCCAGGTGCCCAGGGCTCCATCATGATTCTGCTCTCCCAGGACAGCACCCCTTGGTTTCCTACTCGTGGAGCGCGTCAAACACAACAGAACATGGGGGTCTACTCAAGGACACGCAGCTCTTTCTGCGAATTTTTCTCCCCTCTTTTTTCTGTGCATTCCACTTGTCCCTCCTCCTCCTCCTCACTCTTGCACCACCCCCTGCACCACCCACCCCATCTCTGCCTCCTCTGCCCCCGTCATGGCTCAGGCCACAAAGACACAACCTGTGACCTCCCTGCAGAGCTGCTCAGGGGGTGCAGCAGTGGGGAGAGGGGACCCCAGACATGGGGCATCACTGGGACACGGTGGCACCCAGGGAGCACAGAAGCAGCACAGGAGATGACAGGGATGCCCGTCTTCCCCATGGGGCACGGAGGATGGGTGGGAAGAGTGTGGGTGTCCCCCCCATGACTTCCAGGCTTCGAGGTGACAGTGAGAGGAGCACTTTGTGTGAGATGGTGGCAGTCAAGCCCGGCTGAGGGCTCAGCTGTCCCCAGGGCCACGTTCCAGGGGTGCTCCAGGAGCTTCTTGGTATGGAGCCTGCGCTGGTGTCAAAGGCAGCCTCCTGCATTCTCACACAGAGCCGTGGCCCCGAGACCCCTGCGATACCACATGCTGTCCCCGAGGCGCCCAAGCTG
>NW_008239284.1:90593-103187 GCF_000691975.1 Corvus brachyrhynchos
TGGGGGGGGGCGGTGCGCTGACCACCCCCGGCCAACACCCCGCCGGTCGCCCCGGGGAGGGGATTTTGGCAAGCCCGTCGCGCCAGGAGGTCGGGCAGCAAAACGCAGCTGGCGCTGCCACACGAGACAACAGAGTAGCCACAGTGCAGAGTGTCATACAACAGACGGCGACATGCAGAGGGACACGGCTCAGTCCGACAGACCAACAGCCCAACCTGACGCTGAGGTGTCTGAAGCTCCAGCACGAGCAGACACATTTGCACATTTGGAAACAGCTGACTTTAGAGGCAGCAATTTGGAAATTTTCTCTGGTTATGTGAGAGCAGCGGAAAACACAAGTTTGAACCAAGGCTGGGTCTTTAACAACCTCCTCTTTGGAGCCTTTTCATCTCTTTTCTAGAGCTGCATTACTGCTGACGATAACCAGAGACAGCTGTCACTCCTGTGCGAGGACTATTCCGAATGCTAATTGTCACAAACAAAAATCACATGTAGAGAGTGTGACACGCATGGCTCTTGGTGAGGTGACACGGTGCCCAAATTAAATCGGGGTGATTGTTTTTAGGCATACAATGACAAACAGGTACAGGAACACTTAGGAACAGAAAAAAAAGAAAAAAAGATAAAGAAAAAATGTCATCATTTTCAAGAGGTCAGCACCGGTAAGGTGAGCGAAGCACAGAGAGGAACATCAGAAATCATCCAGGCAAAAAGAAAACAAAAAAACAAAACAAAAACTCGGTTGCATCTCCCAACTCATCACAGGACTCCAAGCCACCTCCTGCCTGCCCTCCAGGATCCCAGCATCCTTTCAGGTACACGGGATGACTGACTCACTGACTGACTGACTGACTGGTGACGAACATGAGCTATGCATGTACACTGGCAGCTTCGGGATGGGTGTGTGGCAGTCGATGGGATGGCAGAAGAGAGAAAGAGAGAGAAAGAGAGAGGGCAGAATTGTTCTTCTTCCTCTTACCGTATCCTTGGAGGACCTACGTCTCTTGAAGCTGGAGGCCAGGGTGGAGGTGATGGACCTAAAAGTGGCTTTCTTTTTAGGGTCAGGTTCTGCTCTACCACTTTTTCTATCCTAAAATGAATATGTATAAGTAATTAGATCTCTAGTGTGTTGTTGGAAACTCTAAATCTATTTGAATACTGCCCCGTGTCATGGCCTTCATTTAGGTGAGAAAGCTACTGGAGGTGTTCTGCCACTCCCAGTCCTCCAAGGGCCTCCGTGACCCACGGCTACGGCACAGCCACCACACTGCTACAGCTACGGGGGGCCGGCCTCGCGTCCGGAGCGCTGGGAACCCCTCTGGGAGGTAGCCCTGCTCTCCTGGTGTCTGCAGCCAGGCCGGCACAGCTGACCTCGCTTCCTGGGGATGCTCTGCCTGGCGCCCTGCCCCTCGCTTCCGCCGCTAGCCTGGCTGGACCGAGACGTGAGATGCTGCACCTACACTAAAAAAAAAAGTGCTCAGGGCCTTTTCTGAGGCTGAATCCTAGTGCCACAAGAGAGAGAGAGGACTGCATTGAAAGAGAAGTCATTGTATGAATATTCTGTAAAAAAAAAGTGTTCAAAAATTCAAATGATGCAGTTGTGCAAAGCCGAACGTGGTTGTTGGTGGTGGTTTGGTTTGTTTTCCAAAGTAAAACAGGCTAAAAAACAAAAAGGAAACTGGAAGAAAAAGAAAAGTAAAAAAAAAAAAAATACAAAGGAAAAGAAAGGGAGGAAGCAAAGCGTTAGTGCCATGATGTCGTCGGGTCGGGATGAACTCAAAGAGAAACAGAACTGAAAAATGTAGGCGTTGGAGTTAGCGAGTCGGACAAGGCGCTGGCAACGAGTCCTCCCCAATTGCTTTCGTGCCAATGAGTGTGACCTTTCCGACGGGGGACGCAGTGACCAGGTCTGGCTCTGCTACCGCACGGGGGTAACCAAAATGTATCCCGCTGGTGCGTAGAGCATGCTCGGGGATACATTTGCTCCTCCTTCTCAGTTCTCTCTTTTGCGGACATGCACAAACGGAAAGGAAAGCAAGATGAATGGAATGAAATGTCTTTTTCTTCCATGGCATCTCAGGAAATAGCCATGGCAAAACTGTGATCCCAAAAACCATTATTTTTGTTTGTTTGTTTTAACAAATAAATCTTTCCACTTGCCTACCTTCTAGCAATGTACCAGATACTAGTGCTCTGACGTTTCCTCCTGTGGAAAAGTCTTACAATGTCAAACGGCTCTTTACCATGAGGCTGTTTACCCCCACAGGGCAGCATGCTTTGCTCACAGTCCCACAGACTCTGCCCAAGGACCCAGTGCAGTATTTTCTAGAAGGTTGGCAAGTGAAAAATGGCAGTGCGACTAGTGTGCTCTGTCCCAGCAGCCTTAACCCCCTCGGTGCTGCTGCTTTTTGGAAGCAAAGGAAAAAAAAAAGGAAAAAAAGGAAAAAAAAATTGAGAAATGGCTTTTCCGAGACTCTTTCCGGTGAACTGAACCCAGCGAGCTCAGGATACAGCAGCCCGGCCTCGTGCTCCCCTCGCTGCTCCACCCAGGCAGTCCCCCCGCAGCCCCAGCCAGCGCTGCTCCCCGGGGCCCCGGCCGGGCTCCTCGCGGGGTCCCCGAGCCTCCTTCTCTCTCTTTCCTGCGCTGGCTCTGCTCTGAGCAGCAGTGTCCTTTAGTCACCTAAAGGAGCTCTTGCTCTCTGAACGCCGCTGTGCTTCCCCAAGGGAAAAACCAGCCCGGGCAACTCAGACAGAGCCTCCAGCTGCCCTACACTGGGGTCAGGGGCACTGTGGGGCTCAGCCCCAAAAGCAGCAGGGCAAGGGAAGTGTGAGGCTGGTGCCCATGGCTCAGTGTCACTGCCAGGCACCTCTGACCCTCCTGGGCTTCCCTGCCTGAGCGGCACAGAGATGTTCCAGGAACGGGAGAAGCTTGGGAGAGCAACAGCCCCATGGAAGGAGCCCGAGGGAGCCTTGGCACTGACAGGGACCGGCACTGCTGGCTCCTGTGTGGGGGAATGTCCTTGTCTCCAAAGGACAAGAGCACGCACCACCTCTTTTGGGAGTCGGCCCTGGGTATGGCAAGGGCTGCCGCGCTGTTGGGGAGCAGGCAGGGAAGGGGAGGTGATGGAAACTATCCCTGGAGCGTTCCTCCACCTGAGCACCGGGCAGGGATCGTCAGTGGCAGCGGGCTGACCCTCCCATCTGCTGGTGAGCGCGGCCAGAGCCGGGCAGCAGGGCAGAACCTGCCAAGGAGCCGTGCTGGCACTGCTGCTCAGCCAGGGCAAGGTGTGGCTCCGGCACGTGGTCCCCAGCAGAGCGAAATCCCCATCCCGAGCTCCACTGGGGGCGTTTGGGCCAGGCCTCTGCCCTGTTTGAACTGTGCTGGGACAGACAGCATCGGCAGCTCCCGGGGACGAGGCGGGGACGAGGCAGGGACGAGGCAGGGACACTCCCCTACAGCTTAACAGGCACCCAGTAACGCCCAGCTGGAGCTGCTGGGGTGGGGTGGGGGACAGAGGGCCCCATGCTAATCCACAGCTCTGCATTCACTGCTTTGGTGAAGGAATGGAAAACGCACCTGGTGGAGATTTGCTCTAAAAACGGTTTGTCCTACCTGCAGGTTTTTCCTCCACACATTAACGGCCGCAAACGCCAGCTGCATCTGCTTCCTCCGCGCGTCCTTATGCCTTTTGTAAGCTATCTCTATGAATATTAAAAATATCCCGGCAACAATACCTCCAGCCACCAGCATAAACACACCTGAAATAAGCAGGAAAGTTACAGGGGGCAGTGGAAATTGCAACATGACCCCTCATTTCTTCTGCATCATGCTCAGCAACGGGAGCATCTGCCAACCCGGGGTCCCCCTGCCATCCCCCCGCAGTCCTGGAGGGCCGGGAGGGGAACACAGCCTGGGCACCTGAGGGATGTCGGTGCCAGCTCTGGGGGGGCACAGGGCACTGAGCTGCAGCAATGCTGGGAACAGGCACGGCAAGCCCCAGGGCAGACCCCATCCCCAGGACCACGGGGTCGTCTGCACCAGAACCCAGCCCTGGTGCTCCAGTGTGGCTCGTCAGGAAGCACAGCCATGCACAGAGCCCTGTGCTGTCCTCGGATGCCCACAGCCCCGGGGCTGATGGTTTTGGAGTGGTGTCTGAGGAGATGGAGCAAAACGCCCCCTTTCTCCACGCCTGTAACTCAGCCAGCAGTGCTGGTGAGAACGGGGTCCCATCCAACACCCCTCATCCCTCATCACTGCATGGTCTGGGTGTAGGATCGGCAGCACCACCTGAGCGCAGAGGGAGAGCCTGTCTGTGGGTTCTTACAGTCTTTGCAAGATGAAAACCCCTCTGCATCGATTATCCCTGTCCTGCCCCCGCCCAGGGCTCCTCAGGACTGGGGGCTGCCCCTCGCCTCCAGCCCCCTCCTGCAGCAGGGTTCACCTCGGGAGCACCCCGAGGTGCTGCTCCCCTCTCTGCATTGGTGACAGCTCTGATTGCTCCGTGACAGGCACAGCTTGGCCAGGGCAGAGGAAGGGGAGCAGTGCTCACGCCAGGGCAGCCGCACCGGGGAGAAGGGCACCCAGGGACGGTGGGGGAAGCTTTGTTTGGAACAAGGTGGGAACAGAGCCCACCTCAGCAGCCTCCCAGCACTAGGATAGCACAAACCCAGAAGCAGCAGAGATTTGGCCTGAGAGGAGAGCCCCGGAGAGGAGAATGTCTTGAGCAAAAGCGGGCTACCCAGCGAAGGGGGAGAAAGAGGTTTGCAGAACAAACCTGCCATATTTTCAAAGGTGAGTGTTGCTGGGGCATTGCTACGGGAATCACACTCTTGATACCTCACCCAAGTCTTGTCCAAATCCTCCATGAAGCCGTTCTCGTGGGACCTGGAAGCACAAGGAGACAGCACAAGGTAGTCACTGGGGACCAGCCACAGGCAGCAGGGGCACACACTCCTCCTCCTCCTCACACTCTGTGTGCCTTCGTGCCTTCCGTCCTAGGACTCTGCAGCCCACAAACACAGGAGCCACGGGTGTGCTGGCTGCGTGTGTGAGCACACCTGTGCACGTGTGGCCTTTGCAGAGTTGTGTGGGCTGGCTGCAGGGGCTGCCATGGCTCTCACACACACGCAGCGCTGTGAGCAGGCGCCCACAGCCCCCCAGTGCCAAAAGAGCCACGTGTAAGCCGTGAGGAGGGTGTGTTCCCCAGGAAGGATGGAGCTGGCAGTGCTCAGAGAGCTCTTGGAGAAGGCTGCAGGGAGTGGACATGAACCACATCTCCCAGTTCCCTCCTGCACAGTTCCTCCACCTGCCAGGGCCGCTTGGAGCTCAGGCAATGCTGGACCCCAGTCCCTTCTGGTGACCCCCAGCACCCTCGAGGTCAGGGCACTGCTGCTGGCAGCTCCCTGCCATGCACAGTGAGGGTTGGGGCACCCCAGCAGCTCAGTGTCCCAGCTCGGTGTCCCAGCTCGGTGTCCCAGCTCGGGAGCCGTGTCCTCACAGTGCCCGTTTCTGCCTGAACATCTCGTGGGGATGGGGTGGGCACAGAGCACACATCCCGCCCCAGAATCACTGCACTCTCCTTCCTCTTGCTCCTGGTACACCCTCACCACCTTCTTGGGCCACCTGTAGCCCTGGACTTCCCCATCCTCTCCCAGGAGGACACCAAGGACTCCTGTGGCCTCTTCAGGCTTGTCCCAAATCCCATCTGTCCTGCTGCCACCTATCCCCATGTTAAGACCATCCCACAGACGGGGTCCATGCCTCCCTACATCCCCTGGGTCCTGCCCGTCTTCCACATCCTGCCCATTCTCTCTCAGGCCTTTCACCTCTGCCTGGTAGTTCCTGACCACTTCTCTCCTAAAATGAATCCCCCATGTCTCCCTCCCTTCACTTGCTGCTTCCCAGCTGCCCGTTCCTCCATCATGACATTTCTCTGTCTGCAGCAGGTGTGGCATTTCCAAAGTAGTGCAAGGAAATCCCTTTTCACCCCTAATATCAGACTGGCTTGTGACACCCCACACAGCAGATCAGTGCTGGTGTAAAAGCCTGGGACCCAGAGCGGGGACCCGGTGCAACAGGAATAGCCAGCGTTGGAAGAAAACCCCCTGGGTGACCGAGCCAGGGCAGTGCAGTGCTGTTGGACAGGCTGAGCCCTGAGGGAGCAGTGGGGAGATGGCAGCACCCACACCCTGCTCACAGAGACCTGTGCTGGACGGCCCCCGCTGCTCTCTGCCAGCTCTGCCTACACCCCTGGCTGACCATGGCTCTGCTCCCCGCCCTGCTCTGCCCTCCCTCCAGCTCCCTGCTGCTTCCCCAGCCCTGCGAGCCAGAGCTGAGGCTGTGGGTGCCCACCCCAGTCCCTCAATGTCCCCTTTGCCAGGAGGGAATGGAGCCCCCAGCGCCCCTGTCCCTGCGGAGGGGTCTGGAGGGTGGCTGGCAGTGCCTGGCACGAGGCTACTTGAGTGCCAACACACGCAGCACTCAGGGCAAGCCCCATGCCAAGAGCTGTGTACGGACTTGAGGATGGCCAGGGAGACGTTCTGCTTCCAGGGGCTGTCCTTGCGCATCCCGATCCCGAAGCCGGAGCGGAAGAAGAGCTCCCCCGTTGTCACCAGGTCACACTTCTGGGAGGCCTCGAACTCCAGCACCGCCGAGTCCCAGATGAAGGCGTGGAGCTTGCTGGACATAGAGAGGGGATGGACAGGTCAGGCCAGGCAGCCCAGCTGGTCTGCAGCCACCATGGGAGCAGCGAGGGTGCTCCCAGCCCTGATTTAAACCCTGAAGCCACCCAGCCTTGCACTGGAAGAAGAAAAGAGGCCAGAAAGGGAGGCCATGGCCAGGGCCAGGGCTCCCACTGTGCCATTCCCCATGCAGACTTTGTGCTGCCCACCCAGAGACCCAGGCAGATCCCACCTGGCCCCAGCTGGGAGGTCCCATCAAGCCACGCTTTGACCACAGCTCCCTCCAGCTTTACCCTGCTTGCTCCACCCAGCTGCAGCTCCCTGAAGCCCTTCCCAGCCTGGCCAGGCAATGTGCTGGCCCTACTCACTTGTCCCTCACTGCCTGGATGGCTTCGGCAGCGCTCTCGTAGTTGTGCTTCTCCATGTGCCTGTACATGGTGCTCAGCTCCACCTGCCGTCGGAAGTAGATGTCCACGGAGCTCTGCTTCACCGTGGCGTAGATGAACTTGTCCGAGGGGTTGCGCAGCTGAAAGGCAAGGGCAGGGCTCCTGTTGTTTCTGTCCTTCAGCAGCAAAACTTTCTCACCCTAAAGCTGCATTTCTTAATTTCCCATCTCCTTCGGGGACCAGTTCCCTGGAGAAGACCTTGATCTCCCCAGGGGATGCCACAGGGCAATGGATGCTCTGGGACCACGGTGCTGGGGCAGGGGATGCTATGGGACAGGGACAGGGTGGCACTGAGGGTGCAGGAGGCCTGTGGATGCCATGGGGCTGGCAGCGCCGTGGGCAGGGCACACAGCAGGGCGTGGGATGCTGTGGGTCAGCGCTGCTGCAGGGCACACTCCTGTGTGCCCAGGCGGGTGAGCTGTGGCTGTGTCCTTGCCAGAGCAGGAAATGGATGTGAGGCATGTGGGGAGTATTGACTGCACCGCAGGGACAATTTCGCTTGTTATAACTCATCCATAATGAATCGTTTCCTCGCTGGTTGGAGGAGGCTCTCCAGGAACTGGCAGGCAGTTTCACTGCAGACGGGCTATTTCTGGACAGGTTGTTTCCCTGCCGATCGCTGCCCGTGTCTGTCCCTTCCCACCCAGGGCAGGGGCTCAGACTGACCAGCACCAGCCCAGGCAGAGTTACCCGGGTCTGGCCCCCCAGCACAGATCACAGCCGTGGGAAATCAGGGTTCTGGGAACCACAAGCCATGTTCTGTGCCCCAGGGAAGGGGAAAGCAAGCGAGGGGTCATTACCCGGGGGTCGTTAATGCCTGTGATCCTCTCCTCAGGTCGGTCTAACACCAGGAAGGCTGCCAGGTTGGCAGTGTATGAAGCCACGATGATCATAGCAAAGCCAGCCCACACCATGCCGAGGATACGGGCAGAGAAACTCCGGGGAGCACCTGTGGGGGGAGAGGAGAGATCAGAGCGGCACCGCGAAGGCTTGGCTTGGTTGCCAAAGCCGTGTCAGTGCACAGGAGCCTGACGGCAGCTGCAGATGTGCACCATCCACCTGCTGTGCCAGCAGCTGTGCAGGGAGCTTCCGCACTGCCCGAACCAAAAAAGCCTCCAGCTCCTCCCAGGGCACGCTGTGTCCCACCTGAGAGGGTGAGTGACCCTGGGCAGGGGATCCAGCCCAAGCCTCCCTGCCCTGTTTCCCACCACCGGTGCTGGGGATGGCAGGACCCAAATGTGACAACTGCCACAAATGTGCCACCCTCAGCATCACCAAACCTCCTGCCAGCCTGCTCCAAGGAGGGCTCAGGGAATGAGGTCCCACAGGGACCATGTGAGGGGGGGGCTGTGGAGGAGGGCAGGGGCTCCGCCCCAGCCCGCCCAGCCCAGAGCCAGGGCTGCAGGGCAGAGCAGTCCTGCTGTGACTGGGACTCACCTTCTCCAATGCCGGAGTTCAAAAAAGAACCACATGGCTGAGGAGAGAGTCAGGGCATCTTCCTCCTCCTCCTCACTGTTTACTTTGAACCGGCCAAATGGGCTGGAAAACAAGACCAAGAACCCTTCTCATTCCCCTTACCCTGATTCCCAGGACTCCCCACTGTGCCCTACATGTCCTGGTGCAGCCTTGTGTCACTCATTCCCACAGATGATGCCTGTGTCCCAAGCAGCTCCTCCCTGTTCTGTCCCACTGCCTGGCACATCCCTTGTGCCATCTGCAGCCCTGTCTGGCTCACACTGGTCCCAGTCCCATCACACTCTCCCCAGACCAGAAAGATCATCTGACCCTGGCCAGCTCAAGTCTCCCCCACTGCAGCACAGAGGGCTCCCTGCAGATCAGCCACCAAAGCCTCTGGGCACGGGGCTGAGGCAGGGACAGGTTATCTTGCCCTCCGAGGAGCTGCCACAGCGCCAAGGGAGGCCGAGAGGAAATTCTCTCAGAGCCCAGAGGCTGACAGTCCCCTTGGCCAGGTATCTGTACAGCACCTGGCCTGACCAGGGGCTGGGTACTCCACACATCCATATCCCTTAGCTTAGGCAGCCAGAGGGGCCAGGAGCCTCAGCCCAGGCCTGGTGGGGCAGAGAAGGTGGGTTAAGTCCCTGTGAGAGCCCCCAAAGGGCTGCAGGGCTGTGCCTGGGCAAGGGACCCAGGGGACAGTTCCCAGGAGCACCTCCCTGTCCCCCCCAGACCTGGGGTGGCCCAAAGTGCACTCACCTGAATCGGTCTAAGAGGTACAACATCACTGCCACCACGTGCACAGACAGCCCCACCAGCAGCCAGAGCGTGCTCTGGAAGGGCTGCATGAACGAGTCCAGGGTGCTGCGGGGGATTTCCTGCACACAGGAGAGAGGGGAACAGCGCTGGCACCCACCACACCTGCACCCTGCCTGCCTGGAGGGACCCACAGGGGCCTGCCCTGCCCCGAGCTCCTGCTGCTCGGCTGCACAGGAGGGGTCAGGGTGGTGCAGATGAGACCCAGCATTAAAACCAGCAGCCTGGAGCCTGGGATTGGCAGGGGCTGCACTGGGGGGAACTGGGCATGGTGCAACCTGGGGAATAGGGGCACCTCCCGTGTTCTACAGAACATCCCAGCCAGACCATACCTTCTTCACAAGGATGGTGAGGCCCTGGTACTTGAAGGGCTTGGAGAACTCAATGTACTGAGCCCGCTCGTTGTTGATGGTGAGGGGAGCCACAAGCATGGCTGCCTGGCCGCTCAGCAGCTCCCCCATCATCCCGTTCCACTCCTTCTTGTTGCTGTTGTTCACCTGCCAGGAAGCCCAGGCAGGGTCAGAGCCCTGCCCTGACACACATCCCCCACCAGCCAGGACCCCGCACTGCCCTTCCACCCCACCCAGCTCTGCAGAAAGTTCCTACACACGATACAGGCAAAGAAAGATCCCAGGCTGCCAAAACTCACCCGCTCTTGAGTACCAAATTTACCATCAGCCACCAGGTGAACCTCATAGGTGAAGTTCATCACCCCTGCCAGGCGGATGAGCAGGTCGATGCAGAAGCCGTAGCAGCACAGTGCCACGGTGGGACGGCCTGGGGAGGGACAGAACGGGGATGAGTGGGGGCAGCCCTTGGCCAGGGACCCCACCCAGGATCTGTGCCTGTCCCCAGCGAGAGCAGCCCCCCCATGGCTCTGCTTTATATGGGATGTAACCATGTTATCCCTCAGGGCCATCTGCCTGACCACCCTCTCTCACTGCCTCCATCACCTGAGGGTGTGGCAAGCTGGGGGCAAAGGGATCGCATTCCTTTGCTGTGTCCCAGTGAGGTGGGCTGAGAGTGGGTGCTCCCCACCCCCTGCAGGGCACGGAAGGGGCTCAGGGCATGTGCTGGAGGAGTCCTGACACGAACCCAGCAGGCTGAACACAGCCCAGGACACAGCTCTGGGGGGTTGTGCACAGGAAGGTGTGACGAGCCAAGGGGATGCCCTTCAGGTGGATTTGGGCAAGCCTGGCATTGCTGAGCAGCTCCCACCCCACAGCAGGTGCTCGCTCCTGATCCTGACACAGGTTTCTGTAACAGTTTGAAACTGGTGCTGTGTCAGTGCAGCACGTGCTAACGTGCCTCGGGGCCCTTGCTGCTGCTGGAGATCAAGGCAGAGAGAACGGGAACATGTCAGCAGACAGAAACCTGGGATGCAATCCCCCAAAACAGCCCTGGAGCCCATCCAGGAGAGAGACAGTGGGAAAGAATCTTTTGGGCTCAAACCCCTAGATGCCAGTGCCCAGTTCCTGCACAGCACTGCTGTGAGGCTGAGCCGATGGGGGGTGCCTGGGGGCTGGCAGTGCTGTCACCTCTCTGCGCCTCGTCCTCTGCACCTCCTGTGTGACTGAGCACCCTCCCTGGGACCCCTTCTTGCTGTGGGAGCCCCCACCAGACTGAGTTACCTGGGATGGTCTCATTGGGTCCAGTGCAGAACACCTTTTTGACAGGATCTCCATTGATAGTGAATTCCTCCCTGCACGTCCCATCTGCCTGAGTGGGCTTCACATACACAAAGGGCTCTTGGTGGATGGTCACAATCTGTGAGGTGAAGCACAAACATCCTCGTCTCTGTTTCCCTCCAGAGCTACACTCCCGTGGTGGAAGCTGGGCTGCCCTCCCCAGAAACGGTGAACACCTTGTCCCTCCACCCTTTCCGTGCTGTTTTCTCTCATATCCACTTCCCACCTGTCTCTTTCCAAGCCCAAGGATGCCTGCCACCCTCTCTAGATTGACTCCAGCTGAAAGTTGTACTCTGAACACCCTCCAGTACCTCTCCCAGCCTTGCAAATGCTGCTGCTAGCTGCAGAGCAGCCGTGGAGGTGGGAGGCAGATAAAGTCACTGCCCGGCATGCAGAGGGCTGAGGAGCCCTGCCCCTAATGCCATTTGCTCTTACCTTCAGCTTGGTTGACATCTGATAGCCCTGAGGTTTCTCAGTCTCCCCCCCTGGCCAGATGATCTTCCTGTCGTTGGTCAGGACCTGCGATGGAGCCCGGAGGAAGCAGATGGACATGAGGCCAGGGCGGACACCCCCGTGCCCGACCCCTCCTGCCCAGCCCAGGCCTGCACGTACATTGCTGCCGTTGTAAATCCCAACCTGGACCAGCTTCCGATTCTGCAGGTTCATGATGCTGTAGTTGGCAAATTTCCTGTCCCCGTCCTCATTGAACTCCACCCGCCCGGTGACACCCTCTGAGTACTTGGAGGACATCAACACCCTACGGAGAGAAACACAGCGGGGACAACCTAGAAAACCTGCTGTGGCCATTGAGACACCTCCCAAGGCATCAGAAGGGCAAATGCTCCCCCTCAGTTACCTGCCATAAGCTCACTACCCTGCAGAAGTCCAGACAAGGCTACCTATGGTCTGTTCACAGCCCTGTGGTCATCCTCTCCTGGTGGATGGAATCAGTTTCCCAAGTGTTCACTACCATACCTGCTGTCATTGCCCCTTGTTTTCCACCAGATCAGTCCCATTCCCTTCTGGAATGATCTGTCCCACAGCACCCAAGGCCACTTTCCTCTGGGTGTCCCTAGGGAGGTGTGTCCATGCTACAGCTTCTGGTGCTGTGCCTGGCACCTGCCCTTCCCAGCCTGGGTAGTGCCCCAGGAACACACAAACACCACCCAGGGGAGAAGCAGCCCCCAAACCCTGGAAACATGACAGTGGAGACACACAGGGATTGCCCAAGACACTTGTGAAGAGCAGCTTTGACTTCTCATGCCAAAGACTCACTGCAGGGGATGCCAGAAATGCCTCTAAAACAATCTCCAGGCTTTGCAGGCCTCATGCTCAACAGAACCCAGGACTGCACGGAGTGGCTGCTGCACCAAGGCCCAGCCCCTGTGGCCCCAGCACCCACAGGGATGCAGGGACTGGGGTCTGGAAGTGCATGCAGGACCTGCTGACCCCCTGTCCTGGCAGCAGGACCCCACAGGCACATGCTCCCATCTGTGCCACCCCTGCCT
>NW_008239284.1:103333-107670 GCF_000691975.1 Corvus brachyrhynchos
GGCCGCAGCACCAAGATAAAATGGGACAGAAATGTCCCCCTACCTTGATTTGGCAGACACCCCCCTCTCTCCCACTTCTGCCCATGGAATTAAGATCCAGACTGGAGGAGACCAAGGTCCCCAATCTTTTCCCCCTAGAATCATTCCCTGCCCACACATCCCAGCTGTCTAAGCATTGCCCAGGGTAGCATGGGTTGACACGGACTGAATTGGTGCCTGGCACCAGGATGATGCATAAACAGCCTGGAAAAACTGGGTGCCGTCTCCTGAGCCCATTCCTGGGAGAGTTTTCTAGGAGAGATGTAGCTCTCACATCCAAATCATGCAGGAGAGCCCAGGCAGCCCTGTGCCTCGTGCCCCAAAGCTTTAGTGACAGACACCTTGAACAAAGCCACCATGTCCTCCTGCACTTTTTCCACATGCTCCCACCTTTTCCAGCTCTCCCCCAGCAGGTCCTCTGCTCCCTCCAGCAGGGCCCTTTCCCCAATACCTCTTAAAAAGGGGTCCTGTCTTCCAGATGTTGGTGTTGCCCACGCAGCCCCGCGGTGGGTCTGTGATATTCTCCTTCTCAAACAAGTCGTGCACGGCCTGGGCCACCACGGCGACAGCGTCACTAATGTGGGCAGACTCGTTCTTGCCGTTGATGAGCTGCAGACCGATCACTCCTGCCGCGGGCAGAGGGGGAGGCAGGTCAGCATTCCCGGGATCACCGGCTGCTCCAGCGCTACTGCCGTGCCCAGCGCTTGGGGACAGCGGGCACACGGCTGCGGGGCTGAGGATCCCTTGGATGCAGTGGGGAGTTGCCTGGGCTGCAGGCAGGAGCAGGCAGGGGCAGCGGGGCTGGGCTGGCTCTGTCCTGCTGGGCACAGCTCCGTGTACCACGGACACCCTGAGCTCCATCCCCACGGCCCAAGCCTTCCCCCAGGTGACAGGCAGCTTGCAAAGTGCCACGGATTCGGGGCGTGGCAGCGTGGCCAAGGCTGTGTCCCCATGCAGGCAACGGGAGCGGAGAGCAGAGTGTGGGACCCTCCGTTCGGGACCACCACGGCACCGCGTTCCCCCAGCCCCAGGGGTCCCGGGGAGGGCAGGGGCCGCTCGCCCCGGCCCCACCAGGCTGCTCCGAGCCTGGCTGCAGCGGGACGGAGCTCGGGAGGTGCCTACCATCGGGGGCGTAGCGCAGGGCATTGCCCGAGATCTCCCGCTCCCCCACCAGCCACACGTAGCCGGAGCCCGTCATGTTGAGCATGGCTGCTGATCTGTACACCGTGGCCGCGTCATCCTCGCTGCAACGACACGAACGGAACGGCAATGTGGCTCCAGCTGCCAGGTGGCCCCGTTTCCACATCCCACGGGTGTGGCAGCGCCGGGGAACACACAGCCCCGGGTGTCTCTGCTTGCTGGTTCTCCTGGGTAGTGGCTAAATCCTTGATGCAATGAGAACCTTCCCCTCAGTTTCAGCTGATCCCTCAGCTCCCAGCGCTGCTGAGCACCTGCTCATCTGCACATCGTGCTGTAGGCACGGGGCCATGAGGCTCCCCTCCTTCCCAGCTGGGCCAGGGCACACGGTCAGTAACCACGGCCGCTCCTGCAGGACAGCCGGACACGTCAACCACGCTCGGGATGGTCACTGCCTGGCCAGCAGCACGTCCAGCACAGCTCAGCACCCTCCACCTGCCCGGGACAGGGGGCTGTGTGTGGGGTTTCTCTCAGGCTCCTTGGAGGGATGTCAAACCCCAAATCCACACTGACTCCAGCGCTGGGCAGCGTCGGGAGAGAGGAAATCAGAGCAGGGAGGGGACGGGACAGCACGGCCTCACCTGGCAGAGAGGATGATGACCCTGGCCTCCAGCTCCTTCGCCTCCAGCAGCAGCGATGTCACATTTTTGGTTCCAGGGTCAAACTGAAGCACTTTCTCAGCCTGCGATTAGTATGAGCAAAGCTGGTTAGTGAGGGAGCCCCAGGACTGGTGGTGAGAGCCATGCTATCTAGAAAAGGGTCAAGAGAATTCATTAAACTGCACAAAAGTCTGCTAAATAAGGTTGGTTATAGTTATTTTTTTTCTTTTTCTTTCCTTTCTTTCTTTTCTTTCTTTCCTTCCTTCCTTTCTCTTTTAAGATTTTGACCTTTTGGTTGTTTTATTTTTTTAAATTTTTTTTTTTTTTTTGCACTGTGCATGCAAACTGAAGTCAATCAAGACCCAAAAAGAGGCGTGCATTGTACAGGAAAGAGAAAAAGGCTTTGAAATGCAATTGAAAACTCAAACGAGTGTTGTTTTTCAAAAACATGGGAAATGAAAAAAACATATTGCACAGGGTTAACCTTTGGGAATCAAAGTGAGCAACTTACACCAAGGAACCGTTTCCTTTGGGGAGGAAAGGGGGTTGGTTCAACTTTTCAAAAAAAAAAAAAAAAAAGAACTTGCAAGTTAATTACTGGTTCACATGCATGTTTCAAAAAGAAATCCTTCCAGGGTCAGCTGGCTAAGTTTCCATTCTCAAGTCCAAACCAAACTATCTCAACATAAAAACGTGCTACCAAGAAACATAGTCATGGATTTTTTTTTCTTTCTTTTCTTTTCTTTTTTTCTCTTTCTCTTTTTTTTTTCTTTTTTTTTTTATTTTTCTGTTGGCTGTGGCTATTTTTCATTTGCTAGTTAGGTTGGTGGGCGGCGTGCATTTCCATGCATATATACCTTGGGTCCTCGCTTGTTGTCATAGGAAAGTTGGTCGAGGTTTTCATAGTTCCTTTTTTTACTCTGATGAATAATGTGCACAGAGAAAATATGTAGACACAGAAGAATATTATAAACAGTTGAAAATGACGTGTAGTAAAGCAATCCAACATCCACCTCCTCCTCCACTGTTTGCTAAAGGGTCTCTATAACGCTGGAGCTCGCAAAAACCACTATCAGGAGAGATTGTGCCTCAGCTCTCACGGGAGCGTCACGGAGCAATCTGAGAGCAAAGCCTGAGTGTCACAGCTGGTGCGATGCAGTTGCATTTTCCCTTGCGGGACTGGGGAATTCTTCAGCAAGGAATTTTTATCTTAAGCTCAGAAACAATCTAAGGGCCTAAGTGGTGGGGTTTCCATGGAATTACTGTGGAAGTAAAGGACAAAATGTTGTGTACGGAAAGTGCTGGATAAAGGCAAACTGTTACAGTTAAGAGTATTAGCATTACCAGCGTCACTATCAGCATCACAGTCCTGTCCACCCTCAGAGAGTTCACACAAAGTGCGGTGTCTCAGCTGAACCTCTCACCCCCTGAACGGAGGGAGCAGCTTTCTGAGCTCCGTTGACATCCAAAAGAGAAAGATAAAGTTCTCTACGTCCCGTGCTGGCTCAAAGCGTGGCGATATGAAGCAATGGTGAACATGGGATGACATTGCAGCTTTTACCTGGTCCCTGGCGAGGGCCCAGGGCACCTCACGGCTCCGCAGCACACGGGTGGCCCTGGGAGGTGCAGCTACCCGAGACCAGGGTGCCCCTAACCTGGCCCTAAGTGTGGCTAGCAGGGCTCACTGCTTGGTGGTCTCCACGCTGCTGACTGGAGCATCCCACTGGGGCTTGGGGTGTGCACTGACCCCGGAGAGAACAGACGAGCAGAGACCCTGCTCCTCCCCTGCTCTGCTGCCTCAGCCACGTGTGCTGCTTGGCCCCAGAGGAGCCCGGGGCAGGGCACCCACTGCTGGGGGTTTCCTCTGGTGCAGAGCCCTGACCCTGCAGCAGCGTGCACAGAGCCCCGGGATCTTCCTGGGAGCAGCTCCTGCAGCCAGGCCAATAACAGCAACCTGATGGTGCCTTCAGGAGAGGGCTTGGCACGTTCTGGTGGGACACAGTCTGACATCTTCTCCTCGACCCCACCCCAGCTGGGCATCCCTGATCTGTGTACGTGGGGTGTGGGACACAGCTCTACTCTCATCTCCATTTTTCCAGAGCCTTATGGCAATGGATCCCTGCCAGGAACCTGACCCTTTGCACCCCCAGCGTGCAGGGGTCCACGTTCCCAGGTTGTTCCTCAGACAGACAGGTTTGTCTTCATCTTGCTTTCCACACTAACCAGCTTGCCTTCCCCTGAGCATTCAGGCCAGTCTTTGGCAGGCCATTTTTCCAGGTCTCCTTTCCACGTAGCCGTGTGATCTTTCCCTTCTTCTCCTTGGACACAGCCCAACAGGTTTTTCATTGCTCAAAGAAATTGGGTCCTGGCAAGGAGAAGTGTCTGAAGAGGCAAAATCTGCTTGGAGCCCAGGTCTGCCTTCATTTCTGATGACACCCACAGCGAGGATTTCTGCAGTGGCTTCGCAGTGGCTTCTGCTGGGCCTGCAGTGAGCCCTGGAGA
>NW_008239284.1:107701-118992 GCF_000691975.1 Corvus brachyrhynchos
CAGGAATGTTCTCCAGTGAGGGCACACTGGTCACTGCTCCCCAGGCACTGTCAATAGCCAAAAACCTGGTCATCCATGTGGCAGCCTCCAACCAGAAATTGCTGGGATGTGCTGGCACCTCGGCCCAGGCTGGTCAGCAGAGTCTTGGGTGCAACAAGGCTGGCACCTGATCACCTCTCCCTGTCACTAGCCCTGTTTCCAGAACTAGACTAGTAATGTCTCCTCTTTTTCCCATTTTTCCATGTGATCCTGCAGTCCTTCTTTGTTCTTCACATTTCACACAGGGATTGACAAATTAGAGATTCCCTTTCCACCACATTCTCCTGCATTCACTCAAAAAATTGCCACTTCCATGAACGCCACTGTCCCAGAGAAAGGCAGCCAGCACAGCAGGGACCTGCCAGCTGTGGCCTGGAGAAGCTCTGGTTTCAGAGTGTCCAGCGCTGCCTCCTGAGCCCCAGCAGCACTGGGGGCCTGCCCCATGAACGAGCAGAGCTGTGCTGGGTGGAGCAGCAGCTCCAGGCCGAGAGTTGCTGCAGACAGCCCCAGGACAAGGCCAGCACATGGGGCACTCCGGGGCTGGCCAGCACGGCCTGAGCTCTGTACTGGAGGTGCAGACTCACACAAGGGTGCCTGGATGGCACACGGGGCTGGCACAGACCCTGGGGGCAAAGCCATGCCCCGAAACAAGAGCTCAGATGAGCAGGTGCGTCTCTGACCCAGAGCTGGTCCTCCATGTCCTCAGGGGCTGTGATCCAAGCCTGGAAGAGGTTGGGATCAGGTCTCCTGCCTGCTCCCTCCCCAGGGCCCAGCTGCCCTTGGAGAGGTGGGGGAGGGGCCCGTGGTACAACTGCATGGCATGAAAAGAGTCAGCACATCAGTGATCAGGAGAGAGACGGGAGAGAAGAGGTGGAGGAGGAGAGGAAAGCCCCAGTGGGGTACCCACCACCTGCAAGACCAGTCAGACCAGCCTGTCTGAGCTTTTCTCAAAGGAAAAAGAAACAAGATGCAGTGGCACACCCCAAAGAGAGGACAAGGTGACCTACTGGGACAGAGCAGGTGGCCCAGGCTGAAGAGTGGCCAGCATCTGCAGAAGCCCAGTGGCTGCCAGGAGACACCAAGACGTGGTAGATGCAAACGCGGGGAAGGTCTGAGGACAGACCCTCCCTCCCCATCTTTCAAGCTCCAGATCTCAAAGGCTCTCCCATGGGGTGGACAGGCTGAAGAAGAAATGCACCCTGTGCCTGGGAGCACCACATGAAGCAAAAGGCAGTTGGAGGCATGGGAGGGAACAGCAAAACGGGATGAACTGCAGGAAAACAGAAGGCGGAAAACAAAAGATGCAAGAGAAGGGATGAGAGGCTGCCGGTGTCTCTCCCTGTGTGAAGGGCACTGTGCTGGGAAGAGGCTTTGGAGAAAAACACTGTCCTGCTGTCACCCAGTGGGAAGCTGCCTTTGGGGGCAGGAGGATTCTCTGTGGCTGGTGGAACATCAGTGCCTCACGACGGCCTGGGATACAGCAAGGATGAAACTTCTTAGAAATCACCGCCAAAATCAGGAGTCTGTCAGTCAGTGTGGCTTGTGCCAGCCTGCACCCCTGCACCTGTTGTTCCTCCAGGGAGGTGACGAAGAGCAGTCACAGGGTCCGGTCTCTCAGCTCAGTCACCAGCTCCAAGCACAAGAAGTGTCTATGGCCACATCTCCTCAGCAGCTGAGAGACTGCCAAAGGTCCAGCAGCTGCAGGTGGGGCTGGAAAGAGCAGGTTGGGGTCTCTGCCTGTGACCCAGGAGGGAACAGCCCCGAATGGGTGCCTGCCCTGATGCTGCTGGAGACTTGGATGAACTCAGGCTCTGCCCATCTGAAGGGGACCTCACTCTGCCCCAGGAGAGAGGATGTGCTGGGACTTCACATCCTTGCCTTCCAGATTGCAGCCAGACAGCTTCCTGTGCTCTCCTTCTCTGCTTGTCTTGAAGGCCTGTTCAGTCCTTCCCCTCCACGCCGCAGGTCTGTGCTTTGTCCTCCTGCACCTCGGGGCCCTCCCCTGCCTCCCTCCCTGCTCCTGCTGGCACTGAGAGCAGGTGCCAGGCACCTCCTGGGGACAGCTGCTCCCACACCCGCCCTGTGTGACAGCATGGGGTGTCAGGAAAGCAGCGTTTGGCATGGGCTTCGATGGAGATGGGAACGGGCCGACAGCTCTACCAGAGGGTCATTACAGCCCCGGGCTGCCCTGCCCCTCCTAAGCACTAAGCTGAGCCCCCAACAGCCAATTCAGAAGCTGCTTTTCGGGGTAGGCTTGGCACTGCTGGGTCTGCCTGGCCCCGGGGTGGCTGCAATGGGGCAGGTACTTCCCTAAGCTGAGCGACTGGTCCTCTCCTTGGGTGGGACTCTTGGGCGAGGCATTTGCAGAGCTCCAGGTTATCCTTCCCTTCATTTTGTGGTCGATTTACATGTAGGAGATTTTGACCATGGCAAAGCAAGTGAAATGAATAAAGTACAAAGTTCTGTCAGGTACTAGTCAGACACTGTTGATGCTTTAAGCATGTTAGCCATGTTACAATGGAAAGAAAAGGTGTTTTACATACAGAAATCTACATACATACAACAGCCCAAGACTTCTAGTTTTGTTGTTGCTTAAACAAAGCTACAAGACAATGTTCAGGAACTGACCTTGGACTCTTTCTCCTCCAGGAGGGTCTCCAGCTTCTTTTGTGCAGCACGACCCTCGTGGTCGTCGCTGACTATCAGAATGACGTGGTTCCAGTTGAAGACTCTCATCATCTCAAACCAGACGTTGGCCTGGTGAGAGTAAGGTGGGACTGTGCGCAAAAAGGACAGGTGGATGCTCTGCAAGGAAGAACAAGAGCTCAACACAGGCTGTGGGGGCATCAGCCACGCTTGCAGGGACGGGGCTGGGATCACAAAGCCATTTGGGGAAGACCTCTGGGATGCACACCTTGAGCTAACCTCTGGGACCTGCATCCTTCCTTCTGGCCGGGAAGCAAACCCTGGATATGATTTTGTACCTCTCTGAGGTTAAACCAGAGCATGGCAAAGAGGGGTTTCTGCTTTGTGGTCCACAAGTGCACAGAGGAGAAAAGCCTCTCGAGCCATGAATGGCCAGCAGTGTTCAGTGCAAACATAGCCTTGCCTCTTGACCTTTCAAATAATTACCAGGCAATGGGCATCGAAAAGAGAAAGAATTCCTGTCAGAAGGCAGAGGCAGGCCCAGGCAGCTGCGCATTCGCCATTTGCCATGGCAGAAGTTGAGAAAGGCAGTTTTATAACGTGGTCCCTGGCTGTTTCTAGGTCAGCCTGTTCTGCAGCAGCAGGCAGAGCAGGCAGCTCTGGACCCGTGCCCCAGCAAACCTCTCTGATTTGGTTAAAGACATCGTCATGGTTGGCTGATTGAGCAATAGCAATTCCAGCCTAATTAAGTACAGCGCTCTTAGGGGAGCAATCAGGCCAAAAGCTGGAGCTGACAGAGAGCTTTCAAACAAATGCAGCTCGTCCAAAAAGCCCTAGAGTCAAACATTAGGAAGTGAAGTGCTCATGCTCAGCATGGACTCTACTTGACAGCCCAGCTACATGCTGGAGGGAGGCAGGAGCCTGAACTGGAGAGGACAAAAATAAAAAAAATATTTCTTTCTGTAAGGCTGAGATGGTTGTCTGGACCAAACAGGGCTTGTCCAGACCTGCTCATCCAGAGACCAGACCCAGAACGGGTCAGAAACATCCTGAATGGGCCGAAGTAATTCACACTGGAAAGGAAAAGGCATCATGTCCCCCATGGGCACACACAGGAGGGACAGACACACCAAATAAATCCTTTTCCTCACACTCAGCACGGTGATAACGTCAAACCAGACCATGAAACGTACAGAAAATTCCCTGCACAGGGTCAGCAGCTCCCTGCTCCTGCCCCAGCCCAACACATGACAGAGGCAGCAGCAGAGCCACCACAGCACGGGGAACATTTCCTGATGGTGAGACACTGAGGAGAAGGGCGGATGCTTAATCAGAGGGGGAAACAAACCCGGAGAGCCACAAGGAGACTCTCGGAGTGTGACTGACACAGACATTACAGTCACAGCAAGAGCAGCTCACGCCACAAGACCAGCCCTAACCCTGGGATTGGGAAAAAACCCCATAGGGACAAACAGTGAAAGACAACCATGGTCTCCACACCAACACAGTGTCCAGGAGCTCTTTGGAGTCAGCAGAGATGCCCAGGAATTTCCAGGTCCAGCTGCACAGCCTGGGTCAGGGGCACACCATCTGGATCTAAGCATTTTTAATTTTTAACCCCTGAGCATTTTTAATTGCTTTAAGGAAATACAGGGAAAGTGAAACTGGAAATGGGGAAAAAAAATCAGAAGAGAGAAAAGAATGAAAAAAGAACAAAATAGCCAATATTAAAAATAGAAATCAGAAAAACAAAGGTTGAAAAATCAAAATTCTATCAAAATTCTTTCAATCCCTTTTTGAAATGACAAAATCTTTGAAATTTCAGTATATTGCATCAATTTATTTTCTAGTTTCCCAAGCAGCTTGCAAAAATTCTGTTTAAACTGATCATGGCTTTCTTAAGTATTGTAAATACATATCACTGTGTTCAGAGGAAAAATTTACTGCAAGGTTGTTGGGGAGCAACTTGGTTTAACAGCCCAGACAAATTTGCTTCCTGAGGTGATGTCAAAAGGGTCATGGACAGGCTCTGCTGGTACCTTAGCTCCTGGATCCCTGAATTGTGGTTTTCAAATAGGATAATGAAGAAAAATCCACAGCAAGTGCCGAGCCAAGATCTCAGGATGAGCACTCACGGTCTGTGCGTGGCTCTTGAAGCACCTGGGACTCCTGAGCATCTCTTGCAGGGGCCAAAGATTGGCAGAAAAATGAAAGTAGAGTCCCCCAAATGTTCAACTTGCGCTGTGCAGAGGCAGGTGAGAATCTGGCTTGGTGTAATTTGATAACCCCCATTGCAGCACACACAGTGACACCTCACAGGTCCCTGTCACACCCCTCTGACACCCAGCACAGAGCTCTCCTGGGCATGGGCACATGGGCTGCACTGCAAAGGGTGGGCATGCAGTGGTTTATGCATCCTGATTAGCCCATTTTTTGGCAAGTAACTGTTAAAAAAGACCTGGTGCTTCTAGCACAGCCTCTGTGAGAGAACCAGCGCAGCGTGTGGGCTCACCCAGCTGCAGCAGCTCTGGTGCGCTGCTCCAAGCACCTGAACTTGGGGCTGTCCAGGGTCATCAACCCCTCCTCTCGGATCAGGCACACAGCAAAAACTGCTCCTCCTTACAAACCCACAGCTGCCCTTGTAGGATGTTTTGTAGGATCCTCACCCCTTGCTCTCCTCTGAGTGTGCCTGGTGCTGGTCACAGCGCTGGAGTGGGACCATGGGAATGGCTCCCACCAACCCCAGCCTGCTGAGAAGCCTCCCTACAGCCCACCCACACCTGAGTGCTCAGCCCTGTGCTCCCTCACTTGGTTCTGGTTCTGCAAACAGGCAGTAAATACAGCCTGGGGTGAAATCCAGGTGCCCAAGCTCAGCAGGAGCCCAGGGGGCTGGAGACAAAAAGCACCGGAGGGAGCGTGGTTGGGGTATTTCCTGTGAGGGTGGGCAGGCCCCGGCACAGGGTGCCCAGAGCAGCTGGGGCTGCCCCTGGATCCCTGGCAGTGCCCAAGGCCAGGCTGGACATTGGGGCTTGGAGCAGCCTGGGACAGTGGGAGGTGTCCCTGCCCATGGCAGGGGTGGCACTGGATGGGCTTTAAGGTCCCTCCCAACCCAAACCAGTCTGGGATTCTCTGATGATTCTGTGTGAGGTCAGGACTTGAGAACTGCAAATACTTGATGCAAGTCCGTACAAAGAGGAGCTGTTTGAGCCGATCTTGCGTGTCTGTGTGAAAGCACAGGCTGTGCATGCACAGCTGTGAGCCTGAACCTGCAGAAAGCACAGGAGTGCACCCACCCCTGCAGGGAACGTGCCTGGGTGCTGTAACCCACCTGAGGTCGTGCCATGCCTGGGGGAGAGCACTGGGGGTGCCTTTGGATGGAGATTTTATCCACAGAGGAAAGGGCACGGCTGGGGGGCCACCAGGCAATGCCCGTGTGTCCCATCAGGGCCATGCACAGGGCCATGAGTGAAGGGTTTGTCACCTTCTTCACTTCTGTGTGCCCAAGGGCTCAGCCCAGCTCACAGCCCGTGGCTGCGGGAGTGATTTTTTCCTACAGGCTCAAGGGAGCAATTTGCTTTTGCTTCATTACCTGTGTCAGTGGGGCCAGTCCCCCTTCTAGCAATGCAGTTCCCAGCTGAGCTGCCTGGGAAATTTCGAAGAGATTGACACAGATCCCCATCTATAAAGCTTCTGAAAATCTGGTAAAATTCACCAGCTGGGCACGAGAAAGAAGCCATGGGCCAGTGCCTCCATGGAAGGAGCCTGCCCACTGCCCCACATGACAGCTGTGGGCGTGGGAGGGAGCTGAGATAACTGAGATAGCTCAAACGTGTGCAGGGAGGGATTTTGGGGGCAGAGGGATGGGGAGCTCACACTCAAATGCTCTCTCTGCCTTTCCCTGCAGTGCACGGAGGGAGGGGTGGGGCAGCCCCTGGGGGCTGTGGGGCTGCTCTGTCCTGCTCCCAGCTGGGATCTGAGAGCCTGTGGGGATCTGCTGGGATGTGGGGGCTCCATCAGGCCATCACTCCACTGGCCGGGGCCGCTCTGGCACATTCCGGGCTACCCTGCTGAGGGCTGTGCTGCCCTGCTGAGGGCTGTGCCCCCCAGTCCCAGGGCAAGCCTCTCTGTGCTGCACTAAGCAGCCTCTCCAGTCACCACTTGTGGGTGCTGGTGAAGGAGTCCTGACCCTGACCTTGGTCAAGAAGAGCCACTTTTCCCCCCACTCGCACCTTCCCACCCTGACTAACAGGGCTTCTGCTGAGCATCAGCTGCCAGTGAGACCAGTAGTAAAGAGGAAAACTCTTTCCAGTGAAGAAGCCTCATGAGGGCCTGGAGTGGTTCCGCTGAGAGCAGGAAAAAGCCATCCCCAGACTGGAGAGAGAGACAGACCTCACTTCAACTACCGCACTTCAAGGATAAGGGGCTGGAACTGAAAAAGTTCTCCATTTGCAGGATGTCTAAACTCCACTTTCCAACTGTTCCAGCAGCACAGCAGATCTCCTTTAATTTATTAATTTATCTCCCTGATCCTCTGCTGCAATGATCTGCTGGGGGGTGATGAGGGGCTCCTCTGGGCACCCAGGGTGTCCCTTCAGCCCCACACGTAGGAGAGGTCCCCCAGGGTGGTGTTGAAGAGCACAGACCCTCCTGCCTCCCGAGCTGTGCACTCCCCCAGGCTCTGCTCTCACACACTCTGTGCCATCTCACATTTTTCATGGTGCCAAGATGCCAATGCCAATGCCAGAAGCAGAGGAGATACAAACACCCCCAGTGACCCGAGCACAGTCCAGCCTGGCCAGGCAGGGGCCCAGCTTGGGCAGGTCAGAGGGGGATTTTTGCAGTGCTCAGTCCATCAGATCTCCCTGGGGCCTCTCCGTAGCGATGGGCACCACAGCGATGGGAGCCACTCTGCTGCCTTTACCCCGAGACTCCCTCTCCCCTCCAGTTCCCTGCTGACCTCACTCAGACGTGGCTGGGGTTCCAGAGAGCCCTCCCCAGACAGGCAGGGCTGTGCTGGATGGTGTGAGGGTCTCGGTGAAGGAGCAGCTCATGATTTCATAAGATGCACATACAAGGAGGCCAAGCCAGAGTGCTCTGCCTGACAACTGCAGCATCATTTCTAGCATAAATGTTTGGGTACTGGGACCAGTAAAATTCACTTCCCTCGGGTATCTTTGTTGAAAGATTGGGCACAACTCATGGACCACTGTGCTTGACTGGAGATGCTCTGAGAGCATCCAAAGTTACTGGGCAAACCTGTCTGTGCTGAGCTCCATACCTTTCCTCCCCCGGTAGCCTTGAGAGGAGCATAATTAACCCAACTTCAGCCCCCTGTGAAATTTAGCTAAAATTGTCTGATGCTTCCAAAACCAATTAGGGGCGTACATACAAAGTGATCCTACAAGCTTGTTTCCATAGAAACTAAGCTGAAAGATATAATTTCCTGAATTAAAACAAAAAAGGAAGCAAGCTGATCACTGGAAACCAAAAAGGGAACAGCTGAATGTCCCCATGTCACGAGCCAGCCTGTCCTGCATGGGGTGTGCAGAACCTTCCACTGTCCTATCCCACAGCTCCACACCCCTCTGCCCCCCCCTCCACTCCCACATTTGCTGTTCCCTCCAGTGCCCAACACCCTCTGCTCCTCTGCCCAGTCCCTGCCTATGCCCCATCTCCTGTCTGCAACTCCCTGTTCTTCAGAGAGCCCCAAGCCTTGGTGGGCAGGAGGCTGAGCACGAGGCCAGCCAGGCAGGAGTGCTCTGAGGGGCGCTCGGGGTGGGCAGCGTGGGCTCCCTGCCCAGTCTCTGCCAGGCCAATGTACCCCACAGCCCTGAACCTACTCAACACCCCAAATACTCCATGGAGAGCATGTCCCTGCCGCCACACCGGGTCAGCACTGCGGCCGTGGGTCTCTCCTCCAGCCCTGAAGGGAGCCAGGCGGGGTTTATGGGGCTGTTTTGCAGAAAATGTGTTTTAAATAGGAAAAGACTGGCAGAAGCAGAGGCGGGACCCAGCCCCTTGGGGTGAACACTCCAGGCCAGCACAAGGCTGGACAGCACAGGCTGAGCACAGCCCTGCAGAGATGGAGCAGGACCTGTCAGGTGCAGGATCCTCTCTCCCTGCCCCCCTGGGCCCTGTCACAAGGGCCCTCACAGGGACATTTCTATCAGATCTGTCTCCTCCCCACAGCAGCAAGAAACAAATTCCCCCTGAACACTTCCTGCCTGCTCTGCCAGCTCTGTTGCCAGCCCTTTCCATCCAACCATGCCTGGTGGGACCCTACCAGGGCGTGCAGGCCCCAGCCCTGCCAGCCACCATCACCGTCACTGCCATGGCCTTGGCTTGCTGACCACCTTGCCATGGCTTCCCTGGTGGGAGATGCCAAAACCTGCTGCTGCTCCAGCCAAGCAGTGCTGCTGGTGCCTCTCTGGGAGCCTCTGCTCCTCCTCCTGAAATTTGACTTCATTTAGCATGTAGGCGGAGAGACTATTTTTGCACTGAACATTTACATTTGTGAATATTCACATTTTCCAAGCAAAGGCCGATTCGTGCTTCGAAGCAGGCTCGATCTCACCCACTGAGCTCGTGTGCCTGGATGAAATCCTGCAATGGCATTTGGAAGGCCTGGCTCTGCTCAGCTCCTCCTTTTGCCTTTATGAAAGCTTTAGGTGTTTGCCAAGCGGGCTGCGAGCTGAGAGCCAGGGCAGCACCTCAGTGCCCAGGCACTGCCTGCACATGGCAGGACCTTATCCAGCCTGGAAGTCTCTGTGTTCCCACAGGGACAGCTGAGACACTGGGATCTGAACCTCTGTCTTGAGTGCTGGCCAGCCTGAACGCCACGTGAAGCCTCAGGATATTCTGTTATCTCCCCTACCAACATCCCACAAACCCAGAGAAGGGAATGCAACCAAACAACCTCCAAGCCCCAGAGAGATCCTGCCCAGTGTACAGGCTCTAACAGGATCCTCCTGCCCCTCCACAGGCCCCCAGAGCCCCCAGAACCCCCTGGCTGTCAGCAGTGAGCAGGGCAGAAGCCAGCTCACGCCTTTGCTGTGGCTGGAGAGCAGCGAGCCCGGCAGGCTGGCAGAGCAGCGCTGCAGAAATCATCCGGCACTATGTAGGTCAGCACTGGCAGCTGCAAAAAAATTATGTACCCTGGAATGCAGGAGGGAGAGAGAGAGAGAGGGAGCTGCAGGCTGGGCTGGAGAGGGTGGACAGACAGACACAGAGTGTAGACATCATTAACCCTCCTGACGGGCACTCTTGGTTTACAGCACACGTATGAGGTACTAGACCAGAAGCATGCATCAGTTACCTTATCAGAATATATAGACATGCGTGTTGTCAGACCAATGACAGGGATCCTGTAGAAGCCAGCTGTGTATGACACAGGTGTTGGTGTTAGGTGATCGTTGGGAGCAGGAGGGTGGCTAACTAATATTGCATAGACCTGTAGGACAGGATACACGACACAAACATTATTTCACAGGAGCGCATCGGCCATCCAGCGTGATTTTTTTTTTCCCTTTTCTTTTCTGCAACGCTAAACAGCCCCGTGTTAGCATGAGAACGGCACTGAAATGAGTGGGATCAGGGAAGCAAGGGCTGTGCTGGGAGCCAGGGGTGCTGTGCCACGGCTGGGGGTGATGGCTCTGCGCAGGGTTATATCCTAATGGAATGCCATGCCCAACCGCCCCGCTCGCTAAACTAATAACTTCCATGGATTACAGATTAAAGGGAAGCATCTCCCTTCCAGTCACACTGCGTAATGCGATTTCCTTAACCACACATTTAATACTCGGTTGTAATTCCCCTCTGAGGACTATTACAAACAAAGTGGTCAGCTGGGACTGTGGCGGGAGCGGGAGCGCAGAGCCAGGGAGCGAATCAGCCATCTGGCCCTGGGCACGCAGGAACGCCTGAGCCCGGAGGGCGGGGGCAGGAGCCGGGATCTGCCCTCAGCCGGGAATCTGGGCTACACCGAAATGGGGAAGGAGGATCTCGGCAAAACCCTGCTGTTACGGCAGAGTTGGGCTTTTGGTCTCCAGCAGGATCCTGCTTTGTGTCAAAGGGACAGGAAGGAGCTGGGTAATAATCCCTGGGGGATCCTTCACTACACCAATGCCCCTTCGCAGCACAAGGAATGTCCCCAGCTGGTGACAGGTCTCCAGCTAGGGCGAATCAGTGCGAGGACTTTGATGTCTGGAGGAAATAACTCTTCCTTCTCCAAGCATCTGCCCAAGCCCCAGGATGTGCTCTGCGCCCGGGCTAGAGGGACAGATTGCCAGGACAGGAGAGGAGGACAAAGCGTGCCTGGGGAAGGGGGCCTGGGGGGAAGAGGGAGGATCCTGCTCGGCACTGGGAGGGAGTAAATTGAGGGTGCAGAGGCAGCTGGGGCAGGGGCTGGAGACCCTACGTGGAAATAGGGAGAAATTGCTAAAGAAGAGGCTGGGGAGGTCCTGGGGACGCAGGAGGAGGGGATGCCCTGGGCAGAGGTGCCCTGTGCCGGAACAGAGGATGAGGACCGGCATCCAGCAGCGCTGGGGCAGGGCCCTGGGCCAGGAGCAGGTTCGGGGCAGCGGCCGGGCTGTGCGGGGCTCGGGCTG
>NW_008239284.1:119377-121725 GCF_000691975.1 Corvus brachyrhynchos
CCGCGGGGGGGTCCCCAGCCATCCTCCACACCGGCAAGCTGAGCTGCCGAGGTGCCAGCTCTGCTCCACTCGGCCCCCTGCCCTCCCTGGCTGTGTGTGCCGGGTGCGCACACGCATTTCTCTGCGTGATGGGGTGGGTGAGGCTCCGCGGTGGGGGCGTTCACGCAATTTGGGTGCGCGTTCGCACCTGCGCACGGGCCCACGCGGACCTCCCGCATGTGCGGGGGTGTGCTGGAGGAGGGGGTGGGTCTGTACCTGCCTGTGTGCCCCCCGATGGCCCCGACTGACGGACTGCGGCTGGCTAGCCGGGCTCAGCACCCAGAGCACACGCAGGGGAGGTGGAGAGGCCAGGCCGCGGGCTGCCCGGGGCACCCCAGGCTGCACCCACCAGCACTGAGGGTTTGGACTGCACCCTCGGGTGCGCTGGGAGTGACCCGTGGAGGGAGGATCATTCTGTGCTCGTGTGCGCAGTCATACGCAGCACACGGAGTCCGTGCGCGTGTGCAGGCGGTGTGTGTCTGTGCAGGTGTGCTCCCTGTGTCTGTGCACGCTGTGAGCACAGCGTGTGCCCGTGTCCCGGGTGTGCGTGGGGCAGGGCCCTGCACACAGATGTGTCCATGTGTCACAGCGGCTGTGCACGCTGGCACGAGTGCAGGCACCTGTGTTGTGTGTGAGCCCGTGTTTGCACAGCAGTGCGTGTGTGCACGTGGAATGTGTGTGTGAAGATGGAATGTGTGTGCACATGGAGTGTGCGTGTGCATGGAGTGTCTGTGTGGAGTGTGTGTGTGTACATGGAATGTGTGTGTGCACGTGGAATTGTGTGTGCACATGGAATGTGTGTGTGGAGTGTGTGTGTGCACATGGAATGTGTGTGCCCGTGGAATTGTGTGTGCATGGAGTGTGTGTGTGCACGGGACTGTGTGTGCGCACATGGAATGTGTGTGTGCATGTGGAATTGTGTGTGCACATAGAATGTGTGTGCACACAGAGTGTGTGTGTGCACGTGGAATTGTGTGTGTGGAGTGTGTGTGCGCACATGGAGTGTGTGTGTACAAGTGGAATTGTGTGTGCACATGGAGTGTGTGTACATGGAGTGTGTGTGTGCACATGGAGTGTGTGCGCATGGAATGTGTGTGCATGTGGAATTGTGTGTGCACACGGAGTGTGTGTGCACATGGAATGTGTGTGTGCATGTGGAATTGTGTGTGCACGTGTGTGGGGGGAATTGTGTGTGCACATGGAGTGTGTGCGCATGGAATGTGTGTGTGCATGTGGAATTGTGTGTGCACATGGAGTGTGTGCGCATGGAATGTGTGTGTGCATGTGGAATTGTGTGTGCACATGGAGTGTCTGTGCATGGAGTATGTGTGTGGAGTGTGTGTGTGCACATGGAATGTGTGTGTGCACGTGGAATTGTGTGTGCACATGGAGTGTCTGTGCATGGAGTATGTGTGTGGAGTGTGTGTGTGCACATGGAATGTGTGTGTGCACGTGGAATTGTGTGTGCACATGGAGTGTCTGTGCATGGAGTATGTGTGTGGAATGTGTGTGCGCACACGGAGTGTGTGTGCACATGGAGTGCAGCCCCTGGGCATTCCCACAGCACCTGTGAGTGCACAGTGGGTGTGCACACGCGGCGTTCCCCGTGCCCACATCTCCCCACAGTTTGGGGATGCCTGTGTGTGCTCACACGTAGCTCCGTGTGTGCCCGTGGTGCCTCTGTGTGTGATGTACATGCATGTTGCTGTGTGCATGCACAGCGTTGGCTGGGCATGTATGTGCACCCACTCAGGGGCCCGTGTGTGCCCTGCTGTGGGTGTGAGCCTGTGTGTGCTCAAGGGCTGTGTCTGTGTGAGTTTCTGTGTGCTCAGGCTTCGTGTGTGAGCCTGTGTGTGCCCTGGTGCGTGTGTGGGTGCTTGTGTGCACCCCAGAGTGCATGTGTGATCCCCTGTGTGCCCTGAGGGCTCTGTGTGTGTGCCCCAGGGCTGTGTGGGTGCCCCTGCGTGCCCCGGGGTGCTGCTGTGAACCCGTGTGCACCCCGGGGCACGTGTGAGCTCGTGTATGCTCTGAGGTGTGTGTGTGAGCTCATGAGTGACCCGGGTGGGGGTCGCAGGTGGCCATGCGTGCCCCGGGGCGTGTGTGCGAGCCCATATGTGCCCCCGGAGGGGGTGCGTGTGCCCGTCTGTGCCTGGGGGCTGTGCAGGTGCCCGTGTGCTTCCCGTCGGGTGTGCGGGCGCCCGTGTGTACCCAGGCTGTGTGCGGGTGCCCGTGCGTGCCCCAGGCTGGCTGAGGGTGCCCGTGCGTGCCCGGACTGTGTGCGGGTGCCCGTGTGTGCCCGGGGGGGGGCG
>NW_008239284.1:122521-147725 GCF_000691975.1 Corvus brachyrhynchos
GGTGCGGGGGGTGCACAGCTCGGCCGGGGCTGAGCTCTGGGGGTCCGCCCTCTTCACCTGCAGTGTCCTTTCGGGATCAGGGCATCCCCGGTGCCTCGGAAGGCGCAGACAAGCCAGGCATTCGGTAAAGCAGGGACTCTTCCACACCAGACTGGGGGTAAAACACGATCTGTGGGTTTGTTCTCCACACCAACATCCCCAGTTATGCAGCATCTCTGATTAACACACTTCCTCAGCTCTGCCTGGGGACAGCTGTGTGTGACATGGACTCTGTCATGGTCTGTGTTCACTCCAGTGTTGGAGAACCTTCTCTTGACCAACACAGCTCCTGGGCAGAGATGTTCAGTAGATGCTCAGCCTGGTTCCTTGGCTTCACTCTGTCCCTCCAGACAGAGCCACCACTCTTCCAGACATTAGCTCACAGGGCAACCAGCCATTTCCCTCCATTAAATTCACCATATTATTCTGGGATATGACCTTAAGATTTCCCTGCTGAGGAGGTTTCTTGGAGTTCTCATCATCTACCTGCTGCTGGGCTCCCATCAGCCTCCCTTAAGGAAATGGAGGCACAGCAGCCAGTGGCCAACATCTGGAGGGCAGGCCAGCTCCATGGTGGAAAGAGACTGAGTTTCACTCCTGGACCACATCTGTCCTGCTCCAGGGCCAGAGGGGTGAGGTGGCCAGAACAGCACATCGCTCCCCAGAGTTGCCACTTAGGCCTTTTTGGAGAAAACAGCGGTTGCAGGTAGTGAGAGGGTGTTGCTTTGCCACTGCACGGGACAAACACCACAGCCAGCCCGGGCAGGCAGCAGACCGAGCACTGCTGAGCCAAACTCACCAGGGATATTTTTACACCGCCATTTCTGAGGCGCTGCTGCAGCCCACCTCTGTCCCTCCTTTGCAACGTGAGTTGAAGCAGAATATTTTCCCCCAACGCAAATTTTCTCACTGGCATCTCTGAAGTGCGAGTTGCCATGGAAACCATTTTGCCTGTGTCCCACATTGCCCACATGCACTCGGAAGGAGCTGCAGGAGCAAAATGGCCGTTGTGTAACGCTGCAGGGCTCGGCATGGAGGGCTCTGGGGGCTGTGCAGCCCCTTCCAGCCGTGAGACCCTCTCAGGGAGCTGCAGACCATGGCCTGGGGAAGCAATGAAACCCATCGAGGTCATGACGCGCTCCTTGAGAGAAGGAAAATGGCCCCACCTCACCTTAACTCTTGCAGTGCTTGGTGTGGAGCTCACACCAACCCTGCTGTTCTCCCGGAACAGACTTCTAGGTACGTTTAACCCTTTTCAGTGTCACCGTGCCATTCTCACGCCTCCACGCGTGGAGCTGAGGGCCTGGCTGGATCCACACGGTGTGGGTTTGTCCTGAAGGGACAAAGGGTGCAAGGCAAAGAGGGCTGCATCCCTACCCTCGGTCTGCACAGAGCTGACTTCATTCCTTCCTCTGCCTACCAGGTGCACCTGCAGTAGGTTGTGTGGGAAGAAACTGTTCTGGAGTGGGCTGTACAGACCTGGATCCTGGTGGGTGTGATGGCAGTAGAACAACAAAGTCAAGACCTGGCCACAGCAGGTGGCTTGGCAGAGAAGACAAAGGAAAGCAGGCTTGAAACGTTATTTGGAGTGCAGGAGCTCTTTGCCTCTGATTACCTGGAATTCCCTGCAGGGAGAAGGAACGCAGCTATTGAGTCCCTCCTGTGTCGCCCAGGACTCTGGGATGACCATGCTCAGGAGGCAGGCTCTTCCCTCTGTGCCTCCATTCATTTTTTGTCTCCAGAGACTCTTGTTTCTGGCACAGTTGTGGAGATCTGAAAGATGCCTGCTTCCCTCTCAGGTCATGCCTCCCCCGCCCATGTTGTGCTGGCGCCAGGAGCAGCCCGGATCACAATTCGCAGCAGCCAGGCTCAGCCAGCACAGATGTTGTCACCGCACGGGTCCCCCTCTTGCTGTGTCCTCAGGCTCTTTGATGCTCTGCAGGCAGAGGGGGTGTGCGGGGCTCTCCCAGGTGGGAGCTGTGTACGTGGGGAGCACAGCCACATCCACCAGCTGACCCTGCAGCCAGGAATGCTCTCTGCTTCCCCTGGCCCTGCCTCCTGGTACATCGTGTCAACCTCCTCAGCCACGGTTTAGGGCGAGAACTGACCTCGGCTGCCTGTTAGCAATTAGTGTAGTGTGGACCTGCTCTTCATAGCTGGCACCTTCTGGATGCAGGGGGTTGGACACGAGCATGGGAGGGGTGTTGGTGAGGTGTCAGTGCTGTAATTCCTTCCACAGGAAAGGAACCTGGAGACCTCGGAGGAGCAGCACTGAACCCAGCTGGAAACTTTACCCGCCTCGGGGTAAGGCATCAGCCCCAGTGGTAGAGTAGGTAATGGAATTTCATAAAAGACCAAATCAAGTACTAGGAATATGAAGTTTGTGCCACTCATTGTAGAGCTACCAAACAAACTCTATTCTTCTTTTGAGAAAGCTGAAAGGAACTGAGAGCAGTGACAGCAACACAGGCTGTGGAAATGCTTCCTGTGTGCAGCTGCAAGGTTAATCTGAGGTGTAAAACAGGCAAAGCACATGCTGAGGGGCCTTGGCAAGGCTCCAAGGCCTGGTACTGAAGAGCTGCCATGGCACGTGCGTGGTCCTACAGGGATGAAGGGATTTGCAATGTGGTTGCCACTTCAGTATTCCTGCCTTTGCTCTGGAAGCAGTCACTGACGATAAAATCTGTGAGACAGCAAATAATGATGCCAAATCCCTTGGATTGTTTGATAAGCACAGAACTGGAACATATTTTAGGACAGCCAGTGTAGGACCATGAAAGCAGCAGCAAGCATTGTTTGTCCTGCTCTTCAGACAGGACTGCAGATCCAGTGGAGACAGCGATTGTAAAGGTGGTCTCTAATACTGACCTGAGGGTCTGAGATCATGAATTTCCAAACAAAAAGGTGGCATCGTCATCCTTGGATTCACCCTGAGGAGTCAGAGCAGCAGCTGGCAATGACTTGAGCCTCTGTAGGAAGCACTGGGGAGCCCTGCACAGGAAGGCTGCCCACAGATCTGCCTTTGCCACCCTCCTGAGCAGAGTGTGTGGCACATCTGGAGTCCCTGCTGCCACAGAAAGGAGCTGCAGCATCATCCTGCAGCAGGTGATGAGAATTGAGGTGTCTCTCCCCCTGCACTGCCAGGTTACTGCCTCTCTGCATCACCCGTGTGCAGAAGCATTCCCAGCATCCGGCAGAGCTCTGCCTTCATCCCGGGAGCTGGGCACGCACAGGGTGGGGGAGCGCAAACAAGATGCAAGCAGTCAGTCTGGCTTCTGGATACCACGGTGTTCCTGAGCAGGCAGGGAGATTTCGGGTGAGAGGCAAGAGGATGGGACATGGAACATCGACAGCCAGAGGCAAAGACAGTGAGAAACCCCAAAGCACCTCCTGTGCAATCAGAGGGAACCGAATGTGCAGCAACACAGTCAGATGTGCAGTAGGAGGGGTGGGAAGTTCAACTGCGAACATTTTCTAGGGGAAAACCAGGATTTGCGTGTTTTTTGAAATGCACTGGAGGGAAAATTTCATTTTGATAACATTCCAATTTTCTGCTGGAAAACCAGCCAGAAGGCGGCTGGGCTTCAGCTGCCTGCACATGGTGTCCCAGGAGATTGGACAACTTGTCCTTGGGGACTTCCAGTCCCCTGGGGCTGCCACATAGCAGGGGCTGGAAAGCACCTCAGAGGGATGGTCACTGCTTGGGGATTTCCTGCACTTCTTCACCTCAGGGGATGCTGGAGCCTGGGCCTGGTGATGGAGAAATGGAGATGGAGCACATGGGGGAACATAAGCAGCCCTCGGTGCCCCCCACCACGCTCCGCCCGACAGCCTGGGTGCCCCTGGGAAAGCTCCCCGGTGGGATGGGGCTGCCTGCCTGCACACAGCAGAGCTGCCAACAAGAATGTCCCCCTCAGTCTCCAGGGTCTCTTTGGGAGCCCTGGGACACACCCAGGATCTCCATGGTGGAGTGGTGGTTGGTGCCTGTGCAGCACCTGCTCGAGCAGAAACCATCCCACCATTTGGAGGGGCTGGAGGGGCCAAATTCCCCGGGAAAGGGGCCACAGGAGCTTCTCCAGGTGACTGTCTGTCCCCAGCAGAGTCCAGGGGGTGACAGGCCCCACTGGTGGGCAGAGGTGCCACGGCTGTGCCCTGTCAAGGGAGAGTGAGATCTCCAGGCATTTCCAGCCTCTTGGAGCTGCAGTGAAGCTGAAACAGGGGGAGGAAAAAGGGGTCGATGACAAATGAGGTGCTCTGGAACTTGTAACCCTTCCAGAGACAAAACCAGGACGTTGCTTTCACAGTGATGGATGCAGAAGTTCCCATCTCTGACACCCACCTTCGGGAGGAGGCAGCAAACATCTCCTTTGGGTGCATGCCCCAGCCTCCTGTCCCCTCACAGGAGCCCAGAGCATCCCTGGTGTCCCAGCCCTGCACTGCCCCAGCCAGGGGTGGATCTGTCCCTTGCAGTGGATGAGGCCTGGGGCATCTCAGTGCTCAGCACCTCACCCTGCTGCTGGGAAATGTTCATGTTTCTGCAAAGCTTCAGGAGCTCCAGGGGCTCTCCAGTCTGTGCAGCTCCACATGAATACCTTGGGAGGACAGGAAATGGAGAGTGGCTTTCCAGTCTGCCAGATGGGTCTTTTGAAGACACCAAACACGATAAATGAGATGTGCACAGCCTTGGGAGGAGCTTTGGAGGAGCTGAGCAAAGAAACAAAGCCCAGGCTGGCCCAGTGGTGACAGTGTGGCATTTAGGGGCAGCAGCTGAGTGGCACCAGCCTTGGTGCTGCTCTGGATGCCCTCAGGAGGCTGGAGGGGGGAGCCTGGCTGGGCTCCAGCATCACCAGAACAGAGAAGTGATGGGTGACAGCTCAAAAACATCCAAAACACGGGAATGTGGTGACAAGCCTGCCCCCCTGGGAGCCATGCCCTCCTGTCATGTGTGATTGATGTTTCATAGAAGATCCAAATTTTGTTGCTGAGGACAGAAAGAAAGATTGATTACACAAGTTCTGTTATGAAACCAGCCTAAAAAAACCCCAACCATGATGAGACAACACCAGTTTTGGTGAAAACACTGCTTTTATCTCATCTCCTTCCCTGAAGGTTCCTGCCATGTACTCACAAGTCAGCACCTCTGGAAAGCACAGACTCACAGGGGCTTCCTAGAAAGGCAAACACACGGGTGGGGCTGCCTGCTGTAAAGGGTCATGGGATCACAGAAGCACCTATCCAGGGCTGGTCCTGCTGAGTCCACAACATCTCCCACAGGCAGAAACACTTTCCCTGCCTTCCCCCTCTTGGCCTGAAACCCAGCTCAGGTGCAGAGGTGTGTCAGAGACAGAAGAAATGAATCCCTGTCCCCTGGGGCTGGGGAAGGTCATCCCTGGCACCTCCTGGTGCCCTGCCAGCAGATGTGGGAGAGCCTTCCAGAAAGGCTGAGGGACACCAGTGCCAGAGTTCTGGGAAAGGAGGGACCCACAGGCACTGGGGTACTACCACTCATTTCTGCCAGACATCAGAAATAAACCTTCCTGGGCTTGAAGGCTGGGAAAGCTTCCAGGGGTTCCTTTTCTTGGCCCAGAGCACTCCAATCAAGGAAAATGGTTTTGGGAGGCAGAGCTCACACTGTGTCACTTGTCATCGGGGTGGCTGCCTGGAAAACATGTGCTGAGCCCAGCTCCCAAAGCTCAGCGTCACCCATTTCTCACTGCCTGGGCTTCAAGTGACTCAGTACAACCAGAGCTCACCAGGAATGAGCTCTGAACACAAACCTGCATCACCTGAAGCATGAAGGGAAGGCCTGGCCTTTCCTTCAGTGGCCACACCTGGGTGAGCAGCCCCAGGAGCTGCACCTGGCACCGACCCAGCCCCTCGGGAGGAGCACCGGTTGGGATGAGGCTGTGGCAGCCATCCAGATGTGGTGGGAGCACAGCTGGCGGGAGCAGAGCCCTGCACTCCTATGGTCCTGTTTTACCGGGTCAGTGCTCAGCTGATGGTGCTGCCCTGGGCTGGGGAGGAAGAGGTGGATCCCAGCACCGAGCAGGGACACATCCCAGTAGGGCAAACCTCCCATTCCTCCAGGGAGCAAAGGGAATCGGGCCCAGCAATGGAGAAAAGCAATCCAGTCTGGAGCTGGGGCTTCCCTTCACCTCACCACAAAATTCCTTGTTGCCCAGGAGTGTCACTGCTCTGGCTCACAGCCTCTGGCCGGCCCTGCCCGAGGCAGGGATTTGCTGCTGAGCTACAGCATGGGTGGCTCTTAGGGTTCAAGAGCAAAGGGATAAAGGGCTTCTCCTTCTGGCTCCTCTTCCCAGAGACTCCTGGGCTGTGTGAGCCCGTGGCTCTCCTCCACCCCTCCAGGCACGGGGAAGGAATGGAGATTTCCCTAAATGCTCTCCTCTCCCTAAGCGGGGAAAGCATCCTAAATCTTTAAACGTTTTTGTGAAGGTGCCTTTTACCCTGCGGCCAAAACAGGATCCAGGAGCTCAAAACCCGGGGCTGAGGGTCAAAGCCACAATGGTTTGGAGATGACCACGAGAAATTTTCCTCCCCCTGCCTGGACCGAGGTGATGCCTCTCATCACGGATGTTTCTGTGCTCCAGCAGCCTCTGCGGGGCACTTCCGAGCTCTCGGGGGTGACACACGGGCTGTGACGGGCCGGCTCTGCTCTGGGGTGGTTTCTAAACCCGGGGCAGTGATTCGGTGGCCACCACAGCCCGGACATCTGCTTCAGCAGTGCCGGCACTCTTCGGACCTTTCTGCAGTCAGCGAGCACCTCCTGCCCACAGCCTGCCAGGGGACTGCTGCCCGCTGTCCCCGCTGTCCGTCCTGTCCCTCCTGTCCCCGCTGTGTGTCCCTCCTGTCCCCGCTGTCCGTCCTGTCCCCGCTGTCCCTCCGCCGCTGTCCCTGCCGGCTCTGGCAGCTGCCTGGTGCCATCTCGTGGTTCAATCCCTCCTTCGGAGCATCCCTGTTTCAGTCCTGCTTCCGATCTTCCCCTAGAAAGGCACAAACCCCTCCGGGACTGGTTTTTCCCGGCTTTCCCCGTGTCCTTTCCCAGGCTGTGGCAGGGTGAGGTTCAGAAGGAGCCGAGCCCTGAGTGCCCCTCCCGCCCCTCCGGGGGTGCTGCCTTTACACCTCCACCATGCCCCGTTCCCACAGGAGAACCTCTCGCTGTGCTTTTTTGCTCCCAGGATGGCCGGGCTGGACCCTCCTGCCCTCACCCCGGGCCAACCCCGCCTTCCAGGGCAGCTCCGGGGAGAAGATGGAAAATGCAGCAGCATTCCATGGAAAAGGTGAACATCCCCGAGATCCACAGAGAGCATCCACAGAAAGGGGAGGGCCCTGTGCGTCCACGTTAAAAGCGGCTTCATTGAGGGAAAGTTGTCTCTGTAATAATTCCCGCTCCCCCCACTCCCCTGTTCCGTGCGGAGCCCCGATTGCCCTCCTGGGCTGTCCAGGTCCCAGCGTTCCACAGGAACTGGAGCACAGGGCTCCAGTGCCCTTTGCTGGGTCAGATGGCAACTGGGACTGTAGTTACCTGAATAGTGGCTGTATGAGAATGTGAGGAGCTTTCCTGAATCCCAACCAAAAGTTCCCTTCAAGCCTTAAAAGGAGAAAACAATTCCCACTGAGAACCTGTTCCGCTGTGTTAATGCCTCTCAATTCTGACAGTCCCCCACCCCCTGCACTCTGCAGGCAGGGTGAAAAAAGCAGATTTTTAACTCTGAGACATCCATTGCATCCCTCAGGGGTAGATCCTGAGAAGCTGCTGGGTTCCAGGAACGATTCTGTGCAGTGACAGCTGACACCACATCACTGCTGAAATGAGTCTCTTTAACAGAACAGTTTCTCAGTGGGAATTTTATTCTCCTTTTAAGGCTGGAAGGGAACTTTTGGTTGGGATTCAGGAAAGCTCCTCACATCCCCCCACTGTTTAGAGAGGGTTTGCATTGACTGTGCAGGAAAAATATCCTAAAGTTCACATGGAGCAATGACTTGATCTGGCTGCACTAATTAGCTTAAATGACCAACCCATTTACCTTGAGTTTTGCTTTGGCTTGTGTTTCTCAGTTATTGTCCTGGGAAGTTCAACTTCACTGCGTTTGGTTCGATGGGACAGCAATGAAGCGTTCATTGATTGGCAGCACACGTCAGACTTTGTACTAAACACATGATTTCTCCCCAAGTGAAAGAAACATTCCATCTCTGTGGGTAAGAAGAACAATTTTTAGATCTCACCAAACAGCAATTTCTTTTTCTCTCTGTGTGTTATTTTCAGAAAAAAATATTATTGCTGTATTTGATTCCCATACTCGGTCAGGAGCTGCATTCAAATGAAAATTTGGTTCCGAGTACTGAGCAATGATGTGTTTCACCAGAAAATGAGAGAGAATATTCTGGACATACGCAAGCATTGCCAAGATGTGTGATTTCATCTGAAATGGCCGAATTTGGAGTCCTCATTATCCAGGGGTATCAAAGGAACGGAACTGCAGCCACCTGCCCTGCTCCCACCCACCCGAAGGGGTCAGGGGGATTCAAAACCTCTCTGTGCTCACCAAGGGCACTTTGTTGGGGAGGGATTTTGGGGAGCTGGGATGAGCAGCACCTCCAGCACGGGGTTTGCAGAGACCCAGACCCAGGCAGAGCCCCAGAGCCCAGCATGGGGCTGGGGGGAGCTGGGGAAGGGGCTGGAGCCCCAGGAGCGGCTGAGGGAGCTGGGAAAGGGGCTCAGCCTGGAGCAAAGGAGGCTCAGGGGGGACCTTGTGGCTCTGCACAAGTCCCTGACAGGAGGGGGCAGCCGGGGGGGTCGGGCTCTGCTCGCAGGGAACAGGGACAGGAGGAGAGGGAACGGCCTCAGGCTGGGCCAGGGGAGGCTCAGGGTGGACATTGGGAAAATTTCTTCACTGAGAGGGTGACCAGGGCCTGGCACAGCTGCCCAGGGAAGGGGTGGAGTCCCCATCCCCGGAGGGGTTTTAAAGCCCTGTGGATGTGGCACCTGGGGACGTGGGGCAGTGGTGCCTGGGTGGAGCTGGTTGGACTCGATGGCATTAAAGGTCTGTTCCTACCTGAATGATTCTGACATTCCCTGTCTGCGTGGGGGCACTTGAAACCCTCTTTAAGATTCAGTGGGATTCATCCCCGCCAAAGCCCCAGGTTCTGTCACTCAGGAATGGCAGTGATGGGCTCCTCCTGCCCCCTCTGATGTTCACTGACTGAAGGAGAAACTTCACTTCTCCCCTCATTCCACCTCCCACACGTCAGTGTGAGGCTGAGCAAGAACCAATGGCTCTCCTTGGTGCTTATTTCCACATTAGGAAAAAAAAAAAAATGAAGGCAACAGCCTCCCAATCCTGCAGAAGCTGCATTTTCTGACATCGGGTAAATATAAATGCCAAAATTAATTTCTCTGGAAAGAATGAGCAACACACGATCCTACAATGTTATAACAGAGAATTACTTGAACTTGAGAGGCAGTGATGGCTCTTACTCTCTCATCTAGAACTAAAATCAGCTCCTTTTAGCTCAATGAACCTGGAGGAGGATCCATTGATAGATCCATTCAGTTGTTTGAAGGTTAAAAGGCAGCAGAGCAGCCAAGCCAGATTTGTTCCTTTAAAAACTTATGCAAAGCACCCAATTGAAATAAATCTGATTGAAGCAAACTCTCTGCTGTGCCCTTTGTAGCTGCTGTCCTCCTTCAGCACCCTGAAAGCTGGAAAAGCGCCACCACGGGTCTGTGCCACAGGAATCTTCCCACAAAGACAGTCCAGGATGAGGTGACCCCTCAGGATGAGCTGACCCTTCGTGCCAGCATCAGCCTTGGAGCCACCTCTTGTAACCAGTTTCTGTCTGCCCTTGGGCGCCTGGGGGTGAACAGGATGCTCTGCCCTGGTACCACTGCCAGGGGGTCAGTCTCTCCCCACATGGGCAGTGCCCAGGCAGTGCCAGACCACCAGGAGTGGGTGTCCCCTGAGCAGACAGAGCACCTGCAGGTTGGGAGCTCCCTCCCCACTGGGGCACTCCCACGCCTGGGTGCTCTCCTGGAGCCCAGTTCAGGGGCATCTCTCCCAGTTAACCATGCCCAGGGCAGGGTCCCCACTGCTGCTGGCACAGCTCTGACCCAGGAACACCCCTTGTGCCGCACATGGAGCACACAGCACGTGTTCCCCACGTCAGCTCCTCGAGTGGAGAACAGATGTTCTGGGTACTTAAATAGAATCTGTTAATTTGCTGTGACTTACAACTGATGCAATTTAAAAAAAGATTCCCCAAGCACTGCAGCACTCAGCGTCAGGAGGCGTCGCAGCTCATCGATCACCCGAGTGGGAACGCACAGTTACTCTGCTGTTAATCTTCATAATCACCCTCAGGCTGGCAAATGTGCCATGGAGAACCAACAGCTGCTGCCTCCATCACCTCTTTGGTGGTTTCTGGTTCATTTGGAGGTGGGTCCTGGAGCTCCAGAGAGCATCAGCAAGTCCCAGTCCTAATTCCCAGTGCCCCCTGACCAGCACGTCCCTGTGACCCCCCGTGCCTGGTGCAGTCAGGCTTCTGAGCCCAGATCCCTGTGCCCCTTTGGGCTCTCACCACGAGCAGCTGCCAAGGGCCTTGTCCTGGGGAGGAGCCCAGTGCCCACCCAGCGCCCTAAAGCCTCTGTTCCCCTGGGTGAAACCAATCCCAGCTGGATCTGCTGGTGCAGGCAGGATCCCCGAGCAGAGCCTGGCACTGGCGTTCAGGCTGCCCAGCACAAACACCCAGCTGGGCGAAACCTCCTGGTGGGGTGACCCCAAACCCAAGGGACAGCCCCAAACCGAGGGGTTCAGGGCCTTTTTGCTGCACACAAACATCCCCCAGAGAGACAGGAGCAGCTCACGGCCCCGGCAGCTGAGTGTGGGACAGAGGATGCTCTGGGAAATGCTCCAGGGAGAGCTCTGGGTGTCCAAGGGCTGTGGTGTTCTCCTGCTGCCAAGTTCATAGGGCTGTGAACTGCCAGAGGGCAGGGCTGGATGGGAGATTGGGAAGGAATTGTTCCCTGGGAGGGTGGGCAGGCCCTGGCACAGGGTGCCCAGAGCAGCTGGGGCTGCCCCTGGATCCCTGGCAGTGCCCAAGGCCAGGCTGGACATTGGGGCTTGGAGCAGCCTGGGACAGTGGGAGGTGTCCCTGCCCATGGCAGGGCTGGCACTGGATGGGCTTTAAGGTCTGTCCCAACCCAACCCATTCTGTGATTCTGTGGGATCCATCAGACACCACTGCTGGGATCCAGGTCACTTCCATGGATGTTTTCCCTCCTGTGGGACAGCACATCAGCACTGTCCCAGTCACAAGCTTGAAATACAGAAAATATAGAAAACCCCAGACACTTTTTTTTCCTAAAGGTTGTTTTATTGTAAAACCATAAATACAACACTGACATGAAAATCCTCAAGCAACGGATGCTTTCTTACAGTTACAGTTTGTCTTCTGCCTTGGCATCAATTCTGAAAAGAATGTTGCAGAAACATGTCTCTAAGGTATTTCCAAATAACCGAGCTCTGGCCTGGAGCGCTCGGCCCCTTTGGAAGCTAAGTGGAACTATTCCTCCTCTCTCGTGGAATATTTCCATTCAGACAGCAACAGACTTGTAAAAACAGCAACATTTAAACACCTTGATTTTTTTTTTCTTTAATAATCCTTTTAATTTGACGTCAGTCTAAGTTTCAAACAGCACTGAATTTATTTAGCTGAAAAAAAAAACCCAGAACAAAACCAAAACAAAATCCTAAAAAGAAAAAAAAAAACAAAACCAAAAACCTCAGAACTTGAGTTGGCCTCAAGCGTTCGCATATCACAATGAAAATCAGCAACTCAACCCCGTGCAATATTGCTCTCTAGTGAGTCATTTGATCCACACCAACAATACATGAGACTTCAAACAGGTTTTGTTTTGTTTATTAACACAGCAAGTGTGACATTAGATAACCTTTTAAATACAGTACATGGTACAGCGCGGGGCCAGCTGCCCGCACGTTTCCCGTTATGAAGACAAAGCCAGCGGTGGCGGTTTATAAAAATATTGTGTTGCTACAAAAGTATAAATTAATGCTACCGGTATTAAGAAATATTAAACACATAAAACTTATAAGGATTAAGAAAAATATTCATTAATACCTGTAGAAAACTCTGGCCTAAAAAAGATATTTTTTGTATATTTTTTGTATATTTTTTTTGTATTTTTTAAGATGACATGGTCGCACTCGCAGCGCGGGTGCTCTGTGGTATTGCCTAGAACATCTGCATCTACAGAAAGGAAGGAAATGCACACGAGTTACTGAGGGCAGGGAGGGCCAGGAGGGCCAGGAGAACATTAAATCCTTTGCCTGATGAAACAAGAATTCAGCTCCCAGGAGGAGGTTTGGGAAATGGAACGTACGAGCGAGGAACAGCTTCTCTTTTCAGACTGGCTGCCAACAAGGACCTCCCGATGTTTGGTTGTCACCATGACACTGTCTGGCTACGGCGTGGACCACAATCCTCACGGCCTGGGCAGAGCGTTCCCCCCACTGACAGCCTGGGCTGTCACCTGTCACCACTGTGCAGCTCATCCACTACCAGCTTGCCTTTAAAGGATTCAAAAAAAGGAGTATTAAAGTACCAGTAAGTTTCAAGGGACCATGGAAAACAGCTCCTAAGACTGCTGCTCCTTCCAGAACACTTCTCCCTCCTTGAGTGGGAAGATCCTTCTACACAGCAAGGGGAAAAGTTATTCCCTCTCCCACCCTGCAGCTTGCTGGAAAAAACAACCCCAGCCTATCCACAGACACTGTGGAGACTCCACGAGAACCCCCGTGAGGTGAGAACAAGGATTCAAGGCCAGTGAGGCTGGAAGTGTCTTTTTAAGGGACTTTGGTTGTAAAAAGCAAGGGTTGGACACATCTGTGCTCACCAGCTCCACCCTACAATATTCCCATCGTTAAGGCTGAGCTGCTCACCCAGGTCCCGCTGTCCGGGATGCTACAGAAAATCCTGCCAGTCATCATTCCTTGTTTCAGGAGCTAAAAATTCCAACTCAGCTGCCTAAGGATGAGGAACCCCTCAGGGTCTATGGATACACCGTTGTCTATGTGAGCAAAACTCTCCCGTCGAGTTACAAACAAAGGACTCTTAACAGGAAACAAACCTTAACTAAGCAGCCAAACTAAACCCGAAATTAAACAGAAATCCCACAAACATTCAAGAGATAAAATTAAATTTCAGGGCAACCCACTGTCATTGGTTCACCATTTCTGGCCTAGCGTAAGCAGACTGTCCCCAGGCCTGTCCCACACGGGGCTGAGCTGGGCCCCGCGCTTTGCTCAGGGACGCTTCCCGGAGCCCCAGGGAGGTGACGGAGCCGTGGCACGGGGACAGGCCCCACACACGGGAACAGGGAGTTCTTATTGCTACAGTGACAGCTTCACATCTGACACGGGGCACGGGGCTCGGCCAGCGGTTCTGGGCATTCCCAAGGGATCCCACGGACCCGAGATCACGGTGTAGCACAGCAAAAGCTCAGCAGAAGCAGCAAAACATTGAACACTCTCCCCCATCTCGGCAGGGTAAGGCCTGGCAGGACATTTGCTCCTCGACTGGCGGTTCCCCCTGTGCTGCCTCCCTCCGGGATGGAACCCAGCTAATGGATATACTGAGAGCTGGGAAGGGCTTGGTGCTGGTGAGGGGTGGGAGGATGGGGAGGAAAAGGTTCTGTGAACCCGCCTGGAGGGTTCTGGGCAGGAACCTGGCACTTCCCACCTCTACACCCAGTTCCTGTTCTCTTGGCAAGGCCCAGCCTCATGTCTCATGGAGTGAGCTCCACTCTGCAGCCTCGTCTTCAATGACAGGGCTCAAAACACATTCCCCTCCTCCCAGAGGAACAGAGTTCTCCCCTCGAAGAGGTTTCCCAGAATCTGCCTTTAGTATCTTTTTTATTTTCCCCCCATTACTCCTCACTACTCCATAGGGAACAACTCGTCCCTTCCTGTGTGAATGCTCACAGGAGCTCCTGCCTCTCCCTCAGCCAGAGAGGTGCAGAGATCCAAGCCTTTCCTCAGCACAGAGCAGCACTCCCAGCCTTGCAACACCTTCCTGGCTGCTCTTTTAATGCCTTTTGGTTCATTGGTAACATGTTGCTGCCTAGAAATGCCCAGGACACTGTGGGAGCAGCAGGAGGGTCCAGTCCCCTGTCCTGTGCTCACCATGGCCACAGTGGAACTGGCCCCTCTGAGCAGACTCGGCCACCAACACAAACGTTTTTGGTAATTCCTTCCCATGCTAAACTTTCTGGGTTATTGCAGCCAGTTGGAGAAAAACCACCCAACTCACCTGAGCCATCTCACTGAACACTCTAACGCCACCATTTAGAGCTCAAGCCATTTCTAGAAGTGTTTCCCCTCTATTTTCAGTCATTCCCAAGTTTTGAGAGCATCTGCTGCAAATTCATTTGCTAAATTCACATGAGGGCCATGACTCCCTGAGCTGCTGCTGGACATCACCTCTGCCCAGCAAGCACAGATAAACCAGTGCAGGTGGTTTGTGTGGACGCTTAAACCAGTTCAGCTCAAGGTTAAACTGGCTTAACCAGCAATGAATGAACAACTGAGTTAGACAAAACCTGAGCCCACAGTCAGCTTTCACAGAAAGTTTTGCAGATTGCACCAGTTCAAATCCAGCCAAAGCAGTTTCCTTAGCACAGACAGAGAGCTTGGACAGAAAGGGAAGTTCACCTCCACCTCAACTCGACCCAGGTGTGAGACACCAAGTCCATCCTGCAAGCCAAACACAACCACAACCACTGCCTACTGAGAGACACAGGAGACAAATCCTTCCTGACCTGGCTGCTGCACCCACACAGAAACAACCTCCTGAAGAGCTCTGCCTCTATCCCACTCTCTTCAGCAACAAGGACATTCAGACAGGCCCTTCCCTCTTACAGTTCACCTGGTGGTGCTTGTTCCCCACCTGCAGGTCAGAACGCTCCCAAAAGCAAATTGTGGAGTCAGAGAAGTCTGCAAAGTCAGCAGCAGGAACAGGTAAATGCCTGGAGGCCACACACCATTTCTGCATCCTGGCACATTTCACATGGGAGATTAAAGGAAAACAACAAGCAGAAGGCAAATTCCCAACATGACCCACCAGAGGGTGATCCCAGTTCTGAGGACTTCTCCCCCCAGCTGGAAGAGAGCAGAACCTCACAACAGCCCTGGCCAAACTCAGAGCCTCTCCTGTGCAGTCTCCCACCCCAGGACCAGCAGTGCTCCTACAACAGCTCTGCTGCTCCACAGAGCAGGAACAGAGCAGCTGGGGTTGGAGCAATCTGGCAAACAAGAACTTCCCAATTTCAGACCATGGTCAAGTATTTTTGCTCCTTAGAATGTGAATTCAAGCCTTGAAGAAGGAAGGAGGAAGAGGAGCAAAAGCTTGGCATTTAAGGTAAATACATGTGCTACGGATGTGCTTCTCTGCTTTTACTGAAGCCTAAGTGACCAGAGAAAGAGAGCAGACCCAGCAGGAACAGCTCCTCTGAGCTGAGCACCTGCAGCCGTGTTCCAGAGTCAGGAAAAGCTGCACCTTCTTCCACCGAGTCTCTGGAGAAGGGGCTGCCCAAGCAGCTCCTCTCCTCACCCACTTCTGAGAATGCTCCATTTTAGGCCTTCAGGTTTTCTCTTGCTTTTCCAGCTGTTGAGTTTTTAAGTCTTTGGGAGAATCTCATCTACCCGACATCACTGCTTAACATCCATCATTAGTGCAACTACAACCGAAGTTGCCTTGGAGGGGCAGTTTTTGGGATGGGGGAGAGGGCCAGTCCATCCCTCTCTTTGGTCAGCACCACAAGAAAACCCCAAGTCTGGTGCCAAACCCACAGTGTGAGAAGGAAAAGGGGAGGTGGGATGGGAGGTAGGGGTGCTGCGCCCTTCCTGCCTGCATGTCCTGACTCTGCACCACAGTCCTGCTCACTGCTGGGCACAGTTCCCTGCAGTTTACCCCATTCTCAGTTCCAGGGACTTACAGCTGGGCTAACTCTACCTTGCCCACTTCCCACCCTCAATGCCTTGCACAGACAAGACGAGCCCGAGTTTGCAAACCCCACAGAAATCATCTACGTGTCCCTTAGCAAAGGAGGGCTGGGGGTTGGAGCTGTCTTTCCAAAGGAATGCAAGGGCTTTGCACGTTCCCCTGAGCATCACAGAGCTCTCAGGTGAACCACACAAAAAGGTGTGATGTGCCATTAGGAGAAGGAACTGCCAATCCTGATCCCTGCACCATCAGCTGAGCTGTGTGGTGCCCTCTGTGCCCACAGCTAATCCTGCTTTGGGGACATGCACCAGCCAAGTTTTCCTGCTGTTGGGCACACATCTCACTTAGGGTTCATTTTTGTTTGTCACGTGTTTCTCCTGCCCTGCAAACTGCTGTGCTGCCGTGGGCCCAGCTGGTGGCTGGGCAAGCAGGATTTGTACAGGAGAAAACAAAACCAGCAAGAAGGAAAGCTGGCCTCACAACCAACCCCTCCAGCAGCCACTGCCAGGGAAATCAGGTGTCCAAGAGCCTCTGCCTTGGCAGCTCCTGTTCATGTGGCAGGCTGTGTGCTTTAGGCAAAAACTGAACATTTGGGGAGACAATGGTTTTGGCCTGGTGGCAGTAACAGTGCTGAGAGGTCAACCCAAACACCAGCCTCAAGGCAATGGAAGGCTGAAGCAGCTGGAAAGGGCAAGAGAGCTGGTGCCAAGGTCTGTCCTCATGAGCCTGGCGTGGGGAAGGGTCCAGCGTGCAAACTGTGCCCCTGAGTCCCGTGGCAGTGCAGGCATCAGGGAGTGCCCGTGAGGTTCAAGGCATCTGCACACAAAGCCTGAGAGATTGGGTTTGCTATCTCTCATGTCTTGGAACTTGCACCTTCTCTTACAGCAGAGCTGGGCAGGTGGGATCCTGGTTTAACATCTGGTCAGCAGCAGCACTTCAGAGAGGGCCCCCAGTCTCCCCCTGCACTTTCAGCCAGCAGCAAACTCCCCTTCAGTGCTGCTGAGGGGCTCCAGCTGCTCCCAGCAGGCCAGTCCCTCCTCCTGACCCTCCCATGCCACTGGGACTGCAGCTCCAGAGCTCCTGGAAGCAGGAGAGACGGCTGAAAAAAACGAGAATTTGCTGCAGTGTTCCTCCAGGAGACAAGTCCCAGGGGTGAAAAATGCACAGTTTGGCACCAGAGGCTGGGAATTGTCCAAGAGGCACCAAACCTGACAGAGCCTGTCCAGCAGCCCAGGAGCTGTGCCTGCAGGAGCTCTGGCCTTGGGGACAGCAGAGTGACTGAGATGGTTTGGGGTTATGGGGATCTCGAATTGCATTTGGGGTGAGCCAGTTACGTGTGAACGTTTCGGGGCCCGTGGCCTTCCTGGCCAGAACAGGTCAGCAACAGAACAAGTAGTGTAATGCACTGTAGGTATCAAAAAGACATTCGTGCCACTAGAGGAAACCATTCCAAACAAAAATGGGAAGATATTCTTTGCACTCAGTCAGGAGCACTTACATTCAGAAGGATCTTTGAGCCCATGCACTTCTCTAAGCTTCCTTCAAACCCCAGTTTGACAAAACTGGTGAGCTTTGTTCCCCTGAAAAATCATACACCTTGGTTTGCCCTTGGCCTTGGGAAGGGTGGTTTGTGTGTCACTGAGACACTTTTTAACAAAAAACTTTAGGTATGAGGGTTCTCTGGCAGACCTGGCGAGCTCACTGGTGGCCCATAGCCACCTGTGCTGTTACCATTTGCTTTTCCTGGTTTCTAGGCTTTGCCACATAAACAACTGCTGTGGTTCCCATAAGAATATTATTTAACTGCAAATAGGCTACTCTAGAACAAGTTTGAGAACACCTGATGTACAAAATTCACAGAAAAGCTAATTAACACCGGGAGTTCAGAAAAGAAGTTCTGCTGTAAAAAAATACAAAGCCAAGAAACGTAACAACTACTGACAGCTTCTGCCATGAACCATTTCTCTCAGTTTGAAATCAAACTTATAATCACTTGCTGCCATGTCAAACTCAAAACTGGGAGTAGAGACAGAGGAGTAACTTTTGGTTTTTGGATAAAAAAGGATATGTAAAGATTAAAAATAAAATTAAAAATCAAAAACCTTAAAGCCTCCCTTCCTGATTTCTAAAGATACCGGTGTTGATGGAACACAGCTGCCCTGATTCGTGCACCATGCCAAGAAGGCTGCAGCCAAGTGCCCTCAAGGTGTACAGTTATTCAAAGGAGCAAAGTCCAGTGCAGAACTGGTCAATGGAGTCTGATTATCCATGGCAAGATGGCCCAGGGGACAAGAGGAAAGGTGGGGTGGAGGAGAAACAAAAGAAACTTCAAGTCACTTTAGATCTCAGCTGCCTGAAGACTTTAGAACATCAGCCTCCCATTCGTCTGCCCACTTGAAAACATTAGAAAGTCTGTCAAGTCCACACACTATCTATGGAAAGCAGCACGTTCCTGGCAGAGGGCTGTCTCTCTCCCGTGCTCAGCTTTCCTTTCAAACTTAATTTTCTATATATTTATATTTTTATATATATATAAAAAAGCACTTGGTTTCCAGGGGCATTCATAATGAGGTCCACAGTGTTTAGAACTTAAATTTCTTTTTCTTTGTTTGGAACAGTGTTTTAAAGTTTTGTTTTAATTAAAGACAGTCTTAAAGCATGTTGGACTTCAAAAACATGAGTTTGTTCATGTCTTCTGGACTGAGTAGCCGCCTCCTTTTGATCAAGAGCGCCTGCTCACACATATTTACACATTCGCTCCTGGCACCCACAGCAGGCACTGCTAAGAGCCAAAAGGCCAGCTTGGCTAGTTTTGTATGCTTTTGGGTAACACACGACCAGTACTGAAACAGGTCAGGGGTGGCCTGGAAGAGAGGTTCTTGCAAATAATCATAGACTTCATTTTTCCCGAACCAATCTTCTTCCTGAGCTGCTGTGGCCTCCCCTGCTGCACGAGGCTTCTTGGTTGAAGGTTCAAATTCTGTTTCTTCTGCCCAGGACTCTTTCACCTCATTGATCAGCTCGCAGACCTTGCCAATGATCTCTTCATGCTGGTAGGGCGGGACGGGCCGCAGCTTCTGCTGAGGGTCCAAGATCATGGCTACCTTGTGTGCCGAGTGAACTTTGAAGTTCTCCTTCAGCGCCTCCAAGAAGAGGTGACAGAGTTTGCTGACCACGCCAGCATCGTTGGCTTTGGAAGTGAACAGTTTCTCCAGTTTGACGTAGGTGGGCAGCACCAGCTGCAGCGTGGGCCGGCTCTCGTTGCTCAGCTCGATCACGGCCTGTTTCACCGGCGCCAGGATGGCTGCCAGGTTGCTGAGCAGGTGTTTGTTCAGGTTTTGGATGAGGTTCATCTTCTTGGCCCTGCTGTAGAACTCGCAGATCTGCTCGTAGCGCTCGTGGACGAGCAGCAGGGAGTCGGTGACCGAGTTCCAGCAGGGCGGCGGGGAGGTCTCTTCCAGGGAGCCAAAGGTCTCCTTTGAGAGGCCCGTGGACCCTGCCAGGTCTTCACAGACATTCAGGAGCTCGATCACCTCGTGCATGTTGCGAGCCTGTAGTGTTCTCTTGTTGAGCACGCTCTGCACCACCGAGTTCAAGGCACAGGCCGAGCAGCGCAGGCACATGCCCGCCTTGGAGAACGCCGAGGAGTTGACCTTGCAGTCTGTCACGTACACCGTCCTGATCTCTGACATCACAAACTCCGACAGCACGTTCTGCACCCAGTGGTGGATAAAATCACCATTGTCTCGAAGGTCTACACCCTTAATGCCCAGGACGTAGCTCTTGATGTGGTTGCCTTCCACCTGGTAGGCGGTGAGGATGTAGCAGGAGTCGGGGCCGACGCTCTGCGAGTGGCAGGTGACCCCGATGCCGAGGCAGGCGTTGCTGCCCAGGGCGCAGGTGACTTTCACCTTCACCTGGTTGTACATCCGAGGCAGGTGCTTCAGAGCCAGGGTGTTGAAGTTGCCCAGGATCTCGGTGACGGAGAAGGCACCGTAGCGAGCGCCGCTGTCCACCAGTGTCTGCGCCAGCTTGATGAACTCCTTGCCGCTGACCACGCTGAGCGCCCCGAGGTCGGTGCACATCACCCGCAGCAGCCTCTCGGCGATGTTCTGCCGCTCCTTCTCCGGGATCGCGCTGTTCCCCACGGAACCGCTGGCCGACGCTGCAGGGAAACACAAGCGGGCACAGAAAGGACCAGATCAGCACCTCTGCAGCAGGAGAGAGCTGGGGGCAAGGCACAAAACAATTCTCAGAGACCCCCAAAGAGGCAGAACAAGCCCAGATGATGGAAGAGACAACCCCAACCTTGGAGTTGTTCCCCCAAGGTTTCCGGACAGAGGAACCTCCAGAGACAGGCCCTGCTCTTGCTCAGAGCAGCAGGGAGCTGATCTGCATCCTGTCCCTGGTGTGGGGATGGTCACAGCTCAGCCCAGGTGGAAAGATGGACAGCAAATCACAGAATCATGGAATGGATTGGGTTGGAAGGGACCTTAAAACCCATCCAGTTCCACCCCTGCCATGGGCAGGGGCACCTCCCACTGTCCCAGGCTGCTCCAAGCCCCGTCCAACCTGGCCTTGGACACTGCCAGGGATCCAGGGGCAGTCACAGCTGCTCTGGGCAGCCTGTGCCTATGTCACAGCACGATGCCTGGATTAGTTTTTTAACTCCAGGCCAGGAAGTCTGACCTTGGATCAGAAGTTACCTTCTTTCAGGAATTACCAAATGCATCCTCCTCACAAACCTTTCCAACCACCCCGGGGTTCTTTGTTGCACTCCTGTAGTGGGAAGGGGTGCTCTGCTCTGCCGGGCAGGACACGAATTAAGGATGAAATCAAACACAATTCGGTGAGGACAAGGGCCTTGTGCAGTGCCCATCACTGCTGCACCCTGAGGCACCTGTTGCACAGGGACAGACTGAAGAGCTGCTACGTACTGTTGTTGGCGTTATTTCTTTGGAGCTGTGGTTTCCACTTCTCTTCAACCACGGGGAGAGGTGACCTGGGCTGGCTGGAGGCAATGTTGTTCTCATTGTCAGCTGTGAGGCAAGAGACAGGGAGGGGTTAAAAGCACAAAATAATGCTTAAAGCACAAAGAAAGGGAAACTGCTCAGCATTTACGTAGGGTTCCCTTAACTAAGGGGACGATTACCTACCACACTCTGTGGCTTTCAGTGAGCTGGCACAGCACCCTCAGGGACCCCGAAACTGTCTTTGGACTCACAACCTGTCACTTCCCAAAATGTGCCTGAAATGTGCCACGTGTCTTTCTGTGCACCAGGACGTGGATGCCACCAGCGCACCCTGAAGAATGTCTCCTGAGGAGCTGCAGCTGCACACCCGCAGGAATGGAAGCTCAGCCTGACTTGGGCCATTCATTTGCTTCCGAAATGAGGTGGAAAGGACACTAGTCCTTCTGTTCCCTCACTGCCTCTTCCTGCTCTGCAGGTGGCTGCCCTGTTCTCTCCGGGAAGCACTTTGGTTTTCAAGCTGTGCCCAGCTCCTCTGGATCTAAGGGTCTCATTGCAGTCTTCAGATCTGGTTTCTTCTCCGTGAAGAGCCAGGGCCCAGCTCCTCTGGGGCTCTCATTGCTGCCTCAGACTGCAAACACAAAGCCAAAGTCTCTGGAGTGTGACCAAAGACCACCCTACCCTGAGGCTGCAGACACCAAGTGCCCCCAAAGTCTTTGTGTTCGTGCTCCCATTTCTGTGTGTGGACCTGGGCCGACCACTTTGGCTGCCAGTCTGATGGGATCTTGTAAGGAAATGCAGGCAAGGTCAGTAAATTCTGTATTGTATCCGTGTTCTTTCCTCTCCTGTGCCCCAAGACCCTCTCCCCACCCTCCAGAGGAAATTTTCTAGTTCTTAGGATGCTTCAGTATGAAATGGTGCTGTGAAACAGGCTGTGAAGGAACATTACAGTGCACAATGAAATGGGCTGGAAGAGGAAGCAGAAAGATGGAGAGACTGATGACCAGGCTGAGCAGAAGGATGGAAATCAAAGAAAACAGAACAGGTCATTTGCTCATCACAGTTGGACGCATCTCACCTAATTCTGGACCTCTGTCAGACACACCTCTCTTTGAGGTGGCCCATTAGGGCTCCTTTTACACTCGGGGGTGCCACCCATCCACTCAGGCAGAACTGGATCCTCTTGTGGAGTAAGAATCACCGTGGTCTGAACTCACCTGGAGTCACTGACTCTCCACTGATTTTATGGGGAGGGGGGGCTGCCCAGCTCAGGGGACAGCCCCTGCAGCCTGGGGACACCAGCACAGAGTGCAGTGACCCTGCCCTGCCCTGTGCTGTGAGCAGTGCCTTGAGGCACCCACAGCTCTGCCAGGCTGCTCTGGGGGGCCAGGACATACACGAGAGGGGAGAGCTGCTCTCCTCCATGTGTGCCAGTGCCCTGGCAGAGCAGGGAGACCAGCAGGGGTGTGATGGAGCTCCAGTGCTCTCCTCCTTACAAGGCCTCTCCAGTGTGAGCAGCTCTGCCCTTCCCTGCCCATCGACAGGCACAGGCTGCTCAGTTATCTGTGGGCACTGCACTGGCACAGGCTCGGTCAACACCTCAGAGCAACCTGGGACATGAGAGACCCAGGGCAGCCTTTGGGCCTGCCTGGGGCCTGTGTGTGCCCAGGGAGCTCCCTGGCCACGCTGGGTGCCCGGGGAGCACTGCCATGCTCAGGCTGCAGCCACAGGTTGGGCTTTGCAGAGCTGTGAAGAGCATGAAGTGCCCCAGAGAGCACCAGTGACCAGGTGTGACACATCAGCTGTCCCCCAGCACCTGCCAGACTAATTGCTCTTGAACCAATGTCACCAGTGTCCTCAACTCCAAGCACCTTGGGTGGGCAAAGGAAAATGTTGGATGTTGCCTGCTAACTTTGCTCACAGTTCAGGCCTTCCTTGTCTTGGTGAGGGATGGGTAGGGGAGAAACCCTCTGTATTTCCTCACCGTAACTCTTTTATCTATTTCCTGATAATAGGGGATTTATTATATACAAATACCTGCTGGCATTCAGTGTGGCATTAATGAGATTTGTACATTTCAGCCTCATCTTCCTTATCAGGCAGTCTGTGAACTACACAGATCATGGTTCTTTAATTTTTCTTCATGCCTCCAATCCTTTAATCCAGGTTCAGCCTAGTCCTCCTTTTGTTTTTTTAGGCCTAGATTGTAGGAAGGGCATTATATAGCAGCACTTGACCTGAACAAAATACTCTAAAGGGAGTCAAAGCTGTATATTGTTCAGTGTAATTACAGAACAAATTCCTCTGCCTGGTGTTCTGCTGTTCTATTTCTGCCTTTCAGCACCCAATTTACATTCTAATTGCTTCTTCTCACTGTGTAGCTGCTTTATGAAGCTATAATCTCTCTTATTACCTTCCAGCCTCTGGGCTCAGCCCTCTGAATGACTCAAGTGCCAGTATGTCCCTGATTTTGCTCCTGGAGGCCAGCAGCACGTTCCCTGGCTTCTGTCCCTTGTGAGAGGGGTCCAGGGGAGGCAGCAGAGCCACTGGAAGAGATCAGCCCTTTGCATTCGACAGGACAAACCAAACTGGGCTCCTGAACACATGAACTGAGGGAGCATTTGACCCATACAGGCTCCTTGGCTCTCTGCATCCCCACAGTGAAACATTCCCTGAACCAGGGATAAAGCACTGCCATGCCTTGTCCCCAGTCTGCGCCTCCTGTGCCACCAGTTCTGCTGACACTGCCGAGTCCCTGCACTCCCAGAGATGCTGAGGCAATGCTGTTGCTTGGATATGGAAAGCCCAGAATCATAGACTTGTTTAGGTTGGAAAAGACCTCCAAGATCATTCAGTCCAACCATCAGCCCAGCCCAGCACCACATTCACCACCGACCCATGTCCCCAGGTGCCACATCCGCATGCTCTTTGAGCATTTCCAGGCATGGTGACTCCACCCCTGCCCTGGGCTCGGGGTGCTTGAGAACCCTTCTAATCTAAAGCTCCCCTGGCACAACTTAAGGCTGTTTCCCTCCTGTCCTCGTCAGTTGTTCCTTGCAAGAAGAGACCGACCCTCACCTCACCTCCTGTCAGACTGCAGGAACGAAGTGCTGCCAGGGCAACTGCAGGCCCTGTGTGCCTTCCCTGCTGTCTGCTGACACAGAACACCCAGAGCTCTGCACCCACCAATGCTGGCCGCAGTTCTCCTGCCTCTCCTTTGGCTTTGCCCTCATCCCATAGCAGCAAATGCCGCCCGCTCGCTCCGGCTGCACACGTGGAGGAAGGGGAGAGGGGTGAGCACAGGGCTGCCAAGCACCACACCCAGAGATGCCACGGGAGGGGACAGTGGCTTTCACAGGGCACAGCCTTGGTGGCACCTGCAGAAAGCAGCTGAAGAAGACAGGGACACACTCACTGTCATTGCACCAGTGAGACTTCAGGAGGAGGCAGCCAGGCAGAGGAAGGGACTTGCAAACACAGCAGGGAACAATGAGAAAACAGAGTTTACCAAGAGTAATCCAGAGCTGGGCAGAGGGGAATTACCCATTCACAGAGCTCTGCTGACGTGACAGGAGCCAGACCGCAGACACTGCTCCCTCCAGCCCTTTTCTGTGGCCAGAGTAACCCAGGTGAAAGACCACAGGACCACAGACTGGTTTGGGTTGGAAGGGACCTTAAAGCCCATCCAGTGCCAGCCCTGCCATGGGCAGGGACACCTCCCACTGTCCCAGGCTGCTCCAAGCCCCAGTGTCCAGCCTGGCCTTGGACACTGCCAGGGATCCAGGGACAGCCACAGCATCTCTGGGCACCCTGTGCCAGGGCCTGCCCACCCTCACAGGGAGCCCTCAGCACCACCCCCGTGGGTCACTTGTAAAGAAGAGAGAAGGAAGAAGCTGCAGGCAGTACTTGCTTAAAACTTGCAACAGCTCAACCCTGCCAGTGAGCTGCCCTTGTCTCCTTGGACACCTCAGCCCCTGCACTCAATGTCACCCAGAGCTGCAACTCAAAATGCTGCATTTCAGCACCAGAGCCCAGAGCAAGAACAGGATGCTCAGGACACAGTGTGGAGGCAGCAGGAACTGCCATAGACAACCAGAAAGGACAGACCCAAGGCCAGGGAGTGAGGGCAGCCCTGCCAGGGCAGAGCTCCACTGATC
>NW_008239284.1:147756-164101 GCF_000691975.1 Corvus brachyrhynchos
GAATGCCCCGTGCTCTAACAGAAACACAAACTCACACCTTCTGCTCACAAAGCGCTCCAAAAGCCTCTTTGTAACATTATAGAGATGATAAATAAAGTAGCTGCTGAACAACACACAGAGCCTGCACTAAGATTTGCCAACAGGAACTGAAATGGAATAGAGGAACCTCATGGATGAAGAACTCAGGTGACACTATTAAAATTAGGACTGAAACTAAAATAGAGAGCAAGATAAGAACTCTGATTAACATTATTGTTACAGAATGGAAAATATACTTTTCCTCAAGCCTCTTGTCCTCCTGTGCCACTCTCCTCAGGGCCTGCACTGCATCTGCATCTCAACAGAGCAGCCGTCTTTTGGAGAATACAGGTCTGTCAAAGGGGATTTAATTGTTCTTAAAACTGTGTTAGTTCACTTGAATTTTTATTCAAGAGGAGAAAAAAAAAAAAAGAAAAAAAAATCTGCCAATATAAAATTAATTCTGTTTCTGCATTTTTGAATATATTGAATGCTGTCTTTGAAACAGCTTTGGCTTTGAAATTTTAAAACTGTCTCTTATGTATCAAGACAGGAAACAAAACCAATGACTTAGAAACAAAGCACTGGAATGATTCCTAAGAATTCTCATTTGTAGGTAGCTGAGAGGCAACTGCTGAAATGGCAAATTCTTCTTCTGAGAACACATTTCAGTCCTCTGCAGAACTCCAGGAGACACAAGCACAGGACAGGACTCGTGTGGGCAAAGGCTCTGCTGCCCTGCGAATGTTTTTGGTTTGTTTGCTTCCGTGAGAGCCACCCCTTTGGCACAAGGCGGGATTTAACCTGCTGTAGGAGTTTATGCAATGAGGATTCTCTGGACAAAGCCAATGAGGAGTGTGATGGGCTCTGAGCTAGCATGGCACATTCCCTCTCTCCCTACGGAAAGGAGCGATATTCACAATACAGCCTGAGCCTATGTGCTCCAGCCTTTGAGGGGTGACTTTGTTTGTTGCAGGTGAAATGACTGGGGCTGTGGGAATGGGGAGCACTGAGGACCCTATGGACACACATCGGGGTCAGCACCAGGCAGCAGCACAGAATTTAATTCTCTGCTTGCAGTGAGTCGAAGTGCCCAGCTTACCTGCGTGGGACTGCATGTGCTCCAGGAGATTGTTATAAAACTGGAACTGGATTCCACAAGCTCCACAGGTGTAAGGCTCTGTTTGGGAGAAATCAGTTCAGAAGAATTACACAGAGTCTGCAGGGAAGCAGCACAGGTGCATACCTCAGTGTGTACAGCCGTGGGGCCGTGCCCCTGGCACAGCAGCTCCGCAGGGAGCGGGATAGGGCTGGGCACGGCTCTGCCTCCTGGGCTGGGCTGGGCTGGGCTGGGCAGCCTCCTCCTGCTGCACTCCATGGCCGGGGGCACAGGCAGAGCACAAGGGGAAGCACCTGCTGCCCTGTGTGGGCATCTCAGGGATCTGCACAAGGATTTCTTCGGGAGTCTGTCCACCGGCCGGGGCCTGCTCTGTGCAGCCTGCCTTGAGCACATCCCTGCTATTTTAGAGCCTGTGAGCAAAGCCTGGTGAATTTATTTTACATCCAGTTCTGTCAAATTCCAGTCTCTGCTGCCTTTCCTGAGTGAGACAAGGAGCACCGGCTTGTGACAAGTGCTGTAGTCAGAAGCTGGGGGTGGAGCAGTGCCATGGGGGAACTCAGCTGAGGCTTTGTGGCTGTCACCAAGCGCAGTGAGACCAGGGACTGGTGAGTGTCACAGGGCTGGGTGGCAGCAGGATGCCAGGGAAGCAGAGGTGGAGGGCAAGAAGCACAGGAACCAGGGCTGTGCCTGAAGGCTGAGAGCAGAGCAGGAGAGCCATGTGCCAGAGCAATGTGGATGAGCTGGAGTGAGGAAAGAGCTGGGTGCAGAGCCCCCTCGTGAGCTGCAAGATACATTTAGCCCTTTTCTATGTTGAAAGTGCATTTTTTCCACTGAATTAACCTAACAGCAAATGTTTGCAGTTGTCTGTTTAACAGTATCAGTAGAGTGCAGTGGCTGACAGATGTGATCTTGAACTATGGTGCTGGGATATGGCAATATTGCAGTTTGCCTCTGGCCCTGAAGCCACACCAGCACTGCCCCCTCTCACACTGGGGCAGCAGAACGGACAAACACATTTGGCACATTAACAATTTCGGATACAAATGCCTGGCACACACACGGAGCAAGGTCTGTTGCTACAATATTTCAGAAGTCTAGATCTAAGTTCAAAGCGAAAAACATATTCTGTATCAATGAATAAGCAGAAGCACCAGCACACAGGATGGAAGAACCAAAACCCAGGGAAGCACAAGCCTGCCTATACCCTGTGAGAAATCTATCTGAGGTAGCAAACCCCAGAATCCACCTCAAGGCTACAGGAATCCGTGAGGAAAAACATAAAAGAGAGCATGAACAGTCTGTATAAGCTGTACTTTCATGCTGTGAGGTTAAACCTTTCCCACAGAGCCTACAGCCTCTGAAATGATGGAGCCAGCTCTGCCCAGAGTTGTACTCAATGCTTTCACTCACTGTTTGCTTGTGATGCTGCTCCTGGGCTTTGCCGTGGCATGGAAGGTTGGGAACACAGTACCTAAGTAACTGTGCTTGTGAAAAAGAGAGAAGACTTGGGCAGCTGAGTGGCACACAGGGATTTCAGGCCTTGGGAATTAACAGGGACTGGCTGTCTCTGCTGAAACCATCAGCAGTGAAGCACATGTGGTAAAATGCCACAAGAGGTACAATGCAATCTAATTGTTCAGGCTTATTTTTAGTTGTCAGAGAGGAGAAGGCTCCCTGGGGGTGCAAACCATCCCTCTTGGGTTCGTACATCAATGTCAGTGACCTGTGTTACAGACACACCTCTGCTCATGGAGCCCAGACTGCTCAGATGGAAACATCTCAAACCAGCGTCAAAATTAACGTGTGATTCATCTATTGAAAGCAGTCACACTTCCAAGAGCCTGCTACCTGCTGCTGACAGGCCCCTGGCAGGTCAGAGGAGCTGTGTGAGCCCCTCTCTCTGCCCCTCTGCTCTGCTGGAGCCCCTGCCCCTCCACCAGAGGGGAGGACAGCCCCTGCTGTACTCCCAGTGCTGCAGCAAGGCTGCACGTGTCACCCTGCAGTCCCCTGGACAACGGCAGCTCTCGTGTGCCATTTGAACTTCATCTCAATTCTGAAAGTTGCCCCTTCTGTTCTGCTCCAGAAATGTCCAACTTTGGAAAAAAAATCACCACCTACTTCCAAAAGCTGATTTCACATTCTGAAAATGCCAAAGCATTTTCTAAATAATTCTGAGACAAAGACACACGGAAGTCTAAGTTCACCACAAATGAAAATGAGTTCACATTAAAACTAAGCATAAAATTTAAATTCACCCAACAATTCCAAAGTCTTTCCCAGGACCAAGGGAAGGGATGCTTGGGAGGATGTGCAGAATCCCTGTGGGAATGAATGAGCTCACTTTTCTTCCCAGAGCTCTCTCAACCCTCACACTGCTGAGCTTTCAGCTCCTGAGCCCCTCATGCTCCACAGTGCAGAGCTGGGAACAGTCAGGCTGGCTGGAAGGAGGGTGGGATGTGCCAGAGCTAGAAGAGGAAGAGGGATCTGCAAGGTGGAGAGGAGAAAGAAGCAATCTGTATCCCAAACCAGGGAAAAGTCACTGCTGGAAAAGAACTGCTCACCTGAGCTGGTAAATCCTCCTCCCTTTGATTTCTCCTGCAACTTAAACTGGAAAAGTTGTCAAAAGTGCTCTGCACACCCACGTGAGCCCCACCTGTGCCCCATTCTCCTTCCTGGGAGCGCAGCCCCCCTGCCACTGCAGGACCTCTGCTCGTCCTTCCCATGGGGAATTTCAGCTCTTCCTTACTCAGGCTTAGGTTTATGCATCCACTCTGTTGCCTTCAGGTGGGCTGAGCTCGGCAAAGGGCCCCCAGGTCCCCCCTTGGGTGCTTCCCCCAGCAAACCTGTCCTTCTGCTCCCAGCTGGTGATGGTACCAGGGCAGCTGGGGCCCCTCTGTGCTGCCCACCCAAGCCCCTTGTGCTCGTGGAGGTGTCCTCTGAGAGAAGGTTTCAACCAGCAGCTGTTGAAACCTCTTCAGTGTCCTGAGCCACACAGAACTAATGCTCACATCTGGTTGCACAATTTAAAACATCTTTCCCCAAGGCTATAATTAGACACTTTTATTAGTGCTTTACCAGTGAGCAAGGCCCCAGAGCAAGGCAGCAGCTGTGTGAGCCAAGGCAGAGGAAAACCAGTGCCTGTGCTTAGGTTAAATAAATCACTCTAATTCCCATGTTAACTCTCATTGCCACATCTAAGCCAGGGAAAATAGCAGAGCCTGGTCTGAAGCCAGGAGTGAACAGGAGTTGAGAGCTTTAACAGAAAGTTCCAACAGCAAGTGCCCTGAAGTGCTTGTGCAGAGTGACAGACACCCAGCAGGGTGTCACCGTGGCTCAGCAGGGACAGCCCCCCCGGCTGCTCTTTCCTCAGCAGAAAAGCCCCACATTTCAACACTTCTGTCCACATCTTGGTGAAAAACAAATGCACAACAACTGTGAGGAAAACTCCTCAGCATTTCCACCCAACGTTTCCACTGGCATTAGCTTCACTAACAGCGTAACTGCACCTTCCCTTTGACACAAACCCTTGAAACAAGGCAGGAGAACCAGCAGCAGGCTCCTACAAAAACACCAGCACACCCCAAAATCAGTGGAAGTTTCTTGAAAACAGAACTTCTGTCACTTCCAGCCAGCTCAGACAGTAAGAGACAACAAGGTGCTCTGGAGCATGTTTGGAAAAGGGAGTCCCAAATTCACCACCCTTGTCAAAAGGCTTGGCATTAATTGGATTTCTCTTCCCACATGAACTTGTGTTCTCAATAAAGCCCTTGCTTCCCTCTCAGCTTTGTAAGAGGAGGAAGAACACCTGTCCTCCCTTCCTGTGGCCCTGCTCAGGGTGCAGCATTCAGGGCTGCCCTGCATCACCAGGCTGGCACAGACTGAAAATCCCCCTCAAATCCCAATGCAAGCTGAGCAGAAACCAAACACCCTGGAAGGCAAAGGAAGAAGCCCCACCTGCTGAAAGCATCAAAGCCAAAGGGCAGAACCTCCAGCAGAGACCACCTGTGCACCCATCCCAGACCTGCTCTCCCTCCCCTCCTGCTCGCTGCCTGTTTCTCACCCGTGCTCCCAGGCCACAGGGACCTGGCTCTGTGCGGGTGTTTACTGAGCTGAGCCACGATGACAAGTTTTTCTCTGTGTAAATGTAACTTAAATATGGGTTCATTTTCAAATCTTGGTTTCAGAACACATTCACAACAAACTCCCTGAAGACCGAACACGAAGCGATTTGGCAGCCCCAGACTGCATGGAAACACCCTGGAGGATTTGTGTTGCATTTAAATCTGACACCAGAGCCGCAGAAGTGAGGCATTTTATCTTTGACACCTGGACTCCTAATAAAAAAACCATTTATTGATGAAAATTGCTCAGAGGGCAGGGCAGCAGGGCTGCAGGAGGGCAGTCCCTGCCTCTTGCACCACAGACATCCATCACACTTACTTTGTAAAAGCGGGAAAGGATTTGAAATCAGGGGACTTGCGGTTTCTGCAAAAAAGAAAGAGATTTAAATATTGAGACTGGCAGAGACCTCGCTGCATTCTTCACAGCTCTGCCTATCTGTTCCCTGCTCCTTATCCCTACTCCACACTTCCAGAGTTATCCAGGGCAGGATGGGAGCTCCATTTACCACAAAATCCAACATGTCCAGCTGTGAATTTTCCCTCCCTTGCTCAGTTTCTCATGGCCAGGGTTCTGCATCTTTCCCGTCCAATTTAAAACGTCCAGAGACTTTAACACACACCCAGTGCTACAGCAATGGAAAAAAGGGAGGAGGCCAGCAAAGAAAAGCCACGGAGGCAAGAAACCCTTTACAAAGGCTCTCTTTGGTGCTGCAGATGCAAATTCCCAGTTCCACCATGCAGCTTCTTTAAACTGAAGCTGGGAAGGAAAACCAGGGTGTTCCAGCCTCCCTGGATGCCAAAGGAGAGAGTTCCTAAGCAGCGCAGTTACTGCAGGCTGAGAATGCACATTTCCTACGCAGCACACCTTGCCTTGCCTCTCTGTAAGGTGTGCCTGAAAACTGGATGCTGGCTGCCCCTTGGGCACCCAGGAGCTGTCTGCATCCAGTCCCCAGTGCCCTGGGGCAGAACCAGCAACCCCCAGCACCTCAGACCATGTGTGGTTTCCTACAGCTCCCAGGTGAGGTCCTTTAGGGTCAGACCCCTGCAGAGGGGCAGAAATCATTAGTGTTAAATATTCAGTCATGGACTCAGAGCATTTCCAGAAGGGCCCCACGTCCAAGGCTGTGAGCTGGCACATCCGTGGCTGAGGCTCTCGGGGCTCTCTGACAGACCTGGCTTGGTTTCCTTGGAAGGAAAACTGCCCTCGTGAACTGCATGGGTCAAGCACAGTGAGCCTTCCTGCTGGACATCCCAACGTGCTGAGGACCTGAGCTGCTGAACAGGGCTCCAGGTGGCAGGGCCAGCCAGTAAGGAATGGAGATGAAGGCATGGATGATGCTTGGCAAAGACATGACCGGACAGTGCTGAGGAGAGGGGATGCATGGGAGGCACCAGCTGGATACGGAATGCTGCTGATCTCTTAACACGCTGTGATCACCCAGCAGTGCTCTGGGTGCTCCTGCAGCTGCTGAGCTCGGTACCTGGGGCAAGATCTTCACTAAAACAAGTCCCTCACCTGGCCCTGCTGAGCAGCTGAACAGGGCAGGCTCCTCCAGGCACCATTCTGTGTGTCCTTGGCCCCTGCTCTGGGAAGTGCCCTGCCAAAGCTCACTCAGTGGGTGCCCACGGCACCGTCCGTGGCTCCAAGCGCTCCAGGGCTCTTGCAGCAGCACGGGAGCTTTTGAAGGGCAAACCCCAACTTGATTGTCCCCCCAGAAGAGAACCTGATGTGGAGCAGGCACAGAGCCCAGCAGTGGCACAGAGCACTTCAAACAGCCCAAGGAATTCTCAGCACCACCTCTGGCTGCTCTCCAGCCAGAAGTGCTGACACAGTGTCCTCGTTATGCTTGCCTTCCTACTCACATGGAAGCCACTGTCAGTCTGAAACAGCAGTTCGGGTACTCAGTACAACACTAGTTTATGTGAAGGAAGACTATTAGGATTTTTCTGGTCTTCATATTTATAATGGGACAATTTTTCCTCCATGCACTGTCACGTCCCTGCTACAGCACAGTCACTTCCACTAAAGCCACCTATCCAGGCAACAATGATAGAAATGCCAGAGTTTGAATGATTAACGCTAAATCACCTTGCACTGGGAACTTGTAATCTTTCCCCCCACAGATTCTCCAGGCAAAATGAGAGTTCAGGTTTTTCTGCCCACATTCTGTTCTCTCGGGGACCCTTCTGGCCATGCCCTGCCCAGCCCCAGCGCAGTGTCTGTGCTTGCAGCCTGCAGTCCCCAGTCCTATCCCTGGCTGTGTGTCCCAGTTCTGCCGAGTGCTCCTTGCCTCAGTGCTTTCATATGGATTGCCTCAATTCTTCCCTGGTATCCCAGCACTCTGGAGCAATTGGCAGGACATCACCCACAGGGACTGGCTGCTGAGTGGTTGTTTTAACTCAGATATATTTCTTCCTGTCTACAAGTTGCCTGTTCAACATGAGAAGTCTGGAACAGCTTAAATGAATGTGGCACCAGAAATAAACAGTTCATTCCTAGAAACCTCAATTGCACACAAATGCCCAGTGGACACAGTGACTTATTTATGCAACCAAGCAAAGTGACACTTTCTTAACTGAACCTCTCCCTGTGTGACTCTCACTCTCCTGGTGAGAACTGCCCTCAGCTGCTGACCCTTCTTCTGAGCACAGAACTTCAGGCAGCTTGGAAAATGCAGCTCTGTCTATTTGTGCAATTGTGTTGCCCCACCATCAGCACTCCCAGTGCTGTGCACAAAGTGGGAGCTCACAGAACAACTCCCCCTTCCCCTTTTCCTCACTCCTCAAACTTGGCCATTGGCTCTCCCAGCTCCACGGAGAGTTGTAGCAGTCACAAACCAACCACAGATGAGAATTGCCAGATGAATGTTAATGGGAGCTGTGTTTGTGCTGACAGAGCCTGCCAGGCAGCTGGGTGCACCTCAGGAGGCAGAGGCAGGGGGGCTGGCTGTGCTAATGTCACACTGCAGTCACTAATCAAGAATTATTATGCCCCAAACACTAAAGCTGCACTCACCCACCAAAAATGCTATCCTAAAAGTCCTGTCTTTCCAGCAGAAATCCCCCCAGATGGGTTATAGAATGACTGGACTACAGGGGATGAGCAGAAGGGGATGTACGGCCACACCAGGGAAGAAAGCCTGCGATTTCTGAAAATCCACCTATCCATGTTTAAAATCTAGTCCTGTGTCCTTTAAATCCTGACAAGTGGAGATTCTCAGGCTTTTCCAAGAATTTTTACTCTAAATCAAATGTAGGAAATCAATTTTTTTTGGTCTCAGTCTCATCGCAACTCGGCACGAACTGATTCAAAAAAAAGAAGACATTTCCATTGACCCTCTCCCCAGTCTGGAATAAACAGTGCTGGAAAGCAAAGCTTCCCTGTGTAAACAGGAATGAAAAGCATTGACATTTTAAAACTGTAAATGCTAAAATTTGTTGCACTGGAAGTTCTGACAGTAATAGTTCCCTAAAGCAGCAGATGAAATTGAGATGTATTTATACAGCTTAAATCAACCTCAAAAGTTCAAAATATTTCCCAATTCCCTACATAATTTAAACTGTTCTCTTTCACACTCATAACATTGAGCAAGTTCAGACTTCAACAAACACTGGCAATTCCAATTAGATTTCCCCTTTGATGGCTGTATTTGAAGGTGTCGAAACCAAAGAGCTTTTTTTCTCCTTTTTTGCTTTTAGTTTTCTTCCTGGATTCTCACAATTTCCTTAATCCCTCTCAGCCTTCATTTCACAAAGGAGTCATCCACAGTGCCCAGAACAATGGCTCGAGCTGCATTAGGCTGCAAACACTTGAGTTAGAGATGGTTACTGTTCCTGAGGAAGGTCATTGCCCCTGTCTGGAGTCAGAGGAAGGGAGACCCCGGGGAGATCCCAAAGCCTGGGAGCCCTGTGGTTACCGAGGGCACCAGCACAGGGCCCAGCCCCCGCCAGAGGCTCCTCTCCTGCTCCAGCCAGGCATGGAGGAAGAGGAAAGCAGCAACCTCCACTGTGGAACACAACACTCCGCTCAGCCCCTTTCTGGAGATTTCCCTGCCCATGCTCAGGCTGATCATCACTGCCTCTTACACTGCACAAGCTGGCCTGGAAATACTGTTTGGCCTCTTGAGAATTTAGGCCAGAAAACCCCAGCATGCGTCGAGACTCGGCAGAACGACCCCCACCAGGGAGGGTTCCCTTGGAAGCAGCTTTCTGGCACCCTCAGGAATAACAGCTTCTGCTGTTCATCCCAGTGAGCCAGTTCCATGCTTCAGGATCAGGCCATGGCATTGCCTGCTGGACCTGCCTTAGCTGAGCAGAAGCTCCATGTGACTTGGGACCTCTGCTGCCTGTGCTCCCGAGGCAGCACAAGAGAGCAACTGGGACATTTTAGCAGGATGCTATTTTTAAAGCACTGTGAAACTTCCAGGTTTCATCAAAAAGCAAGTTCAAGTGGCTGTGGAGACCCTTTCCATGAGTAGAAAGGACACTCTCCAATCATAACATGGAAGACAGCTCGAGTCCTTCAGCCACTCCCCGTCTCCATCCCACCCTGCTGGGAGGAGACACGCCTGGGACTCCAATCAGCCCCAAAGCAGTGCTTGCCCTGCAGCACAGAGCTGCTGTTTTACGGCAAGTGACACAGATAAGGATGCCAGGTACCTGCATTCACTGTGACAGGGACTGGGGTTGTGCACAGGGAAGAGACATCTGAAATCCAACATTTCCCATTCTGGGTTCATTCTTATTCCCACTCAGGACTCCCTCCAGCACTGCACCCCAGTGGATTTCAGGTGGCTTTGGTTGCTGACCTCCCTGCTCTGCCCCTCCAGCCCCTCACTCCAGACACCCAGGGGTCTGTGCCACTGCAATCAGGATGCAGACACAGGGAAAAAGCAGAATGTCCCCAGCTGGGTGGCCTAAAAAACTCCTGCTGCTCTCTTTGGCATCTCTGTATCTGAGCCTGTGACACAAAACTCACATCCACAGAGAGCAAGAGCCATCCAGCATTTAACAAGGCCAAGCCCCACAGCTCTTGGCTGCTCAGCTGGGACCTACATTTACCTCCCAAAGCTGGTGACTGTTCCTCACAGCAGCAGTTTGGTGACAAGCAAACAGCAGATGGGAGTGGGAGGACGGAAGTGTCCGTCCTTCTGTCATTCCCCACCACATTATCACCACCTGCTTCCCTGCCTGGGAGAGATCTGCTGGCTGGAACACAAGAGAGGACAAGCCGACAGTGCCAGAATCACCCAAGAGTTCCCATCCCACACGTGACACTGAGCCACATGGTGTTTGCCCCACCCACTGAGACACAGCCATGGGAACAAGGAACATGGGGAGGCAAGGACGTGTCAGCTCTTCCAAAAGGCAGCTACAGAGAGCTCTGCTGGACACCTGAGCACACAGAGCTCTCCATGGCCTCTCTGACCACCAGTGACACTCACAGTGACTGGTGATGCTCACCCAGGCTGCTGTCAATGAGGTCATTGGGACTCCTGAGAACTGGAAGGAATAAAAGGAGAAACGGCTTGGTGCGAGGGCTGGAAAACAGCACTGAATGGGACACGTGGGAAGCAGCACAAAAATGGAGCCAAAGGGGGAAAACAGGGCTGGGGAAGAAAAGAGGATGCAGGATAGATAAAGGAAGAAAAAAGGGAAGAAGTTTATACATCCCCATGCACCAGCGTGGATTTAAGGAGCATTTCAGCTGCTTAATGCAGAAAAGAACGGCTTCCAACCAGAGCCCAACTCCCCTCAAACCAGTCCTGGGCAGCTCACTTGAGTTCCTCAGGTTTCCTGGCTCACACAAAGGTTTAGGTGAGTACCTTGCAACTCCCCTGCAGCCTGCCAGGCCCTCAACTGAGCCACTAAAATAAACTGACACAACACATGGTGCAGACAGAAACCCTCCTTACAGGGAAACGAGATGAGCAAATCACATGAAACTTGCTACCCAGCTTGTGAGAATTTCTGGCTTTGTTTTGGTTTTTGCTGTGAGCTTTCACTCGTGGTTTAAATGTTACAGTCCAGATAGAAACAGGTTGAGGAGGATGAGTGTGATGTGAGCTGGTACAAGGAGATGGCAGGGAGAGTCTGGGAGATGTGTCACAGCAACTGTGGGTCAGTATTTAACAGTTCAGAGAGAACCAAAGTCTTGGACCGTTCAGTACAGCCACTCTGTGTTTCCTGTCAGTGCTTCCTGGACCCCTCCCATGCTACAGGTTCATCTCCCCTCCTGCAAAACCTGACAAGAGCAGCCAGCAGGTTTTACAATGCAGCTTTCTTGGCTTCAGGAAGGAGCTGTCTGACAGGAAGGAAAACATTTCTGCCCTTCCTTTGTTGGCTGTACAGGGTTTGACAGGAATAAAAAAGGTACAATCTCAGGCTGCTGCTTTCCAAGGGCTCCAGAGGAGTCAGGGCCCCAAGTGGTGTATTGGCATTTACAGATGTGCACTTCAAGGCTTTGAAACCCTTCACGACACTGACAGTACCCACAGAAGACAAGACATGAGCTGCTGAGAGGCAAGAGCCACGTCCAGGGCTGCAAGCCAGGCTGGGCTGACTGACCAGGGCCTGGGCAGCCCCAGGAACTCCTGACTGCCCAGCAGGAACAGGACTAAGGAGTACAAGGGCCTGAAACACGGAGACAAGCTCACCTGATGGGTTCTGCTTACACCTCTTTTCTTTAGGTTTTTCTGTCCCCGAATGACCAGCTGCAATTGTGGTGAATGATGGATTAGTACAGGGTTGTTCCCCAAAACACAATATGCAGTATTTTAGCAACGAACAACATTTTTTCCCATTCCCCATCACCCACTTTGCTACCACACGTGGGTTTTCCACATCACTGCTTTTCAACAGGGTTCCAAAAGCCCCTTACTTGCTTCTGAGGCAGACAAAACCCCCAACAGACACTGTGTAACCTGCTCCAGGGGGATATCCCAGCCCTTACCTGTCCATTCCAGCCAGAGGCACTGCCAACACCATATACTCTCCTTCTCTTGGATGGGGAATGGAGGGAGGCCAGGCCTTTCTGCTGGCACGTTATTTATCTCTGCAGCAAGATGCTAAAAATACTTTTCATCTGGCCTGTCACTTTTGCTCCAATTAGGGAGCATAAGGAATGGTAGTGGCCTACTGGAAGGCTGGGCAATAGACAGGCAGGATAAAAACCTTGTACAGAAAACTTTAAAGTAGTGGACCTGAACAAAATTGTCCAGGCCAGTGGTTATGTTCAATTACACTTGGACCTAACACTGCAAGGAAACTGCACAAGTGGAGGGGATTTTCATTTCTTCTAGAACATGTATTTTGGTCTCACATTCACACAGCTGGTTCACTGTGACCTCCAGGCAGTCAGTCCACAAACAGCTGGACATTGGCTACAGTGACCTTTAAATAAACTGTCACACTCAGCATCACTGTGAGCTGCAGACTGCTGCTCTATCCACAGTCCTCAAACTTCTGCTGGTTGCAAATGTCTTTGCTCCACCAGGACTGCACTGAGACATAGACACAGCACAAGACCTGCTGGATCTCCATCCATCATTTCTCCACATCTTGGCTCCCCTCTGAAAAATCTATGCTCAAGTACCTGGTCCTTGGCAGCAGGATTCCCACATCACCTGTCTGACAGGGCTGGAGTGCCAGGAACCTGGGGAGGAGGCAGAATAAGGCACTACCCCAGGAGGGCTGCCTGCCTGTGAGCTTAAACAAGGTATCCCATAATACATCAGCATTCCCTGAGCACAGCTGAATCCTGCTTGGAGAGGAACATGGAAGCAGCAGGAAGGGGTGGTCACACTTACCACTGGAGTTCTGGGAATTGCTGTTTGTTTCTTCAAAGTTGTTCTGCGCTTTGCCCTCCACTCTTCTGCTGAAAGCACTTTCTGCTGGGTGGAGAACAAAGCAGGGATGGTGACTGGTCAACACTGGATGCAGAACCAGGCAGACAGGAGGCAAGACCTGCTCCTGTGCCACATAATCACAGTGCCTGAATACAGCAGAAAGGTCAAATACCTCATTTTGGAGGCAAATGGGCCAGATTCAGTGAAGGGATAACAGGTGGGTATTTTTCTCGAATGCCTTCTGGCTGAGGTGGCCTGGATTGGCTCTTAGGGAGCCCATGAACACCAGTCCTGACTGAACCAGAAAGGTCATGGCTTCCTCCCCTGCAAAAAAACCCAACCCTTATCTTACTCTTCCTTAAGGCAACAAGCAGCCCTTAAAGCCTGTGAGCACAGGTGACCAGTCTCAGACTGAGCTGGGGCCTCATCACCACACCAAGGTGTCACCTACAGAAGCACTGTAGGTGCCAGCTTTCCTTGTGCTTCCCAGTCACCTGCATTCCCTTCCTAAACACCCTCCTGCAAATGTTGAAGCAGAGGCCTGAAGGGTTGTCTCGGGGCCTGCCCACCATGTCTGGAAAAGCTGTGGAAGATCCTGTGGCTCTGTGCTTCCCAACAGTGCCCCTGTTCCCAGAGGCCTCCCCAGGGCCAGGCAGGCAGGCCCTGCTCCTGGCACTGGGCAGCTTCCCAGTAACTGTACTGGGACGCCTCCTCCAGCGGGCACAGGTGGCTCCTGACCCTGGCAGTGGCCACAGTGTCCTGAGCCATCACTGCCCAGCACAGCTCAGGGGCCTCCCACCCTGCTCAAGCTGGTGTCCCTCAGCACAAGCTCAACAGTGCAATGAGCTCCTGTCTCACTTCACCGGGTTTGCAATATCTGGGCAAATGGATTTACTGCAGTGACTCAAAGGACAAACTAGAGATTAAAAATATGAACTGGCCAAAGCAATGTGTGTGGCCTATGCTGGCCAGAGCCCTGCCCTGCCCGCTCCTTCTGGAGCCCATTGTCACCCGAGGGGCTCACGTGGACACGGCCTGGCCTGGCTCTGCTGGGCTCAGCCTGCAGACTGGGCAGGGCTGGGGGCACAAGTCTTTCATTCAGGAGTGATGGGGACTCCTGAAAACTGGTGCCAGATAATGATTTCATTCCTGCAGACCACTGGAGTGGTCACACTGCTGTCAGGACTTGGCAGAGGCCCCTGGTCCCTGCAGGCTCCGAGGGCTCCAGTGTGGCTCACGTGGGCTTTGAGGCTACCAGAGACCTGAACTGCAGGAACAGCCCAGCCCACGGATTTTGGCCCAGCCTGTCCTCAGTGGACCCTTCCAAGTTCTGAGCAGGCTTCTCAAACTCTCAATCAACTACACTCCTGACTCCTAAAATTCAGAAGAACAAGCAAACTTGGTAACCAAATCAACTGAAACAGAAACACATAAAACAGGGCTGAAAAGGAACTGGAGACATTATCTATCCATGCCACTTGACAGATAAATAATAGGAATGAGAGGCATTAAATATCAGGAAAAAATCAGATGGTGACAAAATGGTTTGGGTCAACCCACCCCTCCCAAGAGACCCAGATTCAAGTCCTGGCTTATGTCACAAGTGGAAGTGAGTTGGAGGTCTCCAAAGATATTTGTAAAGAATTTGCATGGTGGTTTTGCCTTCATCCCTTAGCTTCCCCCCCAAAAAACTCCCCCAAGTCTGGCAGTAAGAAAAATCTGGTTTAATGCATCTGCTTGGTCTTACTGTGCCCTTCCCACACTGAGAGTGCAGCTCACTCTGCTTTCTCTCCTTGTATTGGAACCTTTCGAATGTGAAGTAAAATTATCTGTATGGACCAAGTCCTTGGCAGCTGTGGATGTGTGTTATCCAACAAAACCCATCCTTGTTCAGCATCCACGGCCTCTCTGACCACAGCCACCTCTTGTACTCAGGATCTGTCCATGCCAGACATTCTGGGGGTGTTTAAACACCAACTGATTGGCCAGCCCTTCTTCTGCACCCAGATGGAATATCTATCTACCAATGCCACAGATTGTGCTTCCCAGCTGACTGCACATGGCTCACTGTGTCTCACACCCTATTTATTAACTGTTATTTTTCAGTATTCTTGGCCTTCTTTTTTTTTTTTTTTAATTTTTTAGAAAAATTAAAACCTTAGTAGTAACACCGTGATTAGCAGAGATGTTGTATTACATGTTTTAAGGTAGCAGAGGAACAGAAAAATTCTAGATAGGTTTGGAATAGGAATAGTGTTTTAGGTTTGATCTTGTTTGGAAGGAGGAAACTGGGACAATGGGAGGATCAATCCTAACCTGCATTTTTTAACTCCTCAGTAATGGTTCTGTAATACTGATTTTGCTGTTTATCTCTGAGAGGTTCCTGTGGGGAATGGAGCACTGTGAAAACACCTGTACTCCACGTCACTTCCAAAGGCACAGGCCTAGCCCTGAGAACATCACCTCGAGGGAAACAAACACTAAATGCCAAACAGTGCTAAAAACCAAGCAAAAATCCCCATTCCTGACAAGCCACTACACCAATCCTTGTCAGGAAGCTCTCCTCAGTTTGTGACACCAGGATTTGAAAGAGGGTCTTTTATACCTTGTGGTTACCATGTTTAACAAAACCAACCCGTCACTGGCATGGGGTTATAAAGGATCTTTTCCCCTCAACTGCTTCTGGGAGCAGCTTTTCTGGGACAGTCACGGATGGAGCAGACTGCAGCCAGGAAGGGTCAGAAGCCTACCCAGGGCAGGACTGGACACTAAGCACTTCAGCAAGCTGATGGTAGAAAGGCAGTTGGTACCTGTGATGGCCTTGCTTCCTGGGGATCCGGAATTTGGAGCGCGGAACATCTGGGATTGGGACGCGGGTGGGACCCCGGAGGGGGTGCGGTGCAGGAGGGTGGAACAGCGGTTTATGGACGCCGGAGATTTTTTGCTGGACTGGCTCGCCTGTGTCTTCACTGCCACGAAGAGTGGAGATCGAGAGAACTCTGGATATGAACACTCAGAACTAGTGCCTGCGCAGCCAGGGAGCTCCCAGAGCGGGGCCTGCTGGAGCTGCTGTCTGACAGCCACGCTCACCATCCCTGCACCGAGCCCGCAGGACACAGCCGGGCTCCCCCCTCACCCGAGGGGACACTGGGGAAGCTGGTTAGTTCCCTTCCACACCTTTCACTGACACGTGACCAACCCACTCCTCCTGCAACAGGACTCAGCCCATCCATCCAGGA
>NW_008239284.1:164147-175280 GCF_000691975.1 Corvus brachyrhynchos
GCGGTCCCCAACCCCCTCCCCCGCCAGCAGGAACCAGCCCATCCATCCAGGAGCACTGTGTGATTGCCACGGCCTGGCTGGGGGCACCTGCAGCTCTGGCCTCCATTTCTATGGACTGAACTTGGGGAGCAGTTTCTAAACTACTCAGAGCATCTTTGTTTCTTGAGCCTTGAATAAATCCTAGTGATCTCCAGCTACATTCCTTGTCTCTTCAGCCAAATACAAAGGAAAGGGCACTGTTTGGAGTGGAATGGAATTAGGAGGCAGAGTGAGTAAAGGCCTTTGGTCCCATCTCCAGAGTGGTGACATGCGGAGAAATTCTGAGTATTACTGGGACGTGCTCTTTGAACGCATCTATATTTTGGTCTCTGCAACACACAGTGAGGATCACCAGGAATTTTCAATGCCAAAAGTCATCTGAAACACCTTCAGGAGGACAGCCCTTTGTCTGGACCACATGGATTAAATAAACCTTTACAAAAATGGAGAAACTGTCTAAGAACCCCCTTCATTCCCAAGGGGCCTCTTCTATGGAAATTTGGATATGGGTCCTGAAGCCCCCGTCCCACTCCAACCAGCTGCCATGAAGAATCACTAACAAAGGAGGTTCACATAACCCACAGCCCTACCTCCCTACCAGTGATTTCTACTGTGGAATGTCCAAAGATGGAGGGACAACAGCAGCACCTGCCCATCCCACACAGAGTAACTGAGAAATACTCATCCACCCTGAGCAGCTCTCAGGGGAATGCCATGGCAGCACCCCAGCCTGACTCTGAAATAGGCGAGAAGTCCCCCAGGCTGGGACTGGATGCTCTTTTCCAAAACGCCAGGAGACCTTACAGACCTTGACTGTGAGTGGCTCTCACCTTCATCAGCAGCGCTGGGGACTGGGGGTGTGCACATTCAGAGGGGGTTGTAATTCCAGGGGTTTTGAATCACTTGCTCTGACACACAGCCCAAGCTGACATTTCCTCACATGCCAGCACAGTTCTGCAGGAGATGATGTGCTGGTTTTCTCACAGTTTAGGTCAGGATACTTCTCCTCTGCTTGGGCTCTGGCCAGATAAATAGGCAGGAGGCTTGTTTTGCTCTCTGTGCTCCCTTTTAATCTCCATGGATAATCCTCCTCCAGCTGCTGCCAAACTGCCAGCAAAAATGTAGTCAGATATGAAAATTTCCTGCTTGTGGATCATCTGCTTCCCATGAGGGCCATTCCCACCAATGGCTGCTTTATTCCCCATCAGTGCCATGAGAACAGCCATCAGCAACTCTTCAGTGCCAGACACAAAGAGCATCACTGCACATCCTCTGCAGCCCAGATATTGCTCTGGGACCTGAAGACCAAAGTCTCAATGCTATGATGACCTCCAAAACTTCTTCTTCCTCCCAAATTAAACAAACAGTATGTCTTCAAATTGGGACCCCACAGAGAAGGCTGCTCCATCTGACACTAGGCAGAGAGAGAGTCTGAGCCAGCAGTGCAAGACAGACAAAGGAATATCAGCTCCAGAAGTCTGGAGAAGCTAATAGCTCATTGGGAAAAAAAATGTTCAGTCTGTAGCTCATCAGATGCCAAATTCCCTCTGAAGGCTGAGCAGCACAGGTAGAGACCATCACACAGCTCCTCTGCTCTACTCTGGAAAAGTCACCTTCCCTGTGGAACTCATGGCCTCAGGCTGATGAAAAGGCCAAGAAGTTTCTAAAAATGAAAATCCTGAGTTGCTGAATGGCCACAAAAACCTCCTCCCTCAAAATCTGCAGCAAGACTGGAGACAGCATTGTGGGCAGCTGACCTCATAACTGCTGCTGTGGAGCTTCTCAAGCCCTGTCAGAACGCAGCGCAGACACGTCCCAGTGGGGGCTGCAGTGTGTGGAGGGTGATTCTCGCTGCATGCTCTGCAGTCAGTCGGCTCAGGGCTCTGTGCTGCAGCCCTGGGAACAGCCCAGGCTGGGCTGAAGGACACACGAGCTGCAGGAGATGCTGAGAACAGCGGGGGCTCCAGCCTGGCAGCAGGAAAAGCTCGGGCACTGCTGTGCTTGGGCAGCACGGCTGCAGAGGAGCTCCCAGGGTGACACTGTGCCTCAAAGGCACTCCTTGGGTGGAAATCAGGCATTTCCAAGGGGATCAGGAAGGCAGTGCCACCTCTCAGCTCCTTCCTGACCCAGTGCTGGTGCCTGCCCTGGCTGAGGGTGGAGAACAGACTGGAGAATGCTCGGAGGAGGAGACAAGAGGATAACCAGGGCCTGAGAACAGCAGAGCTTACCATGGAAACACAGGTCACTTCTTTGATTTAACCAGGGACTAGAGAGCAGGCTCTGCCAGGTCTGGGAAGGACAGAAACTTGGTAACTTAGTTCTCCTTCACTGTGCAGACAAGGTTATAAATAGGATCCAGTGTCTGAAAGCTACAGCTGGCTAATTTTAGTCTTAATTTAGTGGAGGCAATAAATCATCAAAATAATTACCTTGTGAGATTGCTGTATTTGCTGTCACTCAAAAGCAAGGTTAGATGTCTCTCTGAAGCATATCTGCGTGCATTTCAATCAAGGCAGTCCTACAGAAGGTGTTTCTCCAGGAAGTCCAGAGATGACAGTGGTGCAAACTCACAGAATCACAGAATCCCAGACTGGTTTGGGTTGGAAGAGACCTTAAAGATCATCTTGTTAACCCCCCTGCCATGGGCAGGGACACCTCCCACTGTCCCAGGCTGCTCCAAGCCCCAATGTCCAGCCTGGCCTTGGGCACTGCCAGGGATCCAGGGGCAGCCACAGCCTCTCTGGGCACCCTGTGCCAGGGCCTGCCCACCCAATTCCTAAGTGGATATCAGGAATTTCTTCCCAAAATCCCATCTGACCCCATCCTCTAACACTGTGAAGCCATTCCCCCTGTTCTGCCACTTGATGCCCTGAACAGTCTCTCTCCATCCTCCTGAGCAATCCCAACAGCCCAGCCCCAGCAAACATGGTTCAATCAGTTCCATCTTACAGAGCAGCCAGAGCCTGAAGGAGGACAGAAACGTCTCTGAACCTTCCCCCATGAACCTCCATTCAGAAATGTTTCTAAAACTGGGACAATGAATGTGCCTACAATCCACTTTTTTTTTTGGAAACTGCCTCTCTGACAGCCTTCTTCGAAAGAGTGAATACGTTGACAGAAACAGCATAAGAATATTATTTTTAAAGAGTCATAGCCCAGTTCTAATCTTATGAAAAAGCCCCTACTCCTCACTCAAAAAAGGGAACTTTGGAGGGAGACATTTGGCATTAACAACTCCAGGGAACCCCACAGCAGAGCTCTTTGCCAGACAGCAGCTATCCAGCAGCACTGACCAGAAATTATCCTGCAAGATCCCACTGAAGCTGCAGGATATCATTCCTTGTTTTAGCCCATTTCCAATGAATTTTTATCCATTATGACAGAGAACCAGAAACACAGGCTCTGGAAGGGAAGCTTGCACTCAAGCAGAGACCCAGAAAGCAGAACTGGTGATGCAGAAGGGGTTTCCTCACCCATTCCCATCGTGACTAAATTTTCAGCATTTGCCTTATAACCAGAAGAATGAGACCAGGGTAAAAACACAGTCTCAGCTTTACTTCTCCTGACTGCAAAGATCCAAGAAAAGCCAGCTGTGCTTTTCAAAAGTCAGGTGTTAACAGCTGCCTCACAGGACCTTGGACTTTGGGAAGAGCAGAGTCTGAGCAGTAGAAAGGTAGGAGGATGTACTGGCCAGCCTGCCTTGGGAGCTCATCATACCCTCTCCTGTATCCTCATCAGGGTTAGTGGCTTGTCATTGTAAATCATAAATCTTACTGGTCATGGGAACTAGGAGAGGGAAAAAAAAGGTTAAAAAAAAAAAGGAAAAAGAAAAGTTTATGGGGAGGGGGTTAAACCTTATGAAAATACTATCTTGACCTGATCTTAACTGTCCTCATAGTTAAAGATACGTGAAAGGACTGGAAACCCATCTGCACAGCTCAGGGACTGCTGATGCAGTCTGCAGCAGGGGCAGCTTTTCTTTTGCTGCAGAAACCATGGTGCAAGAATGGCTTCAAGCCCAGCACTCAGAACATGCCTCCTCCTCTAGAGCTGGCTCCCAGGGGCCACACAGCACCAGGCAGGAGCCTGAGCTGCCCCTGCCAGGAGAGGGGCAGGGCCTGTGGGGGCCACTGGAACTGCAGGGCTCGCTGCAGGCACACGCCTCCCAGAGAAACACAGCTGGGGTTTCTTTTCTGCTGGACAGCCTGGGCTCAAACCAGCAGCTCAGCTATTGCTACAAATGGTTGGGAAGGTGGAAAGACATCAGTGGCAATAAATCCCCTTGAAATGGGAAGCACTGGGAAGGTCAGAATTAGCTCCAGCTGAGCAAAGCCCCAGTGCTCACAGAACACTGCTCCTGAGCTCTCTGCAGGGGGAGCACTGACCCCAGAGCCCTGGTGTCCAAGGGCCCCTCTGTGGCAGGAGATGGACCCACTGCTGGTCACCAGTGGCTTTCCTGAGGGCTGAAAACACCTCAGTGAAGAGGTGGAGCTTCCAGGGGCAGGGGACCCTAGGAATAACTGTTATGTGTGCAATCATAAGCACTGGGGCAGTTCCTTCAGCAGATGGCAGATAACAAGATTAACGTTGTGATGATGGTGTTGGACTTGTATTTTATGCCCTGCATCTTCTGCCATCATCCTGGTCCACATCCAAGCTTCAGAGAACCTGCATGGCAGCTGTCAAGAGCCACCAAACCTTAAAAGTGACAGTCTGGTGGACCATGTTCCCATACACCCAAGGGTGCCTCATTATAATCCTTGAAAACCCAATTCCAGGGGATTTTGGGGTGGACGCGCCCCCTGCCGGCTGCAGCTGCAGGCTGATGAGCTCAGCTCATCCCTCCTGTCCCTCATCCCAAGAAAAGGAGCAGGAAGTCCAGCTGCAAAGAACTTCTCTTCACACTTCGAAAGTATTCAAATCCAGCAGGCAGCAAAAATTTCTCTCAACTAGTTCAGTCAGATTTTGCACTGAGTTACACTGAAGTGCTCGTTAAAGCCTCCCCTCTGTCTCGGGAGTGCATAGCGCAGTGCTGTGCAGTTTGCTGACAACTGCCTTGTCCTGAGCTCCCTGAAATAAATTGTTTATTGACTGTGATTTAGTAGCAAGCTGTTGAGGTCATTTACATGATTTTGAAATTCAGTTTTAACTCATTGCTCGAAATAATTCCCCAGAAGTTCTTAAGAAAGATGCTTTTTCCCTGACATGTATGTTCAGTTATTATTTAGGGGAGTATAAAAAAGTTGTGCATCACTTCGGCTAAACAAGAGCCTAAACCATCAACCCCACAAGGAACATGTATAGAATTCCACGGGCTGGGGTAGGAGCTCAGTGACATTCCAGACCTAACAGTGTCCCTGTGAGAGGGGATCCCAGCTCAGCTTTACAGTGCCCTGGTGCACACGATCCATGTCCTGCCGCTGCAATCCCACAGCTCCAGTGGAAGGATCCCCAAGAGTGAAGTCTCTCCTGCGAGCCTGGTGCTCCCCACAGCCCCTGGAGGTGCCAGTGTGCACCGGGCCAGCCCTGCAGCAGATACTCACTGATGGGGGCGTGCAGAGCCACGTGCTCTTGGTAGGGAGTGTAGTACTTGTACTGCTTGCCACAGAACTCACAGGTGTAATTGCCAGTTTCTGTCAAATGAACAAGGACAAAGGTCAGCAAGGAGGGCAGCCCTCTAACACAATGCCAGTTTCTTGACTTTTTACAGAGAAACCGGCCAGGTGACACAAACATTCCTCATGCATGTGGAACTCGCCTGCCCTGTAATCCACACATCCCTTTCCCAAGAAAGGAAACAGTTCAAGACAAAGGGATGGACCATGCATAAAAAGTCCAGCAGAACTGAACAAGCTGCAGAAGATTACCCCAAAACTACAGCAAGTAATGCAAAACAAGGGAGAGAATCCAGTTCTAAAGTCTATTATGGATGACACAGTTCTGTCCTCTGGCTACAGGAAGCCTGGGATGTGTGGACAACAGGAACAGTCAAACCAGGAAAAAAGTAGCCAAGTTCAAGTATTAGAGAACTTTCATATTGGGATTGTGGAGTTCTCTTGGAGGAGAAGGGGCTTTTCTGGAGTAACTGTGCTCATCCCTGCCTTGGGGATCCTGGAAATAGTGGAGTATAACCACGCACTGACACCACCTCCTCTTGTCAGTGCTGGGAGTGCAGAACTGGCAGCAAGCTGCAACCCAAAGGAAAATCCATGGGCAATCAATTGTTTCCAAAATGGACAATTCAGAGAAATGCTTTGGCAAAATCTGGTGCTGACTGTGTTTCCTTCTGCTCTGTTTGAAGACCCACCACAAAGGCAGTGTGAATGAATCACCTGCCAGCTCTCAGTGCACCTTCAAGCCCTCTCTTATCCCTGCCAGATTGCTCTTCCTGTGAACTCCCTTCCCCTTCTCCTTGCAGAGCTCTTGAGCAGAACACATCACAAAGCTGCAGTTCTCAGGGCCAGGGCTGTTGGTGTTTGATGCTCCTTTGAGCCTGAACATTATCTATGAGCACCCAAATTCCAACCCCTCTGTGTAATGCAGTGCTTCCTGCTTTTCCTAGAGGTACTCCAGCTAAAGGCAGCTGTGACCGCCTGTGCTTTCTCTTTTATTTGAAACTATAATAACTCTTACTTGGCCCAATCTTCTGGAAGGGTTCGGGCTCCTCCTCCTTCACCTCGTCGGCGGCGATGACGGCCTGGTCATATGGGTCTGCAAGAGAACAGAGCCAGAGGACAGCTGACAACACCTCAGCTTTGCCTTCTACAGCTGCACGGGCACTGAATGCTCCTGCACCTGTAATCACATTTCCATCTGTAACGGGATTGGAAGACAGCAATTACAAACCAGTGACCCCTCTGTCTGACTTGTCCCTCCTCCTCCTCCTCAGGTGCCCCAGGATCACCCTGCTCCCAGCCCACTAACAGGCCTTGTGGGTATTAGTGGTTAAAAAACACAGAGAAGAACTGAATGAGCACATTGCGAAGACTGATCCATATTTCCTGATTTTCTTCCAGGGAGTCTCCCCCCTAATGCTGCTGTACTGGCTGACAGTGGGCACGGCAATGCAGTCTGCAGGCAAGTCACCTAACAAATACTGACCTGGGACTCCTACCAGCTAACAGCACAGCTAGCAACAATCACAACCCAACCCACTTTGGAGAAGAACTTGTTTTATGCCTTGAGCAATTTACAAGATCACCAAAGACATGAAACACCTGCTTCTTTGATTTTCTGAAGCCTGACCAAGTGTATGTGCAACAAAAGCCTGGTATCTGCTAGGGCTGGGCATCAACCTCCTGGCTGTAGACACTGGGGAGGGAGAGAGGATGCTCCCTGTCCCACTGCAATCCCTGACAAAACTCCTTTGACTCTTACAAGTTCAGAATCGACCTGCCGTGTCTGAACTACTGAATGCTTGAAAAGGTTTGTGAAATAAAGCACACAAAGGAGCTCGGCTTACCTGCCCGGTTTTCTGGGGCCCCTTCCACACTAAAAACTAACACAGAATAGAAGAAGGAGGGGAAGAAACAAAACAGAAATTAAATCCTCTTAAATGGTCTTGTTTTCCTCCTGCATTTCACATACTGCTTCAGCACATTTCAGCCCCACTGAATAAACCAGGCTTTGTGCCCCAGTCCCTCCTCTTCCCAGCAGCATCCTCACAGGACCTGGTTGAGCATGCCCAGCCCTAATACACACAGATGCTCAAGGCCTTTGTTCTGACCCTGACACAGCCTCACCCCTGGGTGCACTGGGACACAGCAGCCCCAGGGAGGAGCTGGGACAGTCCTTGCACACACATGGAGCCATTTCCAAGCCCTCTCATGGCCCTTGGCAGAGCTCCCTGAGACATTTCTGACTGAAGCAGTCACGCTCCCCTCACAGTGACTCTCAGCGCCACTAATTTCCTTCAGGCTCCCCACAGGAGGAAGGGAGCTGGCAGTAGTGCCCTGCAGGAGAACACCAGCTGTCCTTAGAGCACGTTCAGATGTCCACATGTTCCAGGTAAGCGCAGCCATTTTTTTTGGACAACCATGTACTGTGAAAAACCACTCGCTTTTCTGAGACAGCCCAGCCAGTCAAACCTGCTGCTCTCCAAGCAGCCTCTTTCTAGAACTCTCCTTGGCCAAGTGAGAAGCAGTACTGACAGGCACACACAGGGGAGGTCTGGAGTATCTGTGGGCTCTGAGGTGAGGAGCTTTAGATGTTCAGTGAGCAGGGGGCAAGCCAGCATGTTGATACTTCACTTCCCCCAATGCAGAATAAAGAAACACTGCTTCTGGCAGGGGATGTCCGCTTCTGCCCAAGTGCCACCAGCCTAGGCCACATCTACAGTCACAGAGGAAAAATTGGCCTGTAAGGGCCACTGACAACTTCATCAGTTCACTATCACAATGATTAACAAGAATGAAACAACATTTCCCAACTCTGAAATCTGAAATACTGCACACAGAAGTATGTTGGGAACAAACCTGTAAATTCAGAAACAAAAAAACCCCAAACTCCTTCCCAGCAAATAATCAGGCTGACCATTTACCTTGAGGCACTCAGTTCCAGGATCTCCATCCTAACCATGAACCTCACTGCAGACAGGACTGCAAGGTCCCCAGGGCCCAGCACAGGGGGCTGTTTTGATGCACACAGAGAAAATCAGGCACAGCAAGCTCCTTCCTGCAGTGCCTGTAGACTGTGCCTCCATGGCAAAGCCAGGCCATCCGTGCAGGGCTGTGTCCTGCACACCACAGGCCACATGCTCCTGCAGAACCACACTGTGCTTCCTTGAAGACTTCTCAGCCTAGTTCAGGTGTCTGAGTGTCAAAATATTACTCACCATCCACGGCATGTAGGTCTCTGTGCTCTTGGAAGCAGCTATAGTATTTATATTTTTTCCCACAAATGTCACACGTGTACCTAAAATTGTCTGTAGGAAGAAGAAAACATCACTTTAGAAACTCTGTGGTGAAAGGCAAGCACTGCAACCACACTGCTCAATCAGAGTCAGACACCCCCATGCACTGACACATCCCACGTGCTCTGTCAGGTCTCTGAGGCACACAGACAACCACTGCCCCACAGTGTCCCCCATGTGCCCCACACTATATGGCTTGGGGCATATTCTGATTTATTTCCTTTTCAGACACCTCTGCTCTCCGGGGCAGACTCCACAGACCTCACAGCAATGAGGATGCAGGGCAGCAGGCCCTGCTGGCATCTCCTCTGGAAGGTCAGGCCTCAGTAAGCAGGTACAGGTCAGGATGGGGACAAAGGGGCAGAACTAAACACAGAGTCAATGCATGAGCTGTTAGAAACCAAAGCCTTAATACAGCAACTCTAACATGGACTAGATGTGAGCACACACCTGGTTCTTCCTGCTGCTGTTTCCTGATTCCTAACTGCACCCAGGATCCTGTTACAGCCAACAAAACCAAGAGACCCAATGATCCAAGGTACGCAGGACAGTAAGGGGCTCAGTGAAGGGAGACTGACAAAGCTTGGTTTCATATATGTTTGTTCCCTACCCCCTGTCACTTCATCCCAGCAACAACCAACCCTTCACCACACCTGTGTGGGGCAGACAGATGCAAAACAGCTCCCGATGTTTATGAGCCTGGTTTGTTCTGAATGGAGATCAGTGTCTTTAGCTCAGCTATGACATCAGTGTAAGAGGAGGATTTCCTCCTCTTGATTTTTGGTCAGTTTGGTGGGGCATTTCCCCCCTCTGCTGCCTGACGCAGCCTGGGGTACAGACTGACCTCCCTGAACAGTCACCCCACCTGTCAGACAGCCCCAGCATGGTTGGTGCCATGAGCCCACAGCAAAGTGGCAAACACAACAAAGCCCACGGCAAGCACAGTGAAACACATCAGTTTGCACAGCCACAAAGGATCTCCAAACCAAAGTGTTTTCCTGACCAGCAGGAACAAGGAGTGCAGGCAGCAGTACCAGGGCTCCACAGAGGACCTGCCACTCCGTAAGCTCCCCTGCAGAAGTGCAGCTGTATCCATGGATCCCTACTATCAGCCAAGTTAAAGCCTTTTACCTCTTCCATGCTGTGCTCAAACACACCACAGTGCACATTAAGTAAGCTTTTATTTTACTGCTCCGTCACTTTACTCTTAAAATCACTCCATACTTTCAACTAGGTTATATTGGTACGGTGTAATCACTCACTTGGGTTCACCACTCAGTCCAGCAGCACATGGGGTTCAGCACTAAATAAAGGATCACTGTCCCCCTTTATTCTGCTTGGCAGGGTGACTGTAGAAGCTATGATGATCTAGCAGAGAAAAATGCCAAATCTAAAAAGTGTTAAACATCTGGGCAGTGGAACTTTACCTCTGTGACTAAAAAATATTTGTATCTTAATCAGAGCACAGCAATGCTAAACTGGAGTTAAGGGGTTTTTTAGAAGTCTAGGCTGGACAAGCAAGGAGAAAGGGACTCGCTGCACAGACAGTGCATGGCTCAAGGGAGAGAAGGAGGAGCAGCAGAACACACCAGTGAGAACACACCAGTGGGAAAAGCACTGGTGAGTCACATTTAACTGTTTGTTTCATTATGGGATCTTGTGCAGGCTCCTTCTGTGGTCACAACGTGGTGCTGAGGGTCTCCCTCTGCCCTGGGCCCTTCCCCACAATGAACAGGATCTAATGATTGCCGCTGAGTATCTGCGTAGCTGTTGCAAAAACCCCCCAGTCAATTAGCACAGCCAATTAGCAAGTCAAGTAGCAGAGAAAACTCATAATGTGGCATCAGCAATCAGTCCCACCTCACTGGGTGTCCCTAAACCAAGGAATCAACCTCCTTTTTGAAGTGCAATGAGCTGTGCAGGACCAACTGAAGATTAACTCTTCAAAGGAATCCCAAAGATCAGGCACTTTCACATTTGGAGAACAAAAACTATTATGGCCTTAGTTTGGAAGGAAAGAGATCAGTAAATATGGAGACTTGTTAGAACAGAAGAAAACAAACTCACACACCATTTCACAGGGCCAGGCATGGCTACCTGTGGTCCCTGTCACACAGCAGGGACCTCACTGGCCCCAGCAGAGCCCATGCTGGGTTTGGGCACTTCTTCCCTGGGCAGTGTAG
>NW_008239284.1:175321-176711 GCF_000691975.1 Corvus brachyrhynchos
GTGTAGTGAAAATGGGAACACTTAACAAGTGCAACAGCACAGCCCAAGAGAGCAGGGGTTGCTTGTGTTGTATGGGGACTGTCTTCCTGCAGGCAGAAGGATCTCCAGGGATTACAGAGAAGAATTTGTTCCAGCTGGTCCAGCTTGGCTCTGATCTCCTGGGCTCTGTAGGAGAGAACATCCAGCACAGTGCCCAGCCTCAGAGACAGGAGTTTTACAGAGAATTCACAAAGTACTGAGAGCTGCCCATGTGCAGCCAAGCTTTACCTCTCTGAGCAACAGTCCCTCTTCAGGCTGCTCCCAAGAGCCAGAGCTCCTCCTCGTCACCCAATAAAGCCATCTCTGCTGACAGCCTCTGAACACAGCCAGTGCTGACCCCAGCAGCAACTGCTTTCTTAGCAAGAAACTCCCTGAGCAGAACCAGCCCTGCAGTACCACTTAGAACCACAGAATCTCCTGGGCTGCAAGGGACCCACAAGGATCAGACACCACAACCATCTCAGAGCACTGTCCAAACACTTCTTGAGCTCTGTCAGGCTGTCACCACAGGGAACTTGTTCCAGTGCAGTTTTCCTGCTGTGGGTTGTAACTCCTACCCCAGGGTACCCAGCTGGGGCACGATATCCAACACATGGCACAGCACAGCCTGCCATGGGAACAGCTGCAAGGGACTCCAGTGCTCAGGTTGAACCCATCCCTAAACCTCTGGAGAAATGGATCCAGACACAGCCAAACCAACACTACCTAGGCAAGTTTGCTCAGGTTCAAACTCTCTGCTGTCATCAGGGAGACACTAAGGCTCGACCCAAAGCACCACCACACCAACAGGCATCATTAGGGCAGGGAAAGCCACTCCTCAGCCCAGCAGCACAGGGGTTCAGTGCTGTCCCTTACTGGTATTCACATCCTTGTTCCCAGCTGAGCAATCACCCTGCTGCAAACAGAGACCTTCAAAATGTTCCAAAGACATCTGGTCAAACTCCAGACTCCAGCAAGGATCATTCTCCTTCATGCTCAGGAGCCTTTCCAATGGGAGCAGAGATTCCAGAGAGAGGTCTAGTGAGTAACAGCTGTACTTATTTAGTCAGCTCACAATTAATCTTTAACACACAGACCAAAACCAGAGCACCTCGTGTTGCTAGTAGTAGAAAAGGTAGGCACAGCCTCATCACAAGGCAGCTCCTCAGCTATAAAGGGCTGACACACTCAGATGCCAAATGGGCAGGTTTTTCAAGTACCCCAAGAAATAACTCCAAGGGGCCTGAAAGCAGTGTTGATCCTTCTGGTTGCAAATGGACCCCAATAAAAGAGAGAGAATGTGCTGCTCTTCTCTCCCATCTCCAGGCACTGCTCCCATAGTGTGTCCAGCCCTCACTGGGACCTGCTGCAG